>NC_135612.1:22157500-22468928 GCF_053574225.1 Canis aureus
GGGGATTAAAGAGTGTACTTGTGATGAGCACCGGGTGATGTATAGAATTGTTTAGTCACTATGTTGTATACCTGAAACTAATATCAGCCTGTACTACCTCCCTGGAATTTAAATAAAAACTAAAAATGTATTTATCTCTATCATTTTCTCATGGAACTTATTTTTAAATAATTTACAAAATTAATTACAATATTCCTTTAATTTACAAAACTACCTTTACCTTTAAAATATTACAATGAAGATGATTCTGTATTTATTACAGTACCTGCCTGATTCAAGCTTAACTAAAACAAAGAAGAGCAAAACTAACTTAGGCAATGTTTTCTTTTTCACTGTTTTTGCTTTCACATGCAGTATTCCTACTGACAGCTGGGTGAGGAAAGGTGCATTATAGCAACATTAGCATGCCAAGTCTCCTTACAGGCTGTGCCTGCCAACCAGATAAATGTGTACTGTGAATTAACAAGCATGCTGCACCTGGGTTTTCCCAGTGGTATTAAAAATAATTCTTCCCATAGCATAGCTATGGTAGCACTGATGCCTTAAGACCTAATATTAATAAGATTTGTATACCCTGAAGGAAGGATTGGAAACTTGGTAGTATAATGCTATCCACCCTAACTTATGAACTAACATGTGAGATTTACCTTAGATTTTAAAAGAAGTTATGGAAAGAAAAAGTTCAAAAGCAGTTACATATAGTCAACAAATCCATTATATAAGATTTAGATAATATAAAAATAACTTTCATTGAGTGCTTACTATATAACAGAAAATTTGATAAGTGCTTAGAGATCATTAATTAGTTGGGCTCCCTAATTAGTTCTGTAACCTGCTTCCTCCCTTTCTTCCCCTTAAGTATTAATACTTCTTACCTACTCTACTTTTATTTATTCCACAGTGTTTATTACACACTGTCACACTAGATGCTTTCCTTGTTATTATTTTATTTTCCTGTTGTTTGTCTCTTTCCACTACAATGAGTGCTCCTCAAAGATAGATATCTTTGTTTCATTAGGATATGCTAGACTGTGCTGCAGTAACAACGCCAAATTTCGATGATTGAAAACGATAACATTTATTTTTTTACTCATATAACGTGTATCATCAATCTACAGAGATTTCATACAACATAGTCACTCAGGAATCCAGAGACTTCATTGCCAAACATGCTTCCATGATCCCAAAGGCTGGGAAAAGCAGTTATAATTGCTCACTGAAGCTTAAAGCTTCTGAAGTGACATATGTCACTTCCATTTACATTTTATTAGGCAAAGAATGTCAAGATGGCTATGTCTGAATTCAAGAATGCTGGGAAGGGGCTTACATTTTAGTGCACAGAATATAATTTGCCACGTATCTCTCCTAGATTGCTGCATCCCAAGGGAGGAGAATACTTGTGCATAGAAGATCTTGAATAAATACTGTAGCTAGTAACTATCATCATCATCATCTTTCAGACAAGGAAAGTGAGGCACATGGGGGTAAAATAATTTGCCAAATTCTTGGAAGAGTAGTATGTGAACCAGACAGTATGACTTTAGAAAAAGATAAAAAAGACATTGCTGTTGATACTAAATATTCTAAATTTCATTAAGGAATAGTGGCATAAACCCAGATGTAAGTTAGATTCACCTGGCATACTCTTTTTCCAAAAATGTCTTTTGAAGTTTGACAATTTGCAGAAGATAAGGAAGACACTTTGTCTAAGGTTCTAAGGTGGAGGTACAGGTTGTTTTGCGATCAAAGGTACTAGATATTTATTCTCCCTAAATTAATTATTCACAAGATATGTATTTTTCATCAATAGATACAGAAATGTTTGTACTATGGAACTCTCAGAATGTAGGAGAATGTGCTTTTAATAATTTAGAAACCTGGGAAATATAAGACTTTTCTATATATATCTTACATCTAAAAAAAACAGATATAGGTAAATATGGTGATGTTTTGCATTTTGTTGAAAATATTCTTTAAAGAAAATACACTAATTAACTAATTAAAAGGCCTGGCAGTTATGATATAAAACAGAATTCCCAGCTACTTATAATAAAAAATGTAAATGGGTCTCAGTGTTGAATAAGAAACTTCTTGTTTGAGGGCAAAAGTGTCAGTTTCAAGCAGAAATTTCCAGTGCACCTTGGAGAAACTAATGTTTAATTTCATGTGTATTTTACCTGGAGGAAGGTAACTTATACCAAAATATTGTAGACCATACTGGTTTCCAATGATAAAAGCACAAATATGATATCTAATGCGAAACAAGTTTACTAAAGTCCTTTTTGATCCAGAAAATGTCTGTTAGACATATATCATACAGCAGAGGATTAAGTGATAGCATCATAGCAAACTACAATATCAATTGGATATGTTTTAGGCTCATTTCATTCTTTCTGGTGGTTTTAAAAAAATGCTTTGGGTTTTCCTAATGAATTAGGTTTGGAAATATGTATTTTGGTGAATTTTGTTTGGTAGTACATACATACAGTGTTACCTAATATAAAGTATTATGAATCTTTGTAACTATTCTTAAAGAATGTTTGTCTTTATTTGGTTTGTTAGTTTAATACACCATTACAAAACTTTAGAAGGGATTCCTCTCTGTTTCTCATTATCATGTAATACTATTTTGTTTGACTATAAACTGATCATTTGCTTGGGGAGATTTGTCTATATGCAATTGCCAACATTGTACTCATGTTCTCATATGTATATTCTAATGTAATATGCTTTTTTGAAAATCATTATATTATGAATTTTATATATTATATATAAATATATCAATTACATTTTCTAGGAGTTGAACAACAACAACAAAATCATTATTCCACCTTTCTACCTTTACCTGATGGCATTCACTTTCATTAGAATGATCACAGCATTTCAAAATTTATTTTGATTGTCTTTTATCTATTACCTAAAGCAGTCAATTACCCGGGAAACATTCAATAACAAATAACATATAAGAATGCTTTTTTTTGGTCTTTATTTTTCTTAATATGTATATCTTTAAAATATGTTTTACTATTTTAACATGTTCAAAGTTAATTTAATTTTACCAAGATATAAAATATAAATAAATCTATTATTACAAGGTAAGAAGTGATGATTTCAAAGAACTGATGTCTCCAAGTATTTTCCTGGTTTAGATTGTGAATTAATGAATAATGGTAGTTTGTTCATTTCCCACCTTTAAAACTTGAGGAGAGGGAATAGTAACAACTAACATTCACTGAACACTTCCTGTGTGAAAGGAATTTTGCTCAGTGCTGTCAAAATATAAACTGAGGCATATTAAAAACTCAGAATTCATTTGAACAAACATCCATTCAATCAGGCAGCCCAAACCAGAAGTGGTTAGGAGCATTCCACCCACAGGAGCTAGGGGAAGAACTTTTATGGAGAAAAGGCGGAAGCAAAGCAAGGAAGTTATTTGACTGGCTGTAACATAAGTGACATTATTTGTATTATTTGGGAAGGCCTAGTTGGCTGTTTGTAATTGAGTACTTAGGTTTTGACTTCTCAACCTTGGGGCATTTACAGGCTTAGGTTTTTGGTTTGCTTACACAGACTACTAAGGCATTAAAACCACCTCAGTCTAATGGCCTCCTTCTTCAAATTAATTTAACAATGCTATACATACATTATTTTGTTTAAACAGCAGAACACCCACCAAAGGACATGCAGTATTATTACCCTTATTTTAAAGACAATAAAACTCAGACATAGGGAGATAAAGCAGCCTGCACAAGGTCATTTAGTCCGGAAATGTAGGAATAATCTATATGCCTAGGCAGTGTGATGCCAGATTGGAATTTAACCTCTCCATGATATTGCCCAACACCCTCTGAAGATGCAAGAGCAGCTGCTGGAAAATGGGCAGAATCAAGAGCACTTCATCTTTACTTGCTCTCCACACCAATCCATTTTACAGATGAGAGGTATTAAATCCCATTTAATGAGAACAAGCTTGTTCAAGGAACAAGAATAGTTCCTTGAAATTGCTTAGGGTCTGACCAATATAAAGCATCAGGACCAGGATTCCAGTCCTGGTTTGTCTGGGACTGACTATAGCAAAATTGGTGTGGGAGTACACCAACTTGTAAATGTGGTTTTCTTGAACTAATTTGAGGGTTGAAATAAATACCTGTTTTTAATATTTTGCCAGATGAATTGTCCTTTGGTAATCAAAGAGTAGAAAAAATGTACAGCAAGTTCATTTAACATTTTTCCCAATACCTACAAATGAGCTGGTAAATTTGTTATTTTATTGTAAAACATATTATATGTGTGGGGGAAACAACCTTGTATATATTTTCTTAAGATGTTAATTATTTTGGTTTCCAAATTGCATATATACCAAAGCAAAAAGTCATTAGGTAGTTATCATCTTAATAGAAACCTTTATACAATTTCCCATGTTCAAAAAATTTAGTTCTTGAATCCTATGGTTTTGGCAATTATCAACAATAAGTTGTTACGTATATGTAATTTTTTAAAAATAGTTACTGCTCAGTACAATAACCTCCAATATAATTCTAATTAAAATTCACTAAATCTTTCTTTTTGGGGGAACTACCTTAAGTGAGGCAAATGCTAGATAGTATTAAATAAGGAAAAGTCTCTCCCACAAAATAAACTTGCTCTCTGTTGAGTGAAATGAGATAAGGATATGCAAACAAAAAATACACAATTGAAAGCACCCACAACTTATCTGAAAGATGAACTTGTGGAAAACTTTCTATATTGTAATATTTTTTCTTGATAGGAAGCTTTTTCTATTTGAGTGTGAGCTACCAAAGCATTTATGTCAACAGCAGCTAAGAGATCATGAATTTGGTAAGTAAAGTAAACAGAACTCAGCAATTAGGGTAAAAGTCATCATTTATGTGTATATATCTTAGGTCATTTGTGAAATATTGCTTACGGTTTGTGAGCATTTTGCATCTTTTACTTTGAAAATATTAAAATATTATTGATCACTTATTTTCCATCCTTTGTTTTTCCTTTCTCTCACTTTCTTTCTCTCCCTTCCTGCTATGTGTATTTACATTATATTATGCCTACTGTGTTGTGTGTCAGACATTAAGCCAATTACAGCATTTTTTTCAAGAGCTGCCTCCATCATTTATGAGTGTAATCTTGGGAGTTTTACTTAATATTTTTTCTCTTTTTAAAACAAAGACACTAAAACTACTTACTTCATAACATTATTATGAGTTGTAAATATGTTATTAAATGTGAAGCTCTTATTTTACTACCTGGCATATAATGGGGTCTCAACAAAGATTTTTATAATGAATGGTAATTTTAAATGTATTTGCAATATCCAGCCTCTAAGAAGATATGGAATAGGAAAACTATAGTATAGAAAAGGACATTTACAGGCTGATCGCCCTCATTAAAATGCTCATAGAAAACTTTAACAAAACCAAATCCTCATCAAAAGCAAATCAACTTCTATGAAATATAAAGAGAATAATACATCATTAACAAGGAGGTTTATTTCAAGAATGTATGGGTTTCAAGACGCCTGGGTGGCTCAGTGGTTGAGCGTCTGCCTTCGGCTCAGAGCGTGATCCTCAGTCCGGGGATCAAGTCCCGCATTAGGCTCCCTGTGAGGAGCCTGCTTCTCCCTCTGCCTGTGTCTCTGCCTCTCTCTCTGTTTCTCATGAATAAATAAATGAAATCTTAAAAAAAAAAGAATGTATGGGTTTCTTTCAGCTTTATGGAGATCTAACTGACATATAATATTGTGTAAGTTTAAGATGTACAAATGTAGTGATACGTATACATTGGGAAATGACTATAACAATAATGATTCCCACATTTGTCACCTCATGTAGATATCCATTTTTATGTGAGATTAGAATTATTACAATCTACTCTTTTAGCAACTTCCAAGTATACAACACAGTATTAATAACTATAGTCTCTATGCTGTACCTTAGGTCATCAGAACTCATTCATCTTATAACTGGAAGCTTGCACCCTTTACTTATTTCCCCTACTCACTTGTTCTTGGCAACCACCAATCTACTCACTATTTCTATGTGTTTGATTTATTTTAATATTCCCCACATAAGTGAGATTATACAGTATTTACCTCTCTGTCTGACTTATTTCCCTTAGTACAGTGTTCTAAAGTTTCATCTGTGTTCTGCTAAGGGACACTTAGGCTGTTTCCATGTCTTGGGTATTGTAATTGATGTTACCATGGACATATATCTTTTGAATATATGCACAGCAGTGGGAGTGCTGGATCATATGGTAGTTCCTTCTTCAATTTCTTTGAGGAACCTCCACACTGTTTTCCATCATCATGGCTACACCTATTTGCATTCCCAGTAACAGTTTACAAGGGTTCCCTTTCTCCACATCCTCTCCTACACTTGTTACGTCTTGTCTTTTTAGTAATTGCCATTCTAACAGTTATGAAGTGATATCACATTGGGGTTATGATTTGCATTTCCCTGATGACTAGTGATGTTGAGCACTTTTTCATGTATCTGCTGGCCATTTAAATGTCTTCTTTGGAAAAATGACTTCAAGTATTTTGTCCATTTTCAAATCAGACCGTTTGTTTCTTTTCTGCTATTGAGTTGTATGAGTTATATATTTTAAATATCAACCCTTTATCAGATAGATGATTTGCAAATATTTTCTTCTGTTTTGTATACTGACTTCTAATTTAGTGGAATCATCTGTGGTAGAGTGGGGGTTTGGTTGTGTTTCCTGGCAGTGTAGTACCACTGGTTCAATTCTGCAGTTGGGCAGGGCTGTGGACTGTGCTCCTCAGCTGCTCCTGAGTGGGGTCCCAGTCTGTGTTCCTCAACCAAATGGTGCTACTGGAGTCTGCATTTGGTGTTCTGCTGCCAGAAGAAGTTGCAGCCTATACTTTCTGGTCTGGCAGGGCCTCCAGCTGTACCTCATAGTTGGATAGGCTGGAGATTGTGCTTAACAGTTGGGTAGAGTCACTGCCCCAACTTCCTGGTCAAGTGAGGCCAGGCGTTAGGGTCTGTGATTGGCGGGGGTCACAGACTGGGCTTCCCACCTGGGAAAGGCTGCAGGCTGTATTCAACAATTGGGAAGGGCTGTATGCTGGGTTCCACTGCTGAGCAGGATGGTAGGCTGGGCTCCATAGTTGAGTGGTACCATAGGCAAGGCTCCAAGTGTCTGCTCTGGGTCACTGTTCAGGTTCCTGGTTATGTGGCTCCAGAGGCTGTGCTCAACAGTTGAGTAGGAATGGTAGCTTGACTCTTTGCCGGAGAGTGCTTCAGCCTCTATTTAAAAAGACATTTAAATATCAAAATAGATGTGGTCTGTGGCTTTTGGGCATCTGTGGTCTTTCTTCCTAAAGGGGTGTGGCCAGAGGCTATACTGAGCAATTGGGTAAGATTGTGAGTTTGCCTCTTACCTAGGCTGCACCAGGGAGTGGGCTCCAAGGCCAGTATGGCCCACTGGTTGGAGATCCAAATCAGGCAGGACTGCTATCCAAACTCCCTGGTCAGGTAAGGCTACTTGGTTCTGTAGAAAGGTAGAGCTGCTGGTTGTGATCTCTGCTCAGGGGTGCTTGTTGCAAGATTGAATGCAGTCAGTCAAGATCTGAGCACCGCTTGCTAGAAGTTCCACCTACTTTGATCTCTATCGGATCCCCTGGTTGAGCTCTGCAGGTTCTCCCAGGGATCTCCATGAGGTGAGACTACAGTGAGCCTCCCAGGAAATGTTCCCAAAAGCTGAGGATACTGGATGTCCACTTTGAGTTCTCTTTCTCACTGGAGGAGCAATAATGGTGTCACAGTGTAGCACTCTGCTGGCCTGGGGGAGGGGCAATGTGATCAAAATGAAACTATTCCTCTTACCCTTCTAGTTCAGTCCTTCTTGGTGTCTGTTGTCTAGGAGAGTGCTTCAGCCTCATTTCTGGGTTCTAGGATTTTCACAATGGTGTGTGGTCTATGGGTAGTTGCCATGTGGTCTTGTGAGAGGGACTGGAGTTGGAAATGACCTATGTCACCATCTTGATGACATCCACTCCTGAAGAACGCATATGGAATTTAGCATTTCAATATTAGAAGTGTGAATGAAAATTAACAGAATTAAGGAGAAAAAACCATATGGTTGTCTCATTAGATGGAGAATGAGCTTTTAATACAAATTAATATTCACTGGAAAAAACTCTTAGCAAATTAGGTATAATAGGGAACTTCCTTAATTTAATAAAGAATATATACAAAATTCCTGTGTCAGGAGCACCTAGATGTCTCATTTGACTGAGTGTCCAACTCTTGACTTTGGCTCAGGTATGGTCTCATGGTTATGGGATGGAGTCCTGCATCAGGCTCTGCACTCAGCAGAGAGTCTGCTTGAATTTCTGTCTCTCCCTCTCCCTGTGCCCCTCCCCTACCCCATTCAAGTGCTCCTTTTCTCTTTTTCTGTCCCTCTCAAATAAATCTTAAAATCCCATGTCAAATACTATACTGAATAATAAAATATTGACATCTTGTCCATGGGGTCTTTGAGGAAGCAAGAATGATTGTTATCAAAACTTCTTCATAATATTGTACAGTAGGTCTTAGCAAGTATAATATGTCAAGGAAAAAAACATGAGGTATAAGGAAGAAAATGGCTATTATCTTCAGATGATATTGTGTGCATATAAAAATCCAGAACTTATAAATCATGACAGAATTGATACTCTGGTACAGAGAAAAAGAATGTTCTTTTCAATAAATTGTTCTGAATCAATTAAATATCTTCATTAAAAATAAAAGTCTAGGGATTCCTGGGTGGCTCAGTGGTTTGGTGCCTGCCTTTGGCCCAGGGCGCGATCCTGGAGACCCGGGATCGAGTCCCACCTCAGACTCCCGGTGCATGGAGCCTGCTTCTCCCTCTGCCTGTGTCTCTGCCTCTCTCTCTCTCTCTCTATGTCTATCATAAATAAATAAATTTAAAAAAAATAAAAAAATAAAAGTCTAACCCCTACCTCACATCATATGCATCAATATACTTCATATAGAGTATAAATTAAATGTGATTCAGAGGGTCAATACTTCTATGTATTAATATTGTACACACATATTTTTTAAATGAATATAAAATATTAAATATATAAAAGAAAATCTAAATATATTGAGAAGGGTACTAAAGAATATACACGTGTTTTATATAATGAAGCATCCATGTTCACTAACCTGGCTGGATAGGCAATATTTGAATATTGGCAATTCTTACATTTAGTCATGCTCTTGCTCATGCATGGGGCAAATAATCATTTTTAATTAAGTCTTTGCTTAAAATAATATATGTAAAGATTAAGAAACATCCATAGATTCCTTAATGCTGATCTGTAGCTATGGAATTATGTATAAAATTTCTAATATTCATCTTCAACTAAACATGAAACAGTCCATAAAGTGAATCATTCTTAATACCATTTCTTTGATATATTTTGACTTTCTTTGGGAAAACGTGTTAAAGAAAAATTCAGGTGGAGTTTTTCCTCTATATTGAGTCTTTCTAAAAGCAACACAAAATGATAAAAGTGAAAATATTTATCCTAAAATTTGGTTTCCTATTACTTTTAACTTATTTTTCTAGAATTTTTTTTTAATTTCAGAGAGAAGAGAGAAAGAGAGAGAGAGAGAGAGAGAGAGAGAGCGCGCGCGCGCGCGCGCGCACATGATGGGGGAGGGGCAAAGGGAGCATGAGAAGCCGACTCCCTGCTGAGCTCGGAGCCCAAGGCAGGGATTCCAGGGGATGAATTTGGATTGGGATTCCACCCCAAAATCATTACCTGAGCCACAGGCAGACAATTAACTGACTGAACCACCCAGGTGTCTCACTTTCAACTTATTTTTAACATTAGTTCTTTTTTAAATTCTGTGAGATTTTTCTTAAATATGGCTTTCATAATCTCTTATGTATTTCAATTTATCAAAAAGTTTCATTTATTACTCTTGCATTGAGGGTTTTTAATGCATTTTGTGGCTGTTCTTTCAAAGGAAAACATTCCTTTGTGTATTCCTCTAGCAAACAGGTGGTGTGGCTTCTCCAATGTCAAAGTGACAGTCTTCCAATCACAATCATTTCCCAAATAGTATTCAGTGGAAAAATAACATCTGTAGATTAACTCAAACCATCTTGATAAAATGAAACAGGTGCTCATATTAGCATTTCTAAAGCTAGAGAAATCCATCTGCAGAACCTTGATTTACAGTAATTTTAACCTGATTTATTCTTCATTATAAGTAAGTGCACTACCCAAGAGATATGTGAATCACAGTACTTAGTGAGATAAACATATTTAGAAGATTATGATCTTGCAGAAAATCTGTTGTTACTCTCCTTGAACAAATCTTTAGAAATCATTTGCTCTTTTTCTTTAACTATAATGATATATATTATGAAAAGTAATAATTTTTCTTTCCATAGATAAAAAAGATAATATGGTTCTACAATCAAATACATTTTTATGATACAAAAAAATGCTTTTATCCTTGTGAAGAGAAATTTTAGGATCAGCTCTCTTAGCAACTTTCAAATATACCATACAGCAGTGTTAACTATAGTCATCATGTTGTACATTACACCACCAGTATGAATATATATTTTTAAACAATATTGGAAATAATTTAGAAGGCTGTCAACAAAATCTTAAACAATTACTATTCTTTGACAAAATGACATATTATGTAATTATTAAAGGGACATTTAATCTGTATGTATAATAATTATGGATTGATGACCACAATATAGTATTAATTTTTAAAAACAGGGGGGATTCCTGGGTGGCTGGGGGATCCCTGGGTGGCTCAGTGGTTTAGCGCTTGCCTTCGGCCCAGGGCATGATCCTGGAGTCCCGGAATGGAGTCCTGCATCAGGTTCCCTGCATGAAGCCTGCTTCTCCCTCTGCCTGTGTCTCTGTGCCCCGCCCCCCGTGTGTGTCTCTCACGAATAAATAAATAAAAATAAAAATAATAAATTAAACAAATAAATAAATAAAAACAGCAAGTATCAGACTAGTATGGATAATTTAAAAGAATGCACACATAGACTTGGAAAATTATCCTGAAGGGCACATATCCAAATGCCTATCAGTATTAATTTCTTAAAGTTGGAGTGTCTTTCATCTCTCACTTTATATACCTCTTTATATGTGGATTTTTCTTATTGATTTGTATTATATTTTACTATTTGAATATATGAAATATTTTTAATTAAGAGTACTGATTATTTTTTAAAGTTTTTGTTTAAATTCAATTTAATTAACATATTCTATATTATTAGTTTCAGAAGCAGAATTTAGCGATTTATTTAGTTGAATTTATTTAGTTGACTATAACACCCAGTGTTATAGTTACTTCAAGTGCTCTCCTTAATGCTCATCACCCATTTATGTCATCCCCCCAACCCACCTACCCTCCAGGAATCTCTCAGGTTGTTTCCTATAATTAAAAGTCTCTTATGGTTTGACTTCCTCTCCTTCTTTTCATCTTATCTTATTTTTCCTTCCTTTCTCCTATATTTACCTGTTTTGTTTCTTAAATTCCACAGATGATTAAAGTCATATGGTATTTGTCTTTCTCTGAGTGTCTTATTTCACTTAGCATTATACCCTCTAGTTCCATCCACATTGTTGCAAATGGCTTGCATTTCATTCTTTTGATGGCTGAGTAACATATATAATATATATGTATTATATATTATATATTATACATATATAAGTATATATAAATATATTATATTAAATATATAAATATATATATAAATATATATATATATAAATATATATATATATATAGGTTCTTTCCATAGTCTGGTTATGGTAGACATTGCTACTATAAACATTGGGGTTTGTGTGCCCCTTTGAATCATTGTGTTTGTATCCTTGAATAAATACCTAGCAGTGCAATGCTGGATTGTTGGGTAGTTCTATTTTTAACTTTTTGAGAACCCTCTATACTGTTTTCCAGAGTAGCTGCACAAGTCTCCATTTCCTCTAACAATGTAAGAGGGTTCCCCTTTCTCTGCATTCTTGCCAACATTTGTTGTTTCCTGGGTTGTTCATTTTAGTCATTCTGACTGGTGTGAGGTGGTATCGCATTGTGGTTTCAATTTGTATAGGAGGGAACAGATTATTAATGATTAATAATCTCTTCCTTAATAGGATGCATTTTTCTTAGATAGTAATCATGAATTACATAGGAAAATGATTGCCCATGTGCTAGAGATAGCCTTCTCAAATATTATAACCCATATATAGAACTAATATTTTACATGGAATATTTAGTTTTGATCACGTATGAAAATCTCTAAGATCATTGAGAGTACCTAACACTTAAATATATTTGAATATATGTTTCTTAGAAAATATAATTTTATCTGTATCAAGTATGAGTGTTATCAATTAAACATAGCAACTGATTATAATACATTGACAACCTGATTGTGAATTCTTTGGCATGAGTTACATAATATACTTCTATCATGTCCAATTGGCCAGTGGAAATTTATTGGTTGCCAAGGTATTTATAAAACAGAGGTGACATATTAGAATAGTAGTGGTATTGAAATATTCTGGCCTTTGGGGTCCTTGGGTGACTGAGTCGTTGGGCATCCGACTCTTGATTTTGGGTCAGGTCATAATCTCAGGGTCATAAGATTGAGCCTTCACTGGGCTCTGAGCTGAGAGCAATCTGCCAGAGATTCTCTCCTTCTTCCTCTACCCCTCCCCTCACTCACACATGCTCGCTCGCTCTATTTCTCTCTTTCTCTAATAAATAGATAATAAAAGCTTTAAAAAATAGTAAGAAATATTCTGGCTTCTGATGAACTTATCTTTTTATTTTTTTTATTTTTTATTTTTGAACTTACCTTTTAGATGCAACTATATCTATGTCAGTACACTTTTTAGAACATTCAGAATGTGGATTTCTCCCAATAATGTCAGTATAATGCAGTTATCTTGCTCTCTCCTACATAGTTTTCCTTTTCATTTGTTTCAAGCTACTTTTTATAGACCTATAAGAATAGTATCCATATAATAAATAAATCTCATATGAGATTGCTTTAGAAACATAAGGAGATTCAAATTCTGATAAAAAAATCACACTGTTTGTCATACTCTGCCATTTGTACCCCATCCTACACTACGTCCAATACTCACTGGCTTCCAGAAATGTTATCGAAGTCAAGTTACATAAGTAACATGATGTTGAACTAAAGAGAAAATAAGAAGAGATTTCAAATATGGGATAAAAAGATATGGTATAAATTGGGAAGAGTGATTGCATTTAATATAGATATTTTGGAGCATTTCAGGTAAATATACATATATATCCCTTAGCTTTTTCTAGATGTACATATCTAGAAGCAGAATCTCCGTGGGGAGCCTGATGTGGGACTCCATCCCAGGATCTCAGGATCACGACCTAAGACAAAGGCAGATGCTCAACCACTGAGTCACTCAGGTCCCTAGAAGATAATTTAGAAGATAATGTAACATTATCTTTACAAGCCCTGGATAAACCACTAGATGACTGAGTTCTCCCACTCTGCAGATCATCTCTCCTTGATTCATCTTGGAATAGGATCATGTTTGAATTCCAACCAATTAAATCTTTAGCCACATAATTTGCAACCCCGCGCTGTCTGCAGGACTTTGCTCTGCTGCCCTGACACATTGAGCCAGATGACTTTTCATCTTCTGGTTAACTCCCTACACTGCTTTCTCTGGAATCTGACTTTTCCATCCTTTTTCCTCTCATCTTCATGTAAAGATGAATATATAAAGTATGATTTAATCTTTTCCCATATTTCCAATTTCTGGTTGCTGGTTTTCCTTATTCATTTTTTTAAACTAATATTCGCCAGAAGTACACAGATCAGAACAAGGAAGGTATGTACAACAAAAATAAGAAATACGAGAAAATGTACAAAGTTACTAGAAACCAATGCAAATCTTCATCTCTCTCCTTAAGTCAGGTCCTCAGGTCTCAGACACGGAGACATGGAGTTAGTGTAAGTGACTTATTAAGGAAATGCTCCCAGGAGAAATTCTCAAAGGAATGGAAAAGGAAAGTGGAAGAAGTAAAAAAGGGTATAATTTCACACAAAATCTCAGCTTTACTATAATCCCACAGGGAACTTTGGAATGAAATTTATGCCTCCAAGTTTGTCTTGGTTCAAGCCAAGGTCCTTAGGCTTTCAATCTACTATACTCATGGACTATTCACTAAGACCACCCTAAGGAGACACTTTAACATCTTCCCGAGCACCTCTAGGTCTCTGAGTAGGAGGGGTAAAATGATTCTTTGGCTCAGGGTAGGACTTTGAAGAATGTTATAGGTATGGGTTAAAAAGCTATGCACAAGGAAGCTGCAAGATGGGCTTATTGAAAGGATCAAAGGAATCCAAGGGATGTGGCCACATCGCAGAGTTTGCTATACAGTCTTTATTAAAATGTAGTTGGGTTAGACTTGCCCTTGTGAAACTTTCTTTTTTGATTACCTCCTATTTCTCCATGATAATTTGCTATGTTTCTTTTACTTTTATTCAAATTGTTCCTCTGAGGTGAAAGTCTTTTTGAATATGTTCATCAAGTCTCCTCTTTCTCTCAAATAACAATATGAAATAGTGTTTTCAGAAAGACAAGATAAATATGAGAAAAATACCTAATTATCAACATCTCTGTACAAGTGGAGGCTACCCTCTTTCAATACTGAGAAGGAGCCACTTTGCTGGCCTGGAGTGTTTAAGAAATCTGGGGTCCATTGTTTCTAAGTATTTCCATCCCAGCAACCCCTATGCAGGTTTGGAGGGCTCACACATTTTCCATCAGGTCTCTGACTTTACCAAAGAAGATCTGCTAATTCTGTTTTATATTTAAAGTCTGATGGGAGGTTTCTGACCACACTTAAAATAATTTATTTTTTAGAGTACAGCTTAAATGTAAGTAACAAACATAAACTCTTCAGAGTAAAATTTGCATATATCAAGACCTAGACCAAGGTCATTTTACCTAATATACTTCTTATTGATGCTTTAATGTTAAGTATTAGGTGCTTCCAGTTTAAGAGTCAATGAAGAATTCAATTTTATCTTGTGGATGGTATAATATTAGTGGCCTTTTGCTTCCACTCCTCTCCCAATGTACTTTCTTAATTTGCTCTAGAACATGTCCTTGTTGCTTCTGTCTTTACTTAATTGATTATTTTGCTGTATCTTTTACTATTTTATATTTAGTTTTACATTTAGTTAAATTTATTTCTTACATAAATTATTATGTTATATTATTATTATATTATTATTATTTTATATTTCTTTTTAAATTAAAAAAATATTAAAAGAAAAAAAGATGTTTGTACTGCGCGTATAATGTAGACCTATTTCCCAACAGGGATAAGTGTTTATACGCTGAGCATGAGTTATCTTCTTGTTTGTAGCTCTTCTGTTGTATTTCAGCAAAGTCTGGATCCAGTTTCATGTAAATCTGCAGTTCACTTCTTGTAATCATTATGTTAGAGTATATTGGACTTCTGGCTTTTGTGATTTTACCAGTTTAGGAAATGTAACTAGATTTCCTTGCTGAATGCATTTGTATTTTAAAGATGTACTTTGTTTTAATATTTTATAAACCTATCTTCTTAAACACAACATTTTTAACAATTAAAATTAATTTTCATCTACTAATTTTTTTTCAATGTTTGTAAAATCTCTTTTGAAAAAGTTCTGGGTAAGATTTCATTATGGCAGTGCCAAATAGAGATCAGAGGTCTTCAACATGAAGTTGAGAAAATGAGATGGGAAGGAAAAATCTAGAGATAGTACAAAGTACATAAAGACCTGAGGGTCAAAACTTAAATATATTGGTTCCAAGAGCACTGAAGGATGTAAGTGGTGTAGATAAGATTTATGTGGTTTCTGGAGGTAGTTATTTACTCCTTGACTAAGCACACCTTTCAAAAGAGCCAATTCCCATGAAAATAAAAGGAAGAAAATATAATTCTACAAAGGGAAGCTATTAATACTTACATCTGTCCTTTGTCTTAAGACTTCTATTTTTCCTAATAGATTTACACATATATTAAAATGTTTAATATTGATTGACTCATTATTTTAAATTGAATTAAGTAAAATCACAAGAGATATTAACAGCACTTAAACAGTCAGCCATACTATACTTTAAATAAACACATTAAGGTTTATGATCATATATTACTCTCCATTGTCATTTGAAAGATTAAATGTTTGCTATGTAAGAATATTTACAGAAAACTCTTCTTGCATGTCAAACAACATAAATTTAGCTTCTATAAATTAAAAAAAATCCAAGATTTCATAGTAAAGTGACAGTAGATTTCTATATTTAAGACTTCTGACCTATAGATTAAAGGGTAGAAAATTAGCGTAGGACACAAGAAGTGAGAGTGATATCTTTAGGTTCAAATCAAACATGTTGTGCTTAAAATAATGAGGTGGGAGACATTAACATGATAAAGCAGAAGGAAAGATACTGTATGCTCCAGGACAGGGATTGGAAACCTATGGATTTGGGCCAAAACTGACCAGGCATTCATTTTTATAACTGAGGTTTTCTTGGAACACTGTCTCATTAATTCTTATGAATTGTCTATGATCTTTCTTCTTTCTTTCTTTTCTTTCTTTCTTTCTTTCTTTCTTTCTTTCTTTCTTTCTTTCTTCCTTCCTTTCTTTCTTTTTTCTCTCCTTTGTTCTTTTAAGGATTTTATTTATTTATTTGAGAGACAGGGTGCAAGCAGGGGTTAGGAGCAGAGGGAGAGGGACAAATAGATTCTGCACTGAGTGCAGAGCGCAACCAGGGCTTGATCTCAGAATGCTGAGGTCACGACCTGAGCTGAATCCAGTCGGTCAGTTAACTGACTGAGCCACCAAGGATTCCTTGTCTATGGCTGTTTTTGTGCTAGAACTATTTGACCTGCAAAGCCTACAACATTTACTATGTGTTCTTTTTTTTTTTTCTTTTTAAGATTTTATTTATTCACTAAAGACACACAGGGAGAGAGAGAGAGAGGCAGAGACACACAGGCAGAGGGAGAAGCAGGCTCCATGCAGGGAGCCTGATGCAGGATTCGATCCCTGGTCTCCAGGATCACGACCCCGGCCAAAGGCGGAGCTAAACCGCTAAGCCACCGGGGCTTCCCTGTGTCCTGTTTCTAAATAAAGTTTGATAACCCCTTCTAGGTGATAATGCTTTTAATATATTAATGGTATATTAATGTTCAAAGGCAAGGAAAGATGTGTAAGCATTGTTGTTTTTAAGAACGCTAGACTGCAATTGTTCTTTATTTCTCGATTTTGTAAAGTCAGAGATTATGATTTATATCCCTGGAGAGTTTTGGAAAAAATATTTTCTAAAGCAATGTTTCTCAAAGGGTGTTACACACACATCATTTAGGAATTCATTCAACTTTAGTTGCTTAAACTAATACAATTTAGTTTTCCTTGTATTATATTGTCTCAGAATATTTTTTTTAATAAATTTATTTTTTATTGGTGTTCAACTTACCAACATACAGAATAACACCCAGTGCTCATCCCGTCAAGTGCCCGCCTCAGTGCCCGTCACCCATTCACCCCCACCCCCCGCCCTCCTCCCCTTCCACCACCCCTAGTTCGTTTCCCAGAGTTAGGAGTCTTTATGTTCTGTCTCCCTTTCTGATATTTCTTAGAAGAAGTTGGTGATACAACTCTGAGATGTTTGAACTGATTTTTGGTGATTTTATTTGCCTTTCACAATTGCTTTTACTTCATGGCTTGTAGGTAGTCTCTGATGCTCCAGATGTCATGTCTGCTTTCCATGATGGGAGAATTTAGGTAAAGCAGATAGAAGCAGTTGCAGCAAATTTCTGACCAAGAATCAATAGTTATACATGTGTCAAATAGCCTCCATTACCCATAAAGGGTTCTAGGAATTTGATAATTTATTTTTTTAATTGTGGCAAAATATGAATAACATAAAATTTAGCTTTTTTAGTATTTTTTATTAGGACTTTTTTATTCAGCTTATTTAAAGCCCTTGTGAAATTTAATGGAATGCAATTCAGTAAATTTAGTCTGGGGCAACTTCCTTTAAGAAATATACTTTTTCCCCCCATTTATTCAGTTTTTCTTTTGTGTCAACAGAATTTTGAAATGATGCATCTAAATAATTTGCATATTTCTTGCTAAGTTTATCCCTACATAGCTACTATTTTTGTGCCACTATGAATGGAAACTTTCTATTGTGTGGTTTTTAATTTGGTTATTGTTTGTCTACAGCAGTACCACTCAATATTGGGCCAACAAGTGGTAGAAGTTGGAGATATATTACCTATCCGTGAAAAAATAAGAAGTTTGTTACAGAATGTAATTAACTAAGGACACTGTTTAGTTTAGCTGACTTTATTAAGACAGCCCTGACAAAAGAAGAAGCAGTGCAGTGATAACATTTTTATTTTGGAAGGAACAGTGTCTTGTCACAGGCCAGTAACAAACAGGTTGTAGATGAATTGTTTTGAGCACTGGACTATGTAGAAACTACTAATTAATTTTAATTTGTTTTATAGCAAATATTCTTGTTGATTTCTTTTAAAAATGGTTTGGACAGCTTTTCTTTAAAAACGTATTACAATTCGGGGGGACGTGGGTGGTGCAGTCAGTTAAATGACTGACTCTTGGTTTGGGCTCAGGTTGTGATCTCAGGGTTGTGAGACTGAGCCCTGCATTAGGCTTTGTACTTAGCCTGTGGAGTCTGCTTAAGACTTTCTCCTTCTTCCCACCACCCCCCAACTTGTTTTCTCTCTTTATTTCTCTAAGAAAAAGAAATCTTTTTAAAAATCTTATTGCAATTCTTTTTAAAAAATATTTATTTATTTATTTATTTATTTATTTATTTATTTATTTATTTATTTATATGAGAGAGAGAAGACAGCATGAGCAGGGGAGGAACAGAGGGAGAAGCAAACTCCTTGCTGAGCAGGGATCCTGACATGGGGCTCAATCCCAGGACCCTGAGGTCATGACCTGAGCCAAACAACCAACTGAGCCTCCCAGGTGTCTCCCATTGCAATTCTCAGACAATTACAGTAACCACAAAAGGGCCGATTTTTACTAATGATAAATGTTCTATTTAATTTTCTCTTTTGGACAATACACTTTTTGAAATAATAACAGATCCTTATATCAATATGGATTTTATTTTATTTTATTTTATTTTATTTTTTTTTTTTTTATAAATTTTTATTTATTTATGATAGTCACAGAGAGAGAGAGAGAGGCAGAGACACAGGCAGAGGGAGAAGCAGGCTCCATGCCCCGGGAGCCTGACGTGGGATTCGATCCCGGGTCTCCAGGATCGCGCCCTGGGCCAAAGGCAGGCGCCAAACCGCTGCGCCACCCAGGGATCCCTCAATATGGATTTTAATTAAAATGCATTTAGTGCTTCAAGTTGGATAATGAATTAAGACTTTTTAGTTAACATATTTTAAAGTGTCATATTAAAGTATTCTTCCTGTAAGTATTTAAACTCAAGAATTGTAAAGCCAAATAATTATACATGATGTGTTAAAGTTTTATGCCATTGATATCTCTGACTTTGGAGAAGTCACTTAACTCTTGAAGCTATTTCTCATCTGTAAGATCATGTAGTAGGTTGAATGGTAGCCCCCCAAAAGATATGTCCTTAATTCCTAGAATCTGTGAATGTTACATTATTTGGACAAATGGTGATCGCAGATTTAATTAATGATCTTGGATGGGACCATCCTAAATTCCCCGGGTGGGCTCTACATCCAATGACAAGTGTCCTTCTAAAAGAAAAGAAGAAAACATAACATACAGAAAAGGCAATGTGAAGACAAAGATGACAGTTACAGAGATGTGGCCCCAGCCATGGAAGTCAATGAATGCTTTCAGCTACCATAAACTGGAAGAGGTTCTCCCCCAGAGCCTCCAGAAGGAGTACAGCCATGCCAGTACCATGATTTTGGACTTTTGCCATGTATAACTGTGACAGAATAAATTTCTGTTGTGCTAAGCCACTACTTAATTTGTGATACTTTTGTTACAGAGGACCCAAGAAACTGATACAGATGGGGATAATAATCAGTGGCTTAGAGATTTGTTGAGATTATTAAAGAAAAAAATACATGGCAATCTTGGCATTGTGTGGATACTCAATCATTTTAACTATTAAAATTATACTTTTAAACCAATCACAATAATGTTTTCATTTTTTCTCTCTCTTCTTTGTTTGAAAAATATGGGTTGACTTTCCAAATCATTTCCTATTTAGAAATTACATCAAATTTGTATCTTCTAAGAACTAAAATAAAATTTACATTAGGTATCCCAACTATATTTAGGACAATTATTTAGTTGTAAATCTAGGTTAAAATTACCTTAATGATCACTGCCATGATGCCATATCTTTTATTATCTCAAACTCTTAAGCTTTTTTCAGCTTTATTAAAGTGTCTCTGTTTCGCAAAAAATCTCACACACTTAATATACGCTCAGATATAAGCATCCCATGATACCATTACCACAACTAAGGTACTAAACATATCTATTACTTCCAAAAACTTCTTTGTGTTCTTTTATAAGGGTTTTGTTTGTTTGTTTGTTTGTTTGTTTGTTTGTTTTGGTTTGGTTTTTGTAATAACAGCTACTATAAGATCTATTCTTTTAACACGTTGTAAAGTGCACAACACTATATTATTAACTAAAGGTATTATGTCATACAGCAGTTTTTGAGAACTTCTTCAACTTGCATAACAGAAGTTTTCTACCCATTGAAAAACAATTCCCCATTTCCTCATCTCCCCAACCCCTGACAATCATCATTCTCTGTTTCTATGAGTTTGTCTATTTTAGATACCTCATATAAGTAGAAATATGCACTTTTTGTCTTTCTGTAATTGGCTTATTTCACTGAGCATGATGTCCTCCAGGTTCATCCGTGCTGTCATAAGTGGTGGGATTTCCTTCTTTATTAAACCTGGATAATATTCCATTGTGTATAAACTCCATATTTTCTTTATCCATTCATCATCAATAGACATTTGTGTATTTCTATATCTTGGCTATTGTGTAATGCTGCAACAATCATGGGAGTAAAGATACATTTTGAGATCTTGATTTCAATTATTTTGGATTTTATACTCAAAAGTGGAATGGCTGGGTCACATGATTTAGGGAAGGGCTTGGGATCATTTGGTGTCAGCTGACCTGGAGACAGAGATCAACCATATGGGCAATCAATCAGTCAATGAATCACTCATATCTATGTGAAAGAAGCCTCAATAAAAGCTCTGGGCATGAAATCTGGTAAACTTGCCAAATTTGTTGCACTCTATGTGTGTGGTCACACATTAATTTCAGGAAAGCAACAAGTTCTGACTCCACAGGAAAAGGATAATGGCAGTTCTGCATTTGATACTTCTGGACTCCACCCCATATGCTTCTTTCCTTGGCTCATGTTAAACTGTATCCTTTCCCTGTAATAAACTATAACCATGGGTATAATAGTTTTCATTGAGTTCTATAAATTCTTCTAGAGAATTACTGAAACTCAAGATGATTTGGGGATTCATCCAGATTTGCACTTGATTTTAGAATGAAGGCAATCTTGGGAATGGTACCGTCCAACTTTGTAGTTGGCCCAAAATCTTTGAAGCATTTGTTCATTGAGGTAATGTTTTCCTTATAGTCAGATAAAATTTTAATCCAGGTCTGGAATTTTCATCAGAAATAGGATAAATCCTTCCTAAATCTCTTCCTTTTCTTTTCTATTTTGAGCTTAAATTTTGTTTCTCATCCAGTGAAATAATCATCTGAGAATATCAGGGAAGTGCATTACAAATGTACGTTACTTCAGCCCCTTGAGTATGTGTGTGTGTGTGTGTGTGTGTGTGTGTGTGTGAGTGATTGAAACTACTACCATGCTTTGTGCTGACATCTGTTGAGTTAGGCCTTTTCCTGATGTTGATATGTACCTGTATATTCAGCTCAACTTTGATAAGTATCTGACTGGAATATCAATTAGTGAAAGTACTGCTTAAACTAAGAAATCCATCCCTTCAGATCACTCACCTACAGTGATATACTGCTATGCTATGTTGCAGTTCTCTGTGGCTCAGGTCAATAGGCTCAGTTTCTCCAGGCAACTGTCCATGCCCTGAGAATCAAACTTGCAGGGATGTTACAGTTTCAAAACCTGAGCTTATAAAGCCTGGCTGCGATTGTTACTTTGAATGTAAAGATTTCTGGTGACAAAAGGGATGACAAATGGAGCTTTTGTATTCCTGTTGTTTTTATTGTCTATTCCCTATTCTAGTCCCCTTGTTGGTTAGCCCCAACATCTGTTCATTGCACAATACCTGAGAATAATCAGAAGTGTGATTATTGGGTAAAAAAGGTCTAGATGAATGACTAACCTAAAGGCTGAGCTTAGCATGTAAAGTGGCAAGAATACAAAGTGTAGGAGTCAAGGGACCTGTACTCAAGTCATAGATTTGTCTTCACTTTAATTTCTATCCCTGGTCAAGTTGCTTAACCTCTATAAGTTTTTCTCACTTATTAAAGAAGGCCAATAATGTACATTTTCTCTAATAAAAACAAACTGAAATGATATACATTGCAGAAGTTTGAAAAATAAGGTGCATTATATAATGGATGGCAGGAGCTAGTATTTTTTCACACATGAAAAGCATAATTTCTGAACTGGTTAGTAATATGATGAAAATTACATTTTTAGAATATGAATTTGGCACCCATGCAAGAAGAAATGAAGTAAGAATGTAATGAGTGAACCAGGGTAGTGCATGAAGTGGTGACTCCAAAAAGAGACAATGGTTGCAATCCAAGGGATATTTCAAGTAATGAATCAGTGAAACGATAACTAACTGGATGTGAGCTGAAGAAGAGTAGTCTAAGCTAATCTCAGGGTTTCTAATTTTGTAAATCAGAAGAAAGCTCATATGATTCACAGATACAATGAATTTTGAAAAGAAAGTCAGAGAAGGCAAAAAATCAAAACGGAGAGTCAAGGAGAAAGAAAAAAGGAAAATGATAAACGATGTGTAGACATTTTCCCAACATTATTTACACCTCCAATTTAAAAAAATATATATTATCTTCCAAAGCTCTAGATTTGTATGTATATTCCCTAAATCATTTTGCCTTTTCTCTATAAAAGACTGTTCAAAGCCTATATACCTTGTTTAAAAATATGTGCTTTTATGCTTCAGGAATTAAGAAAAGATTATAACTCTGCTTTAAAAAGCTGCATTTAAAGATTTATATCAAAGTGTTTCATTTCAGACTAAAAGTGCCTTTTTATCTAAACAATAGCAGATTAGGTATGCATCGAATAGATATGCTTATCTCATGCTTTCCTTTCCATTTTGAAAGGGCTGAATTAAAAGACCATTTAAAAATGTGAATCATTTTCTTTTAAGAAATCATTGCATAGGGAAAAATAAAAATTTAAGATCTTTGAAATAATATATAAATATTGTTGGGATATTTCTTGTTGATTATAATAATTCTCATTCTTTGAATTGTTATTCTCATTCATTGCAGTGAGAAAAGACTGTAACACAACCTACTTAAAAGGTAATAGGAAAAAAATCACCTATTATTATAAAGTAGTCTTACTCCTTGAAATATGTAACCTCCATTATATTAATGGAATAATGTTAACACACTGAATATAGTAGACTCCTTTTGCTGTCGATAGAATGTTTCATCTTTTGTCTTTAAAGTACTACTAATAAAGTATAATGACCTTGGAAGGTCTGAAAATTAATGTACAAAAACGTTGTAAAGTTAGTTCTCCCATTAAATGTGTTACTGATAAACTTGGTATTTTTCTTAGTTTTCTCAAAATGATCTAACCTCATTATGTCTCACATGGTGCTTCCAACATCAGCAGTACCTGAGCCTTACTTAGCTTTTCACAGTAAAAGTCAGGCTGAGAAAATGAAGTCCACAGAAAATTTCCCCTTATGTTTTGTTATTGTATTGTAGAACTAAATAACGTATTAAAATAGCCAGTAAGTAACAAGCATGACTGGTTCATATTTACTTTCATCAGTCTATATGGTACACACATTCTCTCTCGTGCAAAAGACAAACACATACATATCCTGATAGAACTCTATCTAAAGCATGGAATTTGCTGTAGTTGTCTTCTTCCTCTACTTCCTTCTAAGATTCTCACTTCTTAGAGCTTATAGCTCTTAGAATATAGTGGTTCCCCTTCCTTTTTATCTCTCCCGGTACATTAGTTGTCCCTTCATGAGACTGTTTTACTCTTCCATCCTTGTTGGAAAGTACACTGCTTTTCCTAGGTTAAGTTACTTCCTCTCTGTGCATTCTCTCCTTCTCTGATCTCATCCATTCCCTCATCTTTAACAATCATCTCTATTTAGATGAAAACCAGCTGTATATCTGGGACTTCTGTCCTGATATTATGTCTTGTATTTCCAGCTACTTCATGGACATTTTCAAACTGGACTTGACAAGGTCTCCTAAGACCAGCTTTTATTTACAAATAGTCTCTTTATTAATAGCACTAATATATATTCTTTTTAGAAGCCTTCCTTAATTCCTTGCTGTCTCCCTTCATTGAATCAGTCCACAATCACAATCAATTCTTTTCATATTGCTAATTTTTCCCATTTCTTTTTTTTATCCATTCATCTTTCTTTCTATCTTTTTTTTAATTTAATTTAATTTTTTTATTGGTGTTCGATTTACCAACATACAGAATAAACCCCAGTGCCCGTCACCCATTCACTCCCACCCCCCGCCCTCCTCCCCTTCTACCACCCCTAGTTCGTTTCCCAGAGTTAGCAGTCTTTACGTTCTGTCTCCCTTTCTGATATTTCCCACACATTTCTTCTCCCTTCCCTTATATTCCCTTTCACTATTATTTATATTCCCCAAATGAATGAGAACATATAATGTTTGTCCTTCTCCGACTGACTTACTTCACTCAGCATAATACCCTCCGGACAGGAGAGCCCCGTCCCGGTAAAATTTTTCCCATTTCTATCTTTATTTACTTCAAGTCTATCCTTCTTTAGGCCCTCATTATTGTTTCATAATATTTATTCACTCTCAATGGAATTTGTTTATGGCTCTGTAGCAAACAGTAAGATGAAGAAATTGTGAACTTTGTCAACACAGTAATCTAGAAGGATGGATAATATATGCCAAACAAAGTGATAATAAAGGACAATATTGTTTATATCCTAAGTTAAGGAAGACCTACACTACAGAGTGGGTAACTTGGAAAGATTCCACCAAAAAGATAGTATTTGAGGTACAATGTAGGGTAAATTGAAGCCATACCCAATCTAGGTGAAAGCAATTGAATAATCCAAGGAAGAAAAATAGGAGGTCCCAGTCTGGATGGTGCATAACAGATGTGTATGACTATAATGAAAAAAAAAAAAGAATGAGAGCCTAATTATGGAGAGCTCTGTGATGTCCAAATACACTAAGATTTTATTCCATGGAAGTCAAGAGCCATTGGACATGATTGATAAATGCAAATTTGGACTCAGATGATTTACCTTCATGGCTTGATTCTACTATATTCTATACAAACGACCTGGAATAAGATGTTTCAGTATTCTATTACAAATATTTTCTCCTTCAAAGTGAAAATAGCCATATTAGTTTTGCTTATGTCACACTATTAAATAAATATTTTAAAGGGAAGTATTTTAAAATTTCAAAATGCCATGGATTTGTCTAGCATGATGATTTTGATGCTCTTGAGTGAGGCTATTTGAGCATAAAGATATTAGCTTTGACAGATGCTCCTTAAAACTGGTATAATCTTTGTCTTGACAAGAGATGAAAAACTATACTACTTACTTTTTCTTTTCTTGTAATATGATCTCAGCATTTTCCCCCAACTATGTTCTATATGTGTTTAGTCAACAAATGAATTTGAAGACTATGAAAATGAGGACTAAAAGCAATTTTGTAGCTAGCCATCCTCTATATGAACCAAAATATTTAACATATTATTTAAGGAAACATTATGTTATATTAAAAATTCTAAGATGGATGTTTTAAAAATATGCAATGTATGCACATGATTTTTTTAAATTCTTATTTATTTATGATAGTCACACAGAAAGAGAGAGAGAGAGAGAGACAGGCAGAGACATAGGCAGAGGGAGAAGCAGGCTCCATGCACTGGGAGCCCGATGTGGGATTCGATCCCAGGTCTCCAGGATCGCGCCCTGGGCCAAAGGCAGGAGCTAAACCGCTGCACCACCCAGGGATCCCTGCACTTGATTTTTTAAACATAAAACTGTATCAGTGAAAATCTTGTTTTTCTCCCATCCACAAAAATGCTTCTTCCCTTTGCCTCAATAGTTAACCATTTCTAAAAATCTTTCTGTGAATTATTTCACTTTATTTATGAAGTTGCCAGTGAATGTGAATATATATTCCTATTCTCTTTTCTACTTATATAAAAAAATAGCACACTACATATTATTCTGTTCCTTGTTTTTTTCACTTAGTGATATATCATAGAGATATTTACCCTTTAGTACATATAGACAATTCTCATGATAAAAGTTCCATGGCATTCTAGTTTTGATAATTTTCCATTGTTTATTTAAATAGTCACATACAGAGTTGTTTGTTATTTGAGTTGTTTTTAGCTTTTTGCTATTATAAACAATGCTGCCTTGAATAACTTGGTCATTCGTTTTACAAATATATTGGTTTATTCATAGGTAATAGGTAAGTTCTTTTGTAATATTGCTATGTTTTTAAATTGCCCTTAATGGAGTTATACTAACATTTATCATTTCTTCCCGCAATGTGGGAGAGTAATTGTTTCCCTACAGCGATTGCCTCAGTGTGTGCTGCTAACTTTGGATTTTTGCCCACCCCATAGATAAGAAATGAGAACTCTATGTAGGTTTCATTTACATTTCCTTTTAAAGTGAGGATCAACAACTTTATATCATTTAAAAACCATTTATAATTCTTTACTGTGAAATTTCAATTCATTCCATATGATCATTTTTTTTTAGTTGTAATATTTTCCTTTTTTTGATTTCCAGGAATTTTTTTAAGGTTTTATTTATTTATTCACAAGACACACACAGAGAAAGGCAGAGACATAGGCAGAGGGAGAAGCAGGCTCCCCACAAGGAGCCTGATGCAGGACTCCATCCCAGAGGACCCCAGGATCACACCGTCAGCCAAAGGCAGACACTCAACTGCTGAGCCACCCATGCATCCTCAGGAATTTTGTATATTAGAAAGATTATCCTTATTTTTCTATAACAGATATTACCAAGTTTTGTTTTGTTTTGTTTTTGTCTTTTGACTTTGCTCTTTTTCTTTTTTTTATCAAACAGGTTTTTAAATATAATTATAATTATCCATCTTTTCTTTTATCGAATCTGGATTTTTGAGCTCCAATTCCAAATTTATAAAGGCATTTTACCATGTTTTCTTCTAATTCTTAATAGTTTCAGATTTTACATTTAATTTTTATTCTATTTTGACATTACTGTGTTAGAAGTGTGATTTGTGGATGGAATTTTATTTTTCTCTAAATAACTCCTCCTCATTTTCAAATACCATTTACTTAACAAAAGAAAACATAAGATACCTCTTAACTGCATTTATTACAGCGCTGCCTATCTTATTCAGACTTTTCACTTTATGTCTACTGTTGGGCTTTGCAAATTATTCCAGTGGTTTATCTTTTTTTTTTTTTTTGGTTTATCCTTTTATATATTAGTTGCACACTGCTCCAAGTAAAAAGATATTTTTTGAAAAATGACTATCTAAATAATTTTACGTACCATTACAATATTGTACTTCATATTTCTAATTAAAAGGGGGAGCTATTTTCATCATACCTATGAAAAACGTGTTGCTAACCTTTGCAGGAGTTATAAAATACTGCCCTCTGTCACTCTGATCCCCACTGTCCCCAGTCTCCCCAGACAAACTTTCTATTTTGATTGAATTTCAGTAGCTTGCTCAGATTCAGACACCTTTTATGGTCAAGCCTTTGGCAAAGAGAATGACAAGCTTTGATATAATACTAGATGTGTTTTGCTGAGGTTGTCATCTGGCAATGGGACATTTAATGGTTGGATGACAGAGAATCAGAATACTACTTACAAGGCAGGCATAATTTTGAAGGCTGCCATCTATCTATGAGTTAAAGAAGTCAATTGAAATAGCTTAAGGAAAGTCAAATGGAATTTCTTTGCAATAATTTGAAAATAAAGGAAATGCTTTATTTCTTTAAAAAGTATTGTAATACCTATTGGCTCATTTTTTTCTTGTTTTATGTTTCTACTCTGAAAATTAGAAGACTGTGTTTTCATATCAATCTCATCATTACTACCATTAAGTCATTCTGCAATAACACTGTGATTTAAGTTCAAATGAATTACTCTAGGGTTTTTTAATATGAAAAAGTAGAATTTTCTTTTCTCTTATCAAGTAACACATGCTAGTGAAGTTACAATGTTCAATGTGATGTCATAGATAAACTAGGGGAACAGAATCTATTCAAGTATATCTCTGACCTCCAGGAAATTATATTTTATCTAGTTAGAGCAGAAACAGGCATATAAAAAGTTAGCTAAAAGTAAAAGCCTGCTCAAAGTAAGGGACAAATGGATAAAAAGAAAATAAGTCTATCTGAATTCAAATGAGAGATGACTTGCCATGGAGAGAGAGATAGCAATCAGTCCATGTCTTTTGAGGATATAGGCTTTGAGACTGGCTTTTCAGAGCAGATAACATTCAATAAATAAGAGGGAAACATTGAAAAGGCTAAAGTGTTTGGGTCAGTGAGCCTAAAAATACCATAGTCTTTCTGGCTCGGTATGAGTACTCCCTATTTGGTTATGACAACCCATTGTTCTTGGTAATTAACAGTGTAGCCTGATAAAGCATTTAAGGATTTTGGCTAAATGTTGAACCCTAACAGTTTTTCATCCGTTTTTTGAGAAATTGTGCATTATAGTGAGTGTGCTTTAGAACTTCCATTTCAGTTTACACTGAGATTTGTCTTTATCATGCTAAATTCTGGCATCATGCAGCATCACTCTCTTATGATGAATTTGGTTCCATCCACCTTAGGTCTCTGAGTGAAGCATATTATTCACAATTGCTTTTCATGATATAATTATATCTTTTTGAATGATTAGAAATGACTTGACACCTAAATGCTTGAGATACCATATGTTCATTCTTGTAATTATTGTAATTACACTTGATACTGCCATTTTTTAAATTTATTTTATTTCTATTTTTGATTTTGAGAGAGATTGTGTGAGGGGGGAGGGGCAGAGAGAAAGGAAGAGAGAGAGAGAGAGAGAGAATCCTTTTTTTTTTTTTTTTTTTTTTTAGAGAGAGAGAGAATCTTAAGCAGGCTCAGTTTCACGACCATGGGATCATGAACTGAGCCAAAATCAAGAGTCAGACACTTAACTGACTGAGCCACCCAGGTGCCCCAAATGTTATTTCTAAAGGCAAGTCTTACCAAGAACCTACCATTAATGATGTATTTTTTTCACATGATCTTTCATTTTGAGAATTTAAATAAAGATAAATCTTGTATATTTCTCTGTAAAAGTTTATTTATTTGTATGTTCCATTTTTTTTATTGCATATAGTATTGCAAGTCCAAAAATAGCAACAACAAATAAGAACTACAAAATGTGTGTAGACTTCTTCCTATTTGCCTGGTACTTTTTAAGTGCCTGGATGTATAAATCTATATACTCATGACAACAACCCTATTTATCTCTGCTTTACAGAGATAGAGAAGAAAACTGAGGCACAAAAAGTTTAACTTGCCAAAATTAATGAGTAAATGGCAGTGTTGGGATTTGAACCCAAACTATATCCTGAGAGCCTGTTTATAATCACAGAAGAATTTAAGTGTGATTTAGCTCTGAGCACATTTGTACTTATCATATAGTACTGTGTTTATAAAATATTACAAATTCTGTTACTTTGAATTACATGTTTCTTTTGATGACTAGACACATTAAAATGTACTTTTTCTCCTTTGGATTTTATAAGCATTGATTTATCAAATACTAATATTTTGTATTTGTTTTCATTTGGTTTTAGAATTCATATTTTCTCCTTTTATTAAATTTGGGGAAAATGTAAAATTTCGCTTCATGCTTTAACCATATATTTTTTAGTTTGTAGCTTTACAATTGCAAAGGAATGAAACAATAAAAAATCTTGGATAAATAGAACAGGAAAAGGAGATTGGCAAATGTTTATTTTAAGTAATTACTTAATCAATAGTTATCAGTCAAGCTACTTTATAAAATAGCTTCTTAATCTTTAAAAATGTTTTAATGATTTTGAACACAGAGATAATATGTATGTAATAATTCTCTCTGAAACCCAGTTAATAGAAAATTTTGATAAACTCATTAAATTGTTACATACAGTCATTTTTCTTCATTTTTGCAAAATGTCACCAATATTTTCTTCTTCATTGAACATTTATTGTCAGGACTGGTCTCTGGTACTGTATGAGAAATTCTCAGCTTACTGCTTTAAAAAACAAAACTGATGATATTTTTAGGAAAGACAGTAGAGGGAGAACATCTCCAATTCTGACTAATTTCAAAGGGAAGAATGACTAAGGGTCCCATAAAATGTCTTTATTTTGGTAAACTTAATGAGAAAGGAGGAGATAATTTCATCTTGACTCTACATAGATATTTCTAAGCAGATCAGTAGAGAGAATTACACAGAAAAGTTTGCAAAAGGCATTGCTTTTCAGGGTGCAGCAGAGTCTATTGAAGAAACCCAAAGAGTAGTGGGAACGTGCAAAGGAAAATAAATACATTTAGAGGGGGAAATATGCAAAGGGCTTAATTTTCTAAGTGACTATCTTTGGAATAAGAAAAGCTTTAAGAGCAGTAATTTTTTCCCTCTAACACTTTAATTAAAAATTCCTCCATGTCAATCCTGACTGCCATTCCATCCAATGCCACCAGCCAGCAGGAAGTAACTAAGATAGGCCGTCCCCCTTCTTCCCTAATGGCAGTTAGAGTTACCTCTTCAGAGGGACTAAGGATGAAGGATAGTTGGAAGACAGGCAGACAGGGAAAAGGGCCCCCTGCACTAAGAGGAAACCAACCTTAAAAGGATTTTACATCACCCTGGAAAGAGCCCTCCACCTTTTCCCACATAATAGATGACAAAAACCTGATCTGATGACAGGCACGGGGAAGGTTAATCAGATTAAAACAGCCCTCTGACAAGCCCATAAAACAGACTTAGAAATTCCAGTGACAATCTTGTTGGGTACCGCCACACTTCAGGAGCTTCATATTCTCATTCAATAAACTTTACTTTGCTGCCCACCCAAAAAACAAAACAAAACAAAAATTCCTCCATGTCTTCAGTAAGGCAATTCCTACATAACTACATAACTATACTTCTTCAGTCTTGGAGAGTTGAGGAAGATGGTTTAAATAGTTTTGTATCCTATTCTATTCATCTATGTGTCTATTTTTGTGCCAGTAGCTTACTGTCTTCATTACTACAGCTTTGTAATATAACTTAAAGTCTAGAATTGTGATGCCTCCAGCTTTTCTTTTCTTTTCTTTTTTTCTGGTTAGTTAACATATAGTGTAATATTCGTTTCAGGATGCTTTTCTTTTTCAAGATTGCTTTGGCTCTTCAGGGTTTTTTGTGTTTCCATACACACCTTAGGATTGTTCTAGTTCTGTGAAAAATGTTGGTGGCATTTTGATAGGGATTGCATTGAATGTGTAGATTTCTTCGGGTGGTATAGACGTTATAACAGTATTTGTGCCAATCCATGAACATGGAATGTTTTTCTATTTTTTTTGTGTGTCATCCTCAATTTCTTTCTTAAGTGTTCTATAGTTTCAGAGTGTAGATCTTTATCTACTTGGTTAGGTTTATTCCTTGGTATCTTATTGCTTTTGGTGCAGTTGTAAATGCAATCAATTCCTTGATTTCTTTTTCTGTTGCTTCATTATTGATGTATAGAAATGCAGTAGATTTCTGTACACTGATTTTATACCCTGTGACTTTGCTGAAGTAATGTCCTAGTTCTAAAAATGTTTTGGAAAAAAAATAAAAATAAAAATTTTTTGGTGGAGTCTTTTGGGTTTTTTACAGAGTATTATGTCTAGACTTACAGATCTTTACCTCGAACAAAAAAGAAAATCAATGTCCTCCAACTGAGAAGAAAACTAATTTTTTTAAAATTTAAAGATGCTTGAAATGTCATATTTTAAAATGCAAAACCATATTCTAAAATCTGAACTTTAGACTTTCTTTTTTATGAACTTTATGCCTTCAAATAAAAGCATATTTCATTTATTTAAGACCCATAGCATATCTGTTTTACAAAAACCAGTTTCAACTAGGAATTCAACATGGAAATATCTGCTAAAATTGGATACAGTGGTGTTTTTAAAAAGTGGTTATTATTCTTTGACATGTAAACCTTAGGTGTGAGTCCAAGTCTTTCTCATGAAAGTCTATTACATTATTCTTCACTTAAATTGATATAGTAATAGAATAAATTTACTACACAATAAAAGTGACTTTCAATATACAATCAACAAATTATCCAAAGTGTAGACATTGCAGATGATCATGGAAAAAAGTTAAATATAATAGCAGCCTTAGGCAAAAAATGTTTTTCTTTAGCACTGTCCTCTTTACTAACCATCAGTTTTGTTTTAAATCAGCTGTTAGAATATTATACTCCAAATTATAAGTAAGCATCTTGATTTTTTTCTTCTTTCTAGAGTACATACATTTAAGAGACTTTGCTTGCTAACCTAAAAATATGTATAAAAAATAGACATATAGAGCATGATCTAGAAAAAAGTCCATTTTTGGAGCAGCTTTTCCCAGGCATCAGAATCAAAATGCTATACAAGAAACAGACTCTTAGCTATAAGGAACAGACTGATGGTTACCAGAGAGGAGGTGGGACAGGGGATTGGTTAAATAGGGGATGGGGGCTTAAAGAGTTTAGTTGTCATGATGAGCACTAGGTGCTGTATCACTGTATTATACACCTATTATACTATACACCTGAAATTAATATTACACTGTATGTTAACTGGAATTTAAATAAAACTTAAAAATATCAAAATTATATAGATGCTCTATCTACTTAGCTGTAAATGGCCGTGATTCTGAAGGAAAATATAGATTCATATGTCAGGATTCTGTATCTCAGAATTGCACATCTCAAGGCCTAGCCATACACCGAACACAAAGTTAATACATACTCTCAGTGTTGCTAGAATAGAGAGTCATTTTCAAATTCTTTTTATTTCTGGTTTCTTCCTTTATGAAGAATATTATAATGCAGGCAATAGTTAATATCCCTTTTTATCATCCTTTTCCTTTTAAGCCATAGCAAATTTCCTTTTTTCAAAGTTTTATCTCCAGAGACTTCGCCCAGACTCAATATACACAACTCTCACATAATAGAACAAAACAAGGTAATTTTAAAGATGTTTCACTCTTTTGCATTGAACCAAAGTTTCATTCACCATATATCCCTAAGAATTACATTTTTCCTTGAATCCTAAAAGGTTTCTTCTTCTTTGGGAAATGAATGGAGAGAGATTTGAGTTTCCTCTAAACATTAGAATGCGTTCTTTCCCTGTTTGTATGATTAATAATTAATAAGAACAATAATTGTCATTCATCTAGGAAGTTTACTGTTTGTCAAGTAGTATTCTAGAGACTTTGCATGTATTGTCTCATTTAATCATCTTAAAAATCAATGAGTTAGATACTAGTACTATTCTCATTTTACACAAGATAAAACTGCAAGACCGGTGTAGTATCTTGTACAAGGCATACAGGAGAGTCAGAACTCACATGTAAACAACACAGTTGCACAGTCTACTCAGGGCCTCGCATCACTGTTTGAGTCCTTTTCCTTTCTCATTTGATTTTTATAACAATTCTGTCAGAAAGTCAGGGGTAAATATTTTTATTTTAGAAATGAGAAAAATTAAGCTCAGAGATATTAAGTGACATGTGAAGTTCTAGACTGCATTCTTCAATATGATATCTATTATGTAGCTATATAAATTTAAATTAGTACTAATTAAAATGAAATAAAATTAAAGACAGTTATTCGGGTTCACATTTCAAGTGCTCTGTAGCCCTACATGGCTAGGTGGCTGTGATACTGAGCAGTAGAGAAATAGAATATTTCCATCATTGCAGAAAATTCTATTGGAAAATGCTGGTCTCTAAAAATATGTCTTTTAATTCCTTGGACAGAGGCAGGAAGATTCTATCCTTAAAGCCTGAATGGCTTTACTAAGAGAAAATACTTAAGCATCTCAGGATGCAACCGTAGCATCCTGAGATTAGCATGGTATTTCTAATACAAAAGGAGAGTAATTTATAGTTCATGTATCTTAATATGGTAGTCATTTTAACACTTATAAAAAAGAAAAGTAAATAAGGGATTCGAATACAAAGCAAAAGATAATCATGATTATAAAATACAAGAAATCATTACTCATTCGAATTTGAATTAATCTCACACCATAATTTCTTCATTAATTTTCAAGTAATCTAGGATGCTTGGGTGGCACAGTTGGTAAAGTGATCAACTCTTGGTTTTGGCTTAGGTCATAACCTAAGGGTTGTGAGATTGAGCCCCCAGGTTAGGCTCAATTCTCTACAGGGAATCTACTTAAATTCCCTGGCCCTCCCCACTCAACTCTCTCTCTCTCTCTCTTTTTCTCTCTCTCTCGCTCTCTTTCTTAAATAAATAAATAAATAAATAAATAAATAAATAAATCTTAAAAAAGAAAAACAAGTGATCTTAAAAAAACCTTTAAATATTGATAATCATGATATAAACTTCACAATACATAGTTTTAAACATTATGAAAAAATTAAATAATACCTTGCATTGTTACTAGTACAAGTGCATATCACTCGGAATTCTATAGACTTAAAATAGAGTGTCTCTTTTTCTAATGAAATCTGTGACTTTTAAAGAGAGTTCTTTAAATAGGTTTTTGTTCCCTTTGTTCAGTCCTCAGTTCACTCTTAAACAAAAACACTTGACTAAAAATAAGGTGATGTAGGCAGTAATGGCCTTGTCAATAACATAAGACCCTATTTCCTGGGATAACTTAATTCTGCACAAAATAACTTGCCATTAATTTATGGAAATTGAACTAAAGCTAGTAAATACCTTGGTGCTTCATTTTAAAGATAATATGATTGCCCTTTTAATAAAAGTAAATATAGTGGAGACTTCACAGACATAAATGAGAATACAAAACAAGGATAAGAAAATAATTCAGTTGTGGACAGGCAAAGCTAATGAAGACACAGAAAATCAAATCCAAATCTCGGTAGTGTGAAGGGGGATAACCCAGCGCCCAGTGTGGTATATAGGAAACTCAGTCTCTCAGGGCAGAGGAAATGAGTGGATTCCCTGGGACTAGAATAGGTTAGTACTGAGAAAGCATTCATATCAAACCTTCTAGAACCAATCACCCATTGTCATGTTGCCTAGTGAAAACAAATGAGTTATGTGGAATCTAAGAGAGAAATAATGAGACAGATGGAAACAGGAGAAAAATAGAGACAGTGAGAGAGAGAGAGAGAGAGAGAGATCACCTTCTGTTGGAATGTAAAGAATTGCCAAGCTACAGAGGCAAGGCCAATCCGCTCTGTACACCTGTCATTAGCAGGGGCTAAGTGTGAGCCTGAGTAAATATCCCTATTTGGACAAGTATGAAGGAGAAAGTAACATAACACACTTCCTTCACCTCTCAGATTGGCCCTCCCTCCCTAAACTGAGCAAAGGCTTGTGTGTGAGATAAGATTCCTGAAAATTAGTAATGAGGACATACAAAATACTTAATTTACCATCAGAAAACATTTGGAGTGTATCTCCCTCCCCATTTATTTTCCTGGGGAAAATCTATTGAACAAATAAATGAAGAACTACTGCATTTCTCTCCTAAGACAAAAATCATATACTTAAATCCTATCCATCACAGGAACTTAAAATATCAGGTATCTTCTCCCAATTTCTATTAAGACTATGTTGTATCTTTTGAAAACAGTTTTTCCTACTTTTTACTGCCCCAGAAAAAAAAAAATGGTTCTAGACCTACAGTAGCATAGTTCTCTTAATCTTTGAGAGTTCATACCCTGAAAGTGTACAGTGAAAAAAAATCTTTCTAATCTATAAATAAGTCTCTCAAGGAGCTCACCTCTTGCCTAGTATTTTATTCATTGGAGATAAGCTTTTCATAGACAACTATCAAATCATCCCTGAGATGTCAGTACTTCATACTAAGAATTTTCTGCATATTTTAACATATTGATTAAGTGCCTACATATTTTCCAATTACTTTAATGATTTACAGAAAACACTCTGTGAAGAAAAATGTGATCATATAATTTATTAGTTATCTATAACAAATTGACTCAAATTTTATTTCTTTGTTTCAAATGTGACCAGGCAATTTTGTTCCATAATTACTAGATAAAAGAAAGTAAACATTTCCTTATTGTAAAGTCAATAAATATGTTTTTTCTCAATTATTGTTTAAAAATACATCCAAGAGTACAACTGCAAATAAAATGCTTAGCTACTCGTTATATTAATTTTGCCATTTTTAGTTTGGCAAGCTAGTTTTTCAAAGCACTGGTGTGTGTAAAAAAGGGCTTATTTTTGTGTTTTTTTTTTAATACAATAAGTTTCAACTGATGATTTATTTCATGCAAATAATTAAATACCAAGTTACAGTATGTGGTGAGTAGAAAATTGCTAATAGAATATGCCTATCAAACCTGAGGAATATTAGAATGTGCATATGGGTTCAGTTCAGTTAACAGAAAAATTGGATTCCAATCATTTACTCTTGATAGCAATTTTGCCCTCTGTTCTTGGGTTCACCTGATATAACAGTACAAGACAAGCTATATTTGCAAAATACCACCTGGGAACATGCCTTGCACAAAATCCATTATTTGCTTAACAGTTTTATGCATGTTCTGTACATTATTTGAAAAGTCTTCAGGTGCACAATTGACATGTTACCAGGGGATTCTGTTTCTGCAAATTTTCAATAAAAAGTGGCACATCTAAAAATCAGAACATAAGATTTCTGTGGATATATCAAAGTAGGTGATTAAAAATGGAATGAGTTTTTACCCTTCATAAATTCCTGTCTAATCTTTATGGAAGTTGAAATATTAATTAGCATTATAATTGTTTGAGGACAGTTAAAAATAACATTTTCATATTAATCTTTCTTCCATTAAAAAAAAAAAAGCTTTTCCACACCTCCTATTCAGGTTATTATGTATTTATTAAGTTCTTTTCTTTTTTTTTTTAAGATTTTATTTACTTATTCATTTATGAGAGACACACAGAGAGAGGCAGAGACATAGGCAGAGGGAGAAGCAGGCTCCATGCAGGGAACCTGACGTGGGATTCAATCCCGGGACTCCAGGATCACGCCCTGGGCCTTGAAGGCAGGCACTCAACCGCTGAGCCACTCAGGGATCCCCATTAAGTTCCCTTCTTGTCAGAAAAAAAAAAAATTGCAGTTTACTAGTGATAACAAGGTCCTGAAAACATTACCAATGTTATCTTAACAGATGTGCACTGGGAAGGAAACAAAATTTAGGTGCTGTTATTGACATTATTATAATGCAGAATAACAAAAAGCCAATCATATTTTTGGCAAATTTGATATTGATTATATTTACTTAATTTCATAATAATATCCTAAACTGTAAAAATAATATTCCATAGACATCCTCAAGATATGTATTTTTATTTGGTCACAAAAGGAACTATATATGAGAGAAGTGAGAGGTTATAGCAAGTCTACCACATTCACCATAAGAAATCATCCCTGCAGGAAAACATTTGACACAGTACAGCATCCATTCTTGAAGACCTTAAAAAAGGAGGTTTATAGGGGACATACCTCAACATAATAAATGCCAAATATGAAAAGTCCATAGCTAATATCATCCTCATTGGGGAAAAACTTAGGGCTTTTCCTCTATGGTCAGGAATAAGATAGGGATGTCCACTATCAACACTTTTATTTAAGATAGTATTAGAAGTCCTAGCCACAACAGTCAGACAACAAATAGAAATAAAAGGCATCTAAATTGACAAGGAAGAAGTAAAACTTCCACTATTTGCAAATGACATGATGCCATACATAGAAAATCTGAAAGACTCCACTAAAAAACTTCTAGAACTAATAGACAAATTCAGTAAAGTCACAGAATACAAAATCAACATACAAAAATCTATTACATTTCTATACACCAATAACAAAACAGTAGTAAGAGAAATTAAGGAATCTATCCCATATACAACTGCACCAAAACCAGTAATATACCTATGAATAAACCTAACCAAAGAGGTGAAAGACACGTATTCTGAAAACTATAAAATACTAATGAAAGAAATTGAAGATGACACAAAGAAATGGAAAAACATTCCATGGTCATGGATTGGAAGAACAGATATTAGTAAAATGTCTACACTGCCCAAAGCAATCTACAATTAATGAAATCCCTATCAAAATATCACCAGTTAAGAAATGGGCAGAAGACACGAATAGACATTTTTCCAAAGAAGACATCCAGATGACTAGCCAGCCAACACATGAAAAGTTGCTCAACATCACTCATCATGAGGCAAATACAAGTCAAAATCACAATGAGATGCCATCTCACACCTGTCAGAATGGCTAAAGTTAACAACACAGGAAATAACAGATGTTGGTGAGGATGCAAAGAAAGAGGAACCCTCTTACACAGTTGGCAGGAATGCAAACTGGTGCAACCACTCTGGAAAACAGTGTGGAGGCTCTTCAAAGAGTTAAAAATAGAATTACTTTACAACCCAGCAATTGCACTACTAGGTATTTACCAAAAGATACAAAAATACAGATTCAAGGGGGCACATGCATCCCAATGTTTATAGTAGCAATATCAACAATAGCCAAACTATGGAAAGAGTCTGTCCAACAACTAATGAATGGATAAAAAAGAGATTATATATATATATATACACACACACACACACACACACACACACAGTGGAATATTACTCAGCCATCAAAAAGAACTAAATCTTGCCATTTTCAATGACATGGATGGAGCCAAAGCATATTATGCTAAGTGAAATCAATCAGAGAAAGACAAATACCATATGATTTCACTCATATGTGGAGTTTAGGAAAGAAAATAGATGGACATATGGGAAGGGAAAAAAAGAGAGAGAGAGAAAGGGGAAAGCAAACCATAAGATACCCTTAATAATAGAGAGCAAACTAAGGATTGAGGGAGGGAGGTGGATGGGGGATGGATTAAATGGGTGATGAGTATTAAGTAGGAGGGCACTTGTTATGATAAGCATTTGGTGTTATATGTACATAATGAATCACTAAATTTTCATCCTGAAACCAATATAACACTATGTTAACTAATTGGAATTTAAATAAAATTTAAAATTTAGAGAAAAAAAAAAAGATCATTAGCATGCAAAAATCTTTATTCTAAGCACTGTACTAAAATCAACCTGATAACATGTCAATTATCTGATGAGGATGTGGATAGTCTAAGGACTGATGGTTCTAAACTTTTAGGCTTTATAATTGAGCGGTCTCAACAGAGATTTTTATATGGTACTTTATAGTTTTCAAGTTACTTATTAATTACATTTGATCCTTAAAGGCAAGTGAGAAACATAGTCCTAGCACCACTGTACAGAGAAAGTGAGTGAGGCTCAGAGAGATTTAAAAATCTTGCCCCAAATCACACGGGCTTCTGAATAAGTAAGTAAAATGATTTATAATAATAATAATAATAATAATAATAATAATAATAAAGATAAAGTGTAACTCTAAGAAAAGTTGGGGTATTGTTTTTATTTGAAATATTGAGTCACATGGAAAACAACATTTTGGTTATTATTAACTATACACAGGAGACTAGAGAAAATTCATCAAATAGGTTTATCAAGTGAAAGAATATAAAATATAAAGGAAGCTTGAATGTTGACACATATCTCTTTTCTTAATTCAATAAATTTATTTATTTATTTATTCTTTTTCTTTTTTTAAGATTATTTATTTATTTATTTATTCATGAGAGACACAGAGAGAGGCAGAGACACAGGCAGAGGGAGAAGCAGGCTCCATGCAGGGAGCCCGATGTGGGACTTAATCCCGGAGCTCCAGGATCACGCCCTGAGCTGAAGGCAGATGCTCAACCGCTGAGCCACCTAGGCATCCCTTATTTATTATTTTTCTTGATGTTCCTAGCACCTTACTCATTCACAAAATAGTTGCTGGATTTGTGCATTAATTAACAAAAGGAATAAGGTATGGGTTTAGGGTACATAATCATGTTTAATGTTCTTGTACTAGTTTTAAACCAACAAAGCCATGGGTTCAAATTTGTGTTTTTACAAAGATAAACATAGTGGCACTAGAAAGAGTGGATTATACTTACTTTTTAAATGTTTATTTATGCAGGTTCTGCGCTAGGTCCTGTTACTAGTAAAAAGATTTAAGAAAATCAAAATGTAAAATAAACATAAAAATAACAAATATTAGTAACTATAGAAAAACTGTATGATAAATAAAAATCTTACAAATGCCATAAACAAATATATTTGAGACAATAATGAACATATAAACAAGGAATGCTTTGATTTGGCTTGGGTTAGTAAATTTGTCATCTATAGGTGATACTGATGTTAACCCTTGAATTTGAAAGGCAGTGAGAGTGGAAAGGCATTCTAAGTGGAGAACAAATGTGATTAGAAGCAAAGGTAGGTGAGGTGAGACAGGTTTTCTGGAAGGCATGAAAAGCAGGCAAGAGCGTGAATTTATTCCATAAGGTTAGTGGTTGGCAAACTGGGCACTAACGAACCCTTCTATGAGGCTATTTCAACAGGTCTTTAAGCTCTTACCAGATCAGAACTATTCATATATTTTGCAAAGAGGGTTTCTATGTAAAATTTCATTTAAACAAAAGATTCTACAACTAAAAACTCTTCAGAAACTATTGCAAAGTGACAGAGCATTATGAATTTTTCAACAAAAGAATGACAAGATAAATGATTTATTTTTAAAAAATTAATTTGGCACATATAATTTTAGACTTTCTCTTTCTCTTTCATGCATACATGTTTATATATTAGATCTTATAAAAATTCACCAAGAAATAAAAAAAATTAAAAAAATTTAAAATAAAATAAAAAAAATCCACCTAACTTAGGTTTGGGTAACTGAGGTTATAAATTTATTAAGAAGTATTTGCTAGCCTTCTCAGTAGATGCTCATATTCAAGATTGTGCTTTGATGTGAAAGTGACATCACTCAATGAGGAGGCTGCTCAAATCTACTTACTACTGCATGTTAGTGAATCACAGCATATGTACTAATGGAAAATCCTCAGTGCCCCAAGTGTTTTATCTGCATGATGCCAAAACCCCAGATAGTGGCAGGGATTTGGATAGTTATTCCACTTTTCATTTGAAGGCTTTGGTGTCATGTAGACACTGCTTCAAAAGACATGTCTTTAAGGATTAGATTTATAGAGTTCTTTATAAAGGAGAAGACAAAAGAGACCACTTAGTTTGAACATTTATAAATGTAAATGTATTCCTGTTTAATTATTTGGTCTTTGAACCTCATAAAGAACATCTGGCACTAGAATTCTATAATTTCTAAGGCTAATAAACTGATATTGTGGGATGACTCCATGCTTATAGAAGGCGTATATTTCTACAGAATTCAGTAAGGCACTTGGTTCTGTACATGGACAGAATGAATCCTAAATGCAAATGCTAATACAACACGGTATTTGGCTTTGTACTCTGTCAAAAGCACTCAGTGCTATTCGTCATGGTGCTTAATTTTATCATAAAATACCCGTCTAAACACATTAGTGTTCTTAAGATTCTGAAGCCTTATTTCAGGAAACAAAGGATTTGAAATATTTTTTATCAGTTTTTAGGTAAACTATGATTATAACTTTTTGCAACTCTTTAAATAATTGTTATAATTCTGGTAGAGATTTCAGAATGCAAGAAAGCTTTTTTTCCTAATGAGATGTTATAAATACAACTTTATTTTATGCCTGAAAACAACAAGTATCATGTGAATTCCTGAAACTCATTATCCTATGACTCACTATGTGACTACAACTTGGAGACTGCAAATACTATTATCCAATTAATTCTGAATTAGTAAGTATGGCAACAAGATGTAAGTGACAAAATATTGAAGTGAGAACTACTTAATTTCTTAAGTGATACAGAGAAGCAGAAGTAAAATGAATGTGCATGCGTTTCAGAATTCAATATTCTTTTTTTCATTGAACAAATATTTATTAAGTGCATACTATGCCCATATGCCCACACTGTTCTAAGCCCTAGATATTTATTCAGATCTGAATAAAAGGCAGGCTCTCAATGTAAAGGGCTCACAGGTCAATAGAAGAGATAGACACCTGCCTACAAATGTAGGCAAAATTCCCTTAAAGCAATGCCACCTAATATTTAATTAAATTGTACTACATTGACTGATGCTCTCCATTCCTTCTGTAGCATATAATTAATTAATAATGCCCATAGTACCTGAAAGTTAGGGTAATTTGGGGATGCTTTTCTGCTTTCACCACCATTAGTGTTGTATGCTTTCCAAGAGAACTAGCTACTTTTCCCAGTCATGTTTATGCTAATTGAACTTGCTATGAATTTAATTTAATTAAAAATACACATAGTGTATATAATAACATGACATAGCTTAAGTAATAATAAAACATATGCCAATGTACTATAATCAGCTTCATAAAAGAATACTAATTTTTATAATATCATAACTAAATTAATATTACATGGTGGAAAAATATGTGTATGAAAGAATTGTCATATATGTGAGCACTGTGAGAATGTTTGGGAAATAACTGATAATAAAACTGGTATTAGATTTTAGATTTTATTGAATTAGGGAATGGGTGAAAAGCCTCCAAAAGTTGAGGAAGAAAAATCATAAAACTCATGAAATACATGTATCATTAGGATTTTATATCTTTCATTTCTCATGTTACCCCTTTTCTACATTTTTATTTAAATTCTAGTTGGATAACATATAGTATAATATTGGTTTCAGGAGCAGAATTTAGTGATTCATCACCTACATATAACACCCATTGCTTATCACAAAAGTGATGTTGCCTTCCTTAATACCCATCACCCATTTAGCCCACCCCGTCCCATGCTACCTTCCACTTGAGTGAGATTAAAACTTAAATTGTGTATGAAAAATGATCTAAAACTTTAATCAGCAAATTCATACTCAAAGAACTTTGGCCCAATATCATAATATTGGCACATGAAAGTACATCAATATGTCCTAAGTTAAAATAAAACGCCTCCTCATATAAACGTATTTCCTTTCTATTATTTGCTTTCAAAGCCGTTTTGTTTAACTGAAAAAATACCTAATTCAAGGATGAAATATAAAGAATTTCAACTTTAATTACAATATAAGGAGAAGTTCTGAAGAAGGTATCTAGAAGGACACTTTATTCAAGTGTTGAGTAAATGCCACACCCTGTCAGGTCTAATCAGATGATCCTATCTAAAGCAGCCTTCTTCACCTGTCTTTATTCTTTAATCCTGCTTTATTTTTCTTTATGGTGTTATCACTACCAGTCACATTTTACTTACATATATTTTCTGTCTTCTTCACAAAAATAGGGATTTCATGAGAGCAGGGCTTTGTCTTGTTTACCACTTTATCTTCAATGCTTATACAGGAGTGGACACAGAGTTGCTGGTAAACAAATATGGGCTAAAAGGTCACTTTGAGACTTTGAGCTTCTCTAGGGGGATGAATATGGATTTGGAAGGCATTTAGAGTTCTGAGGCTTCATGGAAAATTGAGATGCTCCAGGAAAAGGGATGAGGAAAAAAAATCTTGTGAGAGCAAGCAGTGTGTGCAAAAGGTTGCATCTGTGAAGCTATATGGCAAATGTTACCTAACTAGAATTTAAATAAAAATGTGGAAAAGAAAGGTAGCATAGGTATTAATATGGAGAAACAAATAATGAATGTACTGGAATTAGGATGTCAATCAGGTAAATAGACAATAAATTATTAAGGATTTGCTGAATTTTATGCAACTAAGGACATTTTACTACCTGGGACTATCTAATTGAGTCTCACAAAATGTGACTAATTTTACAAATTTGGCAAATATTTTACTTAACATGAGAATCTGAATTTGGAGAAGAAATTTCCTTTTATCCTTTAGTATATTCCATTCTTAGGAAGGGGAGAGAAATGCAAGAATAATGGAAAACCTCAAGGGAAGTGAGAACATTCTAACATGTTATCATACTGGTACTCAGCCTCTTCTACTAGCTTTGCTGATTCTCATGGAGCTCCATGGGGCCACTCAAAGAGATGGAATAATTTAAAAGCAGACAATATCTGTGTTACTTGACAATAACCCTGGCCAAACAAGGTGGTCTTAGTTAGATGAATGAAAACAGGTGGCTGTTTCTTTATGGAAGATGCTAAACATATTTGGTCCTTATTAGCATTAACAATATGAATCTGCATAGATTTTTATTTTATTTAATATCTTTCTTAATATCTGCTCTGTGAGTCTATGATAATGACAGAAAAAGTAAGAACTAGAAATGGAAAACAAAATTTCTTTTCAAAACTCAGTTACTCAGTAGTTTGTTTCATTTAGAATCGCAAGTGACATTAGCTAAGCCGACACAACTGATAAGTATAAAAGCCCTTAAAAATAATCTTGAGAAAAACAAACAAAAATAATAATAATAATAATCTTGAGTAGTTACTATTCTTATATCGTGTGCTTAACTTACCAGATAGCTGAGAAGGACTTTTTAGGAATACAGAGAAGTTGCTGAATAAGAACTCTTAATTTGGAGATAATTCATATTTGAAAATTTTGGTTTTAATGACTTAATGTTAGAGATAAATATAATTTTAAATTTTAGAAAAAGGGATCTTAAAATTATAAGCTTTTGGCCTATGTATTAGTGTTACTTAAAATATTAACATCGTAAATAAGATGTATTCAAAAGATTTCACTTATAATGAAGAAATACATCAAAAATTTGGCTGCAGTATAATTTTTTAACTTGGAGATTTTAAAAGGTACTCTAAAATTTTATTAATCTATTTCCAAAACTTTTCCTTGTTATAGCAAATCAAACTGTATCCTAGATGAATGTAGGAAATACTATCTTCTCAGAGAATAAAAGGGGAAGAAAAACAATTTAGTTAAGCATGTTACACCATCTCTATTTTTTTTTTAAGATTTTATTTATTTATTCATGAGAGACACAGAATGAGAGAGAGAGAGAGAGAGAGAGGCAGAGACACAGGCAGAGGAGCCTCCACAGAAGCAGGCTCCATGCAGGGAGCCGGACGTGGGACTTGATCACGGGTCTCCAGGATCAGGCCCTGAGCCAAAGGCTGTGCTAAACCGCTGAGCCCCCCGGGCTGCCCCCACCATCTCTATTTTTTATTGCATTAGAGCATTCTTATAATATGAAAAGAGAGGGTGATTTATCTTCATCCTAGCAAAATACTTAGAAGTTCACAATATATGTGAAAAACAGCTTTGTTATTCAGAATCAAATGAAATAAATCAGCGCATTGGAATTTTGGGTTCCTGTTCATGTTTTTGGCCTTTTTTTATTTGCAGATTTTTTGCCATGACAGATTCTCTATTATCTGTAAGTAGAGAAGAAAGGAAACAAGTCTACTTTTATACACCATTTGACCTTTCCTCTTTGTAGAAGTCAAATGCTGATATCAGCCAGGGCGGCTTGTCAGGGTGAGGGTAGGAGATAGCATATTGATATGGAGATTGATGCCTGAATGATAATCATGTGCCTCTTTGAATTCTTATTTCATAAATAATCCTTAAAGTTTTGTTTTCTATAGTTTGTGGATTAAGTTTCTGAATTCCATTTGTTTTCCTTTTTCTTCTTTTTTCTGAACAATCTTATTACCATCTTTACTTTAAAAAAAAGAATAAAATTTAAAATATTCTTTTAATTTAATCATTGTTCATGGCTCTTGATGAGAATATGTGTGGTATGGTGGTGATGAGAGATAGAAGCAGTAAAATGTCCACCTTTAATCCAGAAAGCTGACCCATATAACCTGCAGTTTTTATAAGGATCAATTATGTGCTGGTTGCTACATTCTTGAAGGGTCTCATAACTGCCTGAAATCTCATTGATAGTTAATATCAAACTGAATGATAAGCACCAGAGAAATCTTGTGAAGTAGTTTTATGAGTAGAAATTTAAAGACATTTATGATCTAATACTCTCTGCACATCTCTGCCCCCTTGAGCACTAACCATTTAACCACCAGCTTCATACAGCAAAAATGCAGTTCTTTCTTCCCGTGGGTCCTGTCCCTGTACTATTTAAATAAACCTACTAAGTTGTACTATAAAATGTCTCAAGAGTTCTTTCTTTCACGCCATGCTAAACAATCCCACAAGAGTTAGGGGCTCAAACTGTGGAATAAGTTCCTTTTGGAAAATTTATTAGTTTACACTGGTCTTAGTAAAATCTCTTTTTGGATAACCCTATTTTTTTTTAAGGCTTTTAATATTCATATTTCTTTTTACAAACAATTTCAACTATAGCTTTCATATATGAATTTCTCATACTAGATAATTCTATGTAATTTTATGGTGTCAATTACCAACTATCTGGATATGATGCTCAGCTCTGTAACTTTAGCTTTGCTCTCTCTTCCATGCTACAGAAACCACACATCCAATGGTCTTATGGACAACTACACCTATTTGACCAATAAACAACTCTAACTCAATATGTTCAAAACTGAGCTTAACATCTCTCTCTTTCTCTTACATGTTTCATGCCCACTGGCATCACCATTTATCCCAAATCCCCAGAAAAAAGTCTAGGAGGCACTTTGATTTTGCCTTCTCTCTCACTACCCATATTCATTTAATCATCCAGTCTTATTAACTTTACTGCTTTCTAATGCCTGTTGTTTTAGTCCATCAACTTCTCTCCTTCTTCATCATACTACTTTATTTAGGACACTATTATTTCTTACCTGAATTACAACAAAGGTTCTTAATTGCCATGCTTGCTCATTTCCAATCCATTCTCCACAAAGTACAATATACACTGTACTCTGAAGCAGACAGAAAACAGATTTTACATTTCCTGTATCTGCCAAACTACAGAGGAAGTATTGTATTACTACTAAGTATGGGGCCTATGGAGTTGGCTACTAGGGTTTGAACTTTGGATCTGCCAATTAATAATGTGTGATTTGAGGCAAACTCCTTAATCTCTGTGTTTATATTTCTGTCTCCGTAAATCAATCTGCTAGCAATAGTACGTAACCCATGGGGTGGTATGAGGAGTAAATGACTTAAAACTTGCAAAGAATTTATAATAGATGCTAGTATATTATAAGCATTCAATAACTGTTAATAATAATGATGACGGTGAGTATATTATTATGATTATTACCTTCCTCTGGACATGCTTGTTCTTAAGAATCATTAAAATCTAAACTCAGGTTTTCTATGATTTGGCATATTCTAATATCTTGATCCCCTATATTTTCTCACCTCTCCTACCTTCTTTTTCTGGTGATATTAAGATACTCATTCTCTGTTACTTTGTTATTCAAGCTATCATTTTAAGCTCTTCAAATATTAGACAATTTTTAATTATTAATTTAATTTGTTTTTTAAGCTTTAAACTCAAGACCTTCATGCATGAGGAATATTCATCACTGCAATATATTTTTCAGTTTGTTTTTCCTTTCACCATCTTAGTTTCGGGGTTTTCGTATTTCTCATAATGATTCATTAGTAAGATATCCCTAGATTACACTGGAAATGGTCTTTTTCTTTGAAGTTTTCCTCTATGTTACTAATATAGCTAATAGGACATTTCATTTAGTTTGATTCATTATGATATCTAAACACTTCCTGATCTTATTGCAAGATGTTACTTACTGACTGCCTACCAGGTCTTGTAAAGTAGATTGAGCATACAATTTATTATCTTCACCATACATTTTGAAGTAGAAAATGGGTTTTATTAATACTATGTGGAGACAACTGTTAAAATGGTACTCTTCTGTACAAACTTAGATGTATGGTCACTCCCTCTTTGTTTCTCACCATAAACCCTCAAATTAGGTTTTATTTATAACTTCCATTTTGTAGCTAAGTAAACTTGTCTAAATGAGTGACAGAACTGAGGATTAGATCTAGAGCCATTCTTGGATGTCCATTTTCCTTGTACTACATAGGTTGCCTTAATTTACAGTTCTTTTGACTTTTGATGTCTTCACTCAATCAACTAACTTATCTCTAAGAAGACTTTCAAAAAGGAAGAGAATCCAAACAAATATTTGAAAAAGAGGAATGGTGCTTACTGATAGAAACATTTTCATTGATGTGTAAATAGTAAAAAATAGAACAATTCTATCAAAATTAGATCACCCTGACCTCTCCAAAAGTTAAAAAAATAATTGTAGTAACTCAGTCAAAGCAATGTTCTATAGAATTTCCCTGATCGGTTACCAATTTATAATAAAAAACAGAGCTGAAGTTCCATCTCATTTTTATGCAAATAAATTTGTTAATATATTTTACTGTCCTCAATATTAACATATATGTATGTACTTATGACATATCCAAAGTATTCATTTTGTTCCCCTTGTTACTGTGGAATTATTATTTTTTGTTCTCAGTCCTTCGTAAAATAAATTACATTTCAGTTGCAGAAAGAAATGCAGCTTCAGTGTATATTAATCTAAGTAAGAGGCACTATGGCATCTTATAAATATTAACAGTTTATTCTGAATTTGTAAGTTTGAGTTTATTGTGATTTTTAAACTGCTTGTGACTTATAAATTATATATCCAACCAATCTCATGCTGGGTAATATTTCCAAAGTTTCAAAACTGAAATATGCTTTTTAGGGGACATCTGTTTTGAGAAAATGAATACAACAGAGTTATTATCCTTTGGATTTTTAAAACATATTGGCTCATCCTTATGATTATTCATCATGACTCCAAAGGAGCAAAATAAAACTTAAATCACTTCCTATCTGTATAGCATAAGAGCAAAAAATAAGCAGGCAACAGCTAGGAAGTGGATGGTGATGGTGACAGCAAGATCACTAAGTAGAGAACTAATTCTTTTACCTCCTCAGAACAAGAACAAGATGCTTTAAGCAACCAGCCATTATATTCCCTGGGGGTGTGGTGGGGGGGGAATAACTGGAATCTTCGATGTCATAGAAAAAGTGGGGGGAAAAAAGTAGAAGCCAGTACAAGAGCCATGGTTATAGCTGGAACATTAAATTTGCCTTTGTAATGACTTGATTAAAATGCAGTTCTCAGATCTGGGTCATGTGTATCATCTGAATAGATACATTTATGTTTTCAAATCAAACATAATTGCTATACTGCATGATTTAGTGTCATTTAGGATAAACCAACATGTTTTAAATCATATAATTTAGATTTAGATACAAAAAGAACAAGATTATAAAGAGACCCAAGTGTTTGAGCTCAAGTATGGAAATTTACTTGTAGTAATCTAGTGTAAATACTGTGTGAGACACAACTGACACCACAATGAAAGTTTTTTTTTTTTTTTTTTTTTTTATTTATTTATGTTAGTCACAGAGAGAGAGAGAGAGAGAGGCAGAGACACATGCAGAAGGAGAAGCAGGCTCCATGCACTGGGAGCCCGATGTGGGATTCAATCCCGGGTCTCCAGGATCGCGCCCTGGGCCAAAGGCAGGCGCCAAACCACTGCGCCACCCAGGGATTCCTCACAATGAAAGTTTTATTTTAAGACATTAGTATTTGACAGTAAAATGATAGGAGTGTTTGGTGTATTCTATAGGTACATGTGTGAATGGTAACCTCAAAAAAGTTAGAGAAATCTTATTTTGGATATTTTGAGGTTATAGGTAACAAGTGGCTAATCAGCCGTTTCAAGTGTTTAAAAAACAAACTATCAGAAAACAAACAAACAAACAAAAAACAAGAGAAAGTAGAGTGAGGCAAGAGAGAAGGTTAAAGAAAAGTTCTAAGAGTAAATGTGATTGAAATAAACTCTGCCTTTGAAAATCTGAAGTCATAAAACTGATTAACGAGAAGACTGGTGGTTAATTTCAATGGAAGTATTCCTTACCTTATGAAAGGATTAATTCACAGGACTTTTAAATAGCATCTTACATGTTTTGCAAAGTATCTACTAATCAGAGCCCTGGGGGGAAAAATCTGTAACTGAAGCATTAGAGGCCAGAGTTAATGGGAGGTTAATCAGAAAAAAAATTTTTTTAAAGTAACTCTCAAAATAAAAGTAAGCCAGTAAAGAAAGATGCCTATTCTTTAATTTGGATGTAAATTTAGGATTTCCCCAATGAACTTCAATATCATTGACCGATTCTTTCTTTAGTTTCAAATTGTAACATAATATTCTGCATACCAATCCCACTTGCAAAGATTGACCAGGAATTAACATGAAATGAGGAGTAAGAATTCAGAATTTTAGAAGAAATTGGAAATCAACTAAGGAAAATTAGGGCACTTAATAAGTTTTGAAAATGGAACAATGTACACCACATCATCTCATGCTCAAGTAAGAAATTGTGCAAGAAATTTGAGGCAGTGTATTTTAACCCAAAAAAAATGTGCTGGAGTGAATATGAAACTTACAGAAGTCCTATGCCCTTTTATACATTTGGATAATGAAGGCCAGCTCTGAGACGCGAATTTATGTGAAATTATACTGCTCATGAACATTTCATTCAATCTCAAAGTTACCTTGTTTTAAAATTCTCTAATCCCTCATCTAGATACAACTCTGCCTTTTTGCTTTCTCTCTTGCCTTCCCCATGTAAAAATCATATGTGCAGCATATATTTTAATCTGCCTTTGCGGAGCAAAGAGAGTGGTAACATATCTGATTATACCACATTCATTTAAGTAGTTTTATGCCAGTGTTTCTGTTTTAACAATAAATATTATGCATCTTTTATAACCTTCTGGCATCTCAATTTGACAAATCTTATATCAGAGATGTTGAATATGAAGTGATAGATTAAGAAAGAAAATACGTATTAAAATTTAAATGGAAGCATTTAATTACTGAGATAAGTTTGAAGCATATATAGATGACAAAATATTTCTGAAGGAAATGTAGAATAGAATAAAGCATTCTTATTGGTATATTGCACTCAAACAAAGGAAATGAAACTATATTGATCTTTTGTCATATCTTCAATTTTAATATTCATCATTTTTTACATAAAGTAATAAATTATATTGAAGTGTTCATGACATTTGGACTACCAAGTAAATATTTTCTGTTGGTAACTATGTTTCTATTTAGAAGGATAAATGAAATAATTTGCAGGAGCATAATTTCTCTGTTTGCATTGATTTGCATGAGTAAGTATAGCATTGTTTATGCAAACAAATGAAGGTAAGAACAAAGAAAGCTAAATAAATATGCATTTAGTTTTCATTTCAAATAGTTTTAATTATGCACATCTGTAGATGTCTAAGAAAAACAATCAAGCAATTAATCATTGCATAAAGAGGCCCAAAAGTTATGAAAACATTAGCAGAGGCTGTGATTGTTATTTGAGTCTTTTATTTATATATTTTTCTTTTCTTCAAAATAGCATAATTGAATGGCTTAGGTACTTGCAAATGTGTCATTGAGTTAATCAATGGCTAGGAATAACCTGCATTAGAAATGAATCAGAACATAGCCTAAAGCAAGGGTTCCAAAATCTGGCAAAGTATCATAACCTTCAGGAAAATGTTCTCCGTTTTTTTTTTGTTTTGTTTTGTTTTTGTTTTTTTAATACAAATGCTCAGGCCTTCTCTTTACAGATTCTGATTCAGTAAAAGGTGGGAACTAAATATTCTTGAGAAGAATCTTAGTAAGTATTCCATTTCCAATAATCTTTTCTACTCTTTCTCCATCACATTTCTCTATCATTCTTAATTTCTATATATTTCTTTAATTTTGCTCTGTTGCCATATTCTTAAGGGTCTGCAGGTTCTCTAGGTTTTAAATTTTTGTGACTACATTTTATGATAATTATTGTATGATTCCATTTATATGAAGTGTTTAGAAAAAGCAAATTCGGAGGGGCAGAAAATTAATCAGGGGTTGCTACAGGTTGAAGGAAGAAAGAAAATAGAAGAGACTGATAAGGGATATAAGATTTCTTTTTGGGGTGATGAAAATATTCTGAAATGATAGTGGTAATGGTTGTACAATCCTGCAAATATACTAAAAACCATTGACTAGTATAAAAGGATGAATTTTATGATATGTTAATTATATATCTCAATTTTAAAAAGTAATGAAATAAAAACAATTTTTGACGATAACAAAATTTGATATTAGCATGTTCTGGATTATTTACATTACTGCTAAATAACCTCTTTGCATTTATTAGTGTCAAGTTGTAGTATTTTATATTTAGAAGTAAATGAAAAATTAAAAAGGAGGATTTAATGTATAAAGTAAATAGGTTGCATAGTTTTTCAGATGGAGGAAAACAGTAGGAGAATTGAATCTTTACAGTACTTCTATTATACATACACATGCCGAAGGCAAAGACCATGCAACAAAGAGTTGGCAGCATGATCATGTTGTGATCAGCATTTGGTTTTCACAAAGCAAACTCCTTGAAGTTGGTGCTGTACATGCCATCCTTATCTAGCTTATATTGTATTCCTGTGGGACCATTTCTCGTATGAAAACTTTCCTTTCTTGGTTGCTGTGATAGACTGTCCTACCTCTGCGTCCAGGCCCCCGCTTTTGTATTTCACTTTTAGGATTTTTTTTTTAATGTATTTCAGAAGAGAAGCACATTCAAAACTATCAGGCATTAACAATTATCTTAGATCATCTTTGTTTATCTTGTCATTAATTACCCAAGGATTTTGTTAAGAATTTTATTACATGACTTTAAAAGGAAGCTTCATATGAAACACAACGTGTCAAATGACTGATTCGAGGGTCTTCCACCTACCCCTCAGCCCTATTAATTTTTATTTTTCTGAATTCTTTTTGGGTGAAGACTTTAAATTGAAAAAGTGATTTTTGGAGTTAGTAAGATTTTCATTTTTTTAAAAAAAGTATACCTTACACACAATGTGGAAAGGCAAGAATTGAATCATAAACAAGTACTATTAATAACAAAACAAAATATTAACAAAAAATTAACCAAAAAATGTATTCAAAACCCTTTAGAAAGAAGAGCTATTTTATATATGACAAGATCATGTCAAATGCTAGCCATATTAAAAAGTAAAAGTCTCAGGAATGGAGGAATCATAATATTGCAGTAAGAGTATTTCTTATTGACTTGCTGGTTAATAAGTAAAACTAATTTACTTGTGAGCTTATTGTGTATCTGGATTTGTACTATATGCACTGTTTGGGCAGCCCCGGTGGCCCAGCATTTTAGCGCTGCCTTCAGCTCAGGGTGTGATCCTGGAGACCCGGGATCGAGTCCCCCGACAGGCTCCCTGCGCAGAGCTTGCTACTCCCCTCTGCCTGTGTCTCTGCCTCTCTCTCTCTCTCTCTCTCTGTGTGTCTCTCATGAATAAATAAATAAAATCTTTAAAAAAATGCACTGTTTATGTTATATGGATTCTATTTACACATGAATTCCATTTTACAGTAGAGGAAATTAAAGCCTAGAGAATTTAAATAACTTGAATATGTCTTTTAAAAACAAAACAAAATCCTAAAAACAACTGAAAAGTGATAAATGACAGGAACTAAAGGTACCTGTTAACACATAAAAATTTTTTATTAAAAGAATGAAAATATAAATGAACTCAAGTCATCTGTATGTAGAGCTTGCTTTGATTGACATTATATGATACCTCCCAAAGCTATGTGGTCTTTCTCTTTTTTTTCTTTATCCTTCTTTGTGCTTTCTTATTCTCATTCTTATTCTCAAGAGTCTGTAGGTTCTCTACAAATTTTAAATGCTGTGATTAAATTTTGACATTATATTATTCCATTTACATGAAATATCTAGAATAAGCAAATACATAAAGATGGAAAGTGAAGTAGGAGTTGTGGGGATGGGGGAAGAGCACATCTTACTGTGCTAATTTGGTATAAGTAACAAAGTCATATTTAGTTCTCATTTTTTGCATATGGTGGAATCTTTTGAAGAATTCTAATGTCTTTTCTTAAGATTTATTTATTCATTTATGATAGACACAGAGAGAGAGAGAGAGAGAGAGAGAGGCAGAGACACATGCAGAGGGAGAAGCAGGCTCCATGCCAGGAGCCCGACGGGGGACTCGATCCCGGGACTCCAGGATCGCACCCTGGGCCCAAGGCAGGCGCTAAACCACTGAGCCACCCAGGGATCCCCAAGAATTCTAATGTCTTATTCCAAAAACTCGAATGTGACATTTGAATGGAAATTTAAAATGCTTAAGCCCATGATGAAGACAATAAATGATAAATATGTGATAATTTTAACAATACTGACAAATTACAAAATACAGATAATTGGTATATTAGTGGAAATTATTTATGTTGATTAAATTGCCAAAATTAGTAAAATGATGGCAAGGTACATATTCTTCCCATTAATAGCATGGCTATAAAGGTTAATCTAACTTATGATAGTGTCAGTTAAACCTTGTTTATGATAGTGTCAGTTAAGCATTTGTATTGCTCTTATGGTATGTGACAATAAAGCAATCTGATTTAGAATTATTGTAAATCTAATTTGTGTCCCTTTGTTTGGATCTTCATAAAGTAGCCTATAACTTTACCGGACTATTTATACTATTTTAAATACATTTAAAGTATTTTAAAATGTTTTTCCATTTCAAAGGATGATAGATTACTTCCCTTTTATTTTTTTAAGACATTTTATTTATTTGACATACAGACAAAGCATAAGTAGGGAGAACAGCAGACAGAGGGAGAGGGAAAAGCAGGCACCCCATTGAGCAAGGAGCCCAAAGTGGGGCTCCATGCTGGGGTTCCATCCCAGGACCATTGGATCAAGGTCTCAGCCAAAGTTGACTCAATTAACTGAGCCACCTAGTCATCCTAATTACTTTCCTTTTAAAAGTAGATAACTGAAGATGTTTATAGTAATTAGCTAACAGAAAAGCTAATAAGTTTATTTCGGAAAAACTTTTTGGATAATGAAAATTTCCATTCATGACTGAGGTTTTCAATATGATACTAAGTTGCACACAATTGTCTCATTTATTCTTTTTGGAGGGCTATTAAGTTTTGCTTACATGAGAGTCACTTTAATTCCCGAAGGAAATAGAATCTTAAATCTACCCTCCTTTTGTTTCAAAATCAAAGAACTTGATTTTAAATATTTTACTTTTTAATTGATTGCCAATTATCCTGTTTTATTTTACCTTTTTCATATACCATATATAGAGTTCTGCTTCTACAGTTCTCTTCTTCCTTTATTATTTTATTTCCTTTTGTTTCTTAGCAATGGAATGATAAATTAATGTTTACTGCAACACATTATCTATGTTAACTTATCAGCATTACCCATGGATCCATTTTCTTTTTCATCATGATAAGAAATGCACCACTTGATAAGAAAATATATCCCAGACAAGCATTTTGAGGTATTACACTGTCTTGTTGGTATTCTCACTAGGCATTGCTTCCAAGGGAAGAAAATTTGTCTTCTGTTGGCAAATTGTTATTCTGCTCATTACCTTGCTCTCATTATAATGTCTTCATCTTAGCAGTGCACAATTTCTGTGCACAATATGTCTTGCTGTGTTTATGCAGGTTTTAGTACTGAGACGCTGCCTTTGACATGACAGGGGTTGGTGTTCTGATACATAGATAAGAAATCTATGAACCAAGTGATGGATCAACAGAAATAACTATCTGTGATTAGATATGTAAGATCATTGATCTATATATATTGAATCAACATTTATCGTATGCTCCTTGAGCACAGAGAAGTATAAAATGATTTGAAGAATGTTTAAGGAAAATGAAAACACAGACTTTAACTAGTTTATAACCTAAAATCTGTGGTGCCCAAATGGAGTATCTTTCAATCAGATAGGAGCCCCAAATATGGGGAGACATTCAGATGGAAGCCAGTGGCATGGGAGATGAAATAATTCACCTGAGGCAGAACAAAGGAGACAGAAGTTTATTGAATACACCACAAGGGAGATGTGGGCAAGACAGCAGAGAGGGCACTGTCTGCATCGAGATAGTGGGTAGGGGCTGTTTTTAAGGGGGGAAGATGAGACGATATGGTGACTACGGAATTCTCCCTTTTTTGGTAACTGTGCCTAGTTGTAAGTAGCCCATTGGTCAGTTAGGGCCTATGGATATTTTGTGGTGGGTCACTTGATGGGCTGTCTATATTCCATTGCTCAAGGCTGTTTGCCTATAAGCTGACAAAGCTTTACATTCCCCCCGGACAGAGCAACAATGACAAATCTTTGGCATTTGGGCAGAGGTCTCCTCTTCAGTAGCTTCTTCCTACTGAATGAGGGGTATAGAGATGTCCCAGCTAAACTTGTCAGTCTATCAGAGGTTCTGTGCACTTGTAGATCAGAGCATAGTATTATATTAACATACTAATAGGTGATCTAAGGGAAATTGTTTGGTGGTCAGGTCCATGGGATTTAGGGAGGGGACCCTCGGATAGTATCGGCTGGAATCCCGGTTGAACCATCATTCGTGTATGAAATTGTTGGATTCTGGAAGAGACAAATTTAACAAAGAGAGTAGAGAGAGAAGGACCAATAATTAGGAGTATAAGTATTGAGGCCAGGGGTCCTAAGAAGGGAAAGAAAGAGTAAGGATAGCCATGAACAGGTTTTCTTTCAGGAAAACCATTCCTGTGTTATATGGTCCCAGAAGGAGGAAACCAAAAGAATGTTACTTTGAGAAAGACAAAGTTTGGCCTAAAAAAGGGGGATAATTGTGTTGTGAAAGAAGGACATTAAGGGGGACAGCTCTGGGTAAGTTGCGGTTTCTGACCAGTAAATTTGGAGGTAATCCTGAAGGAAAAGGTTGAAAATGAAGTCTCAGAATTAGGAAGGAGAAACTATGAGTTTTGGAAGGAAAGCATTAAGGGAGTTTTTCTAAGAGAATATCATAGAATAATTGTATATGAGAGTAAATATTGGAAATGGCCTGGATTCATGGGCCTCTAGACTTCCCAATGTGTATCATCCAAGTTCCTTTGAATAATAGGTATATAGCTTCAACCAGCTCACAGTTGTATTTGGTGGAGGACTCCTCACCTGGGCCCAGAGTAGTCTTGATTTTGGAAAGATGGATCCACAGGGAGAAGCTGTGAAGTTTTAACACTATTGGAATGGTCAAGAGAACCTGACAGGACTCCATCCAAATAGGTTTGAGGAGCTTTTTGTCTTGCAAAGAGTCTTAAGGTATATTTGATTCCCAGATCTAAGCTTAGGATATGTGTTATCTATTGATAACTACCTCTATTGAGGTAGTTCCTGGGACATATATGACTAAGGGATGTAACCCCAAGAAGCCCTCTTTGTTATTGGCAAGGATGCGGAGAAAGGGGAACCCTCTTACAGCCGTTGGTGGGAATGCAAGCTGGTGCAGTCACTCTGGAGAACAGTATGGAGGTTCCTCAAAAAGATGAAAATAGGGCTATCCTACAACTCGCAATGGCACTACTAGGGATTTATCCCAAAAATACAAATGTAGTGATCCAAAGTGGCACCTGCACCCCGATGTTTATAGCAACAGTGTCCACCATAGCCAAACTATGGAAAAAACCCAGATGTCCATCAACAGATGAAGGGATAAAGGAAAAGTAGTATATATACACAATGGAATACTACTCAGCCATCCAAAAAAATGAAATCTCATCATTTGCAATGACATGGATTGAACCAGAGAGTATTACCTAAGTGAAATAACTCAATCAGAGAAAGACAATAATCCTATAATCCCACTCATATGTGGAATTTAAGAAACAAAATGGAGGATCATGGGGGAAGAGAGGGAAAAATGAAACAAGATGAAATTAGAGAGGGAGACAAACTGTAAGAGACTCTTTTTTTTTTTTTTTAAAAGATTTTATTTATTTATTCATGACAGACACAGAGAGAGACAGGCAGAGACACAGACAGAGGGATAAGCAGGCTCCATGCAGAGAGCCTGATGTGGGACTCGATCCCAGATCTCCAGAATCACACCCCGGGGTTAAGGAGGTGCTAAACCATTGGGCCACCCCTGGGGCTGCTCAAGAGACTCTTCTTAATCCTAGGCAACAAACTGAGGATTGCTGGAAGTGAGGTGGTTGGGGGGGATAGGTTACCTGCGTGATTGAAATTAAGGAGGGCACATGATGTAATGAGCACTATTATATAAGACTGATGAATCACCGAACTCTATCTCTGAAACTAATAATATACTATATGTTAATTAGTTGAATTTAAATAAAAAGAAATAATAAAGTTACCCCCCCAAAAGAAGCCTTCTTTATTTGATGCCTAGCCTTAATTATATCTTAATTATTAGGAATCACTGGCAAGTGGGATAAGACTTGTCTCATGAGATAAGGGCATTTCCAAATGCGTCACGTGATACAATCATAGGGAAAATGGAACCATCCATTTTCCACAAGTCTATAATTAACTCCATGGAATGGGGTACACTCTAGCTTTTAGGCAACCGTTTTGTCATTGCAGTCACACAGAATTGGTGAAGGTGCTAGTTGACTTATAAACTGGGGAATCAATCCCATTTTCCAGTTGTTCAAATAGTCATATGCCCATGGGGTTCTGTTATTTTCCCCACAGAACAACAAGCACAAAGGTGTTCCTGTATACGTAAGCTATAGTGGCAGTTTCTCTGAAGTTTACCTTAAGTTGTCAACATTAGGCAAACAACATTCAAAGACAATAGACCTAGCATTTAACTTCTGCAAAGATGTTTAAGGCAAAGATATTTAATGCAAGGATGCGTTATTGAAACATAAATTTCCCCTCTAAAATTACCCTTATTTCCAGAGATAGCCAAATTAAGATCAATTTGTTTGTAAAACAAATCCAATTCTAACAAACTTGGCCTATCGACTTACATAAGCCCAACAAGAATAGCTATTGGCTATATATGTGGAGGCCGAGAAAAATTAAGGCCATCCCACCTAAAGTTTAGCATTGGCACAAGTACAGCCCTGTGAATAAGAGCTGAACTTTATGGGAAAAACTGCAGAATGTCCTCAATGTCCTCGGCAGATAATCCCATATCAGAAAGACAACAGAGCTCAGAATTGCCCTGGGCAGAGAATCCCATATCAGAAAGACAACAGAGCCCACACCCATGGTAGAAAGTCCCATATTAGAATGAGAACAGAGCTCAATGCCCTTAAGCCCCATACCAGAATGTAAACAGAACTTGAGAAATTCCCCCATCCCTTCTGAAAATCCCCTAGACCAGCCTATAAAATACCCAGCTGTAACCCACTTCGGGGTCCAAGTCCCTGCTCCACTGAGCTGGGTATACTTGGACCCAAGCTCGAGCTTGCTAATAAACCCTCATGGTCTTGCATTGGTGTCGGCTCCTTGGTAGTTTCTCGGATTTCTCCAAGTATACCCGACACAGCAGAGCAGGGACTTGAACCCCGAGGGGGGTTACAGCTGGGTTTTTATGGGCTGGTCTAGGGGATTTTCAGAAGGGGTGGAGGAATTTCTTAAGCTCTGTTTTCATTCTGATATGGGATTTTCTGTCAAGGGCATTAAGCTCTGTTCTCGTTCTGTTATGGGACTCTCTGTCAAGGGAGTTCTGAGGTTTTTCCTGTAAAGTTCAGCTCTTATTCACAGGGGCCTGAGATGGCTATACTTGAGCTAGCGCTAAACTTGAGGTGGAATGGCCTTAATTTTCTCGGCCTCCGCATGTACACCTGCCAGGGAGTGACATTCTTTACTCACCCAGTAAGGCTCCTGGGAACTCTGTAAGCAAGGCACCAGGCCAGCATTTCCAAGAGGCTTTATGCTTCCATGTTACACAAGGTCAAGCTCAATTCCTTAAAGCTGTCTAGTCATATCGGAGTCTATGTATGTCACACTCAAATAAGACACTCCAGTCACAGCTTTAGTAGAACCACCACTGTTTTTAATGGTGCCCTGTTACAAGCAAAACAGATTCTTATTGAACTTATGCAAATGACTGTGGTTGCCATGGAAGAAAGAATACTTACTGAGAACTTTTGAATTTTAAAGGTTCAGGTAGAGAAAAGTTAACTCCTTGAATTTGTTTACCAATGAATACTTAATCATATTTCTGTAAGTCATTGATACCTTAAGAGAACGTTTCCTTAATCTGGAAGAGTAAACATTAGAGAACCAGCAGTGTATCAAATAAGAGTTAAAAAACTACAGTTATTTTCCTCAATTTGTTAGTCCCACGTTACGAATTCTTGTTCAATTTGAACACACCTTTAGTTGGTTCTGGAAATTTTTACTCATTTCAGTTTTATGATCTTAAAGATATTGAGTACCTATATTTGTCCTAAAAGTCTTTTTTATGAATCTTCTTGGAGATGACACTCATTTTGCAGGAGAATAAGAACAATTATAAATGACAAAAACTCAGAAATCGACATTGTTAACAATCTGGGAGTTCATTACGATGCAATTGACAAGGAAATTCAATTATTTCTGTGACACAGAACACTTTGAAATCAAATATGGAGTGACGACCTTATATCACAACATAACATACCAAATAAGCGATCATAGTTAGAGACTTCGTTTACAATATAAATCTTGGGAAAGTTGGTTAAGACCTTGAAAGTTTTAAAGCACATGCCTAAATAGGATTATGGGTCATTAAAGACCTGATATACACAAAACAGAGAAACTGGTTTTCATGGACAGACAAAGAAAAGAGAAACAACTTTGTTTACAATTTCTTATCAAGAGAACACAGGCAGCAACCTTTGTGATCTCGGCCGCAGCAACTTCTTTCTAGACACTTCTCCAAAGGCAAGGGAAACAAAAGCAAAAATGAACTGTTGGGACTTCATCAAGATAAAAAGCTTTTGCACAGCAAAGAGAACAGTCGACAAAACCAAATGACAACTGACAGAATGCGAGAACATATTTGTAAATGACATATCAGAGAAAGAGCTAGTATCTAAAATCTATAAAGAACTTATTGAACTCATCACCCAAAGAACAAAATAAATAATCCAATCAAGAAATGGGCAGAAGACATGAAAGACATTTCTCTAAAGAAGACATAAATGGCCAACACACACATGAGAAAATGTTCCTCATCACTCGGCATCAGGGAAATACAAATCAAAACCACAATGAGATACCACCTTCACACCAGTCAGAATGGCTAAAATGAAGAAGTCAGAAAAAGACAGATGTTGGCGAGGATGCAGAGAAAGGGGAACCCTCTTAGACTCATTGGTGGGAATGTAAGCTGGTGCAGCCACTCTGGAAAACAGTGTGGAGGTTCCTCAAAAAGATGAAATAGGGCTATCCTACAACCCCGCAATTGCACTACTAAGGATTTATCCTAAAAATACAAATGTAGTGATCCAAAGGGGCTCCTGCACCCCAATGTTTATAGCAACAGTGTCTACCATAGCCAAACTATGGAAAGAACCCAGATGTCCATCAACGGATGAAGGGATAAAGAAGATATATATATATATATATATAATGGAATACTACTCAGCCATCAAAAAAATGAAATCTTGCCATTCGCAATGATATGGATGGAACTAGAGGGTATTATCACTAAGTGAGATAAGTTCATCAGAGAATGATAATTATATGATCTCACTCATACGTAGAATATAAAAAACAAAATGGGGGATCAGAGGGGAAGAGGGAAAAACAAAACAAGACAAAGTCAGAGAGAGAGATAAACCATAGAGACTCTTAATCCCAGCAAACAAACAGGATTGCTGGAGGGGAAGAAGGGGTTGGGGTAATTGAGCAGGGAACGTGATATAATGAGCACTGGGTATTATAAGACTGATGAATCACTGACCTCTACCTCTGAAACCAATAATGCATTATTATATTTTAATTAATTGAATTTAAATAAAAAAACAAAATTAAAAAAAATTAAAAATAGAGCTACAATTCAAGAAAACTTGTCTTTTTCACAGAGAGAGAGCAGAATTTCAATCTTATACCATTGTACTTTTAAAAGCCATTCTTTAAATCCGAGTCCATCCTGACTGCACATAAAATTCCTTTCTAAAGATTTCGCTTCACAAACCTTCTATAACTTTCCTCTGTATTCAGATTTTGTCCCAAGCCTTTTCTCTCCAAGCAACCAGTGTCATTTCAGGACAAAATTACTTTCATTAACTGTGTTCCCATTCCTTAGGTCTTTTTACCTAGACAGAGTTCCTTCCCTTATTTCCATCAGTCTTAATTACATTTAGTAGAATTTTAATTCACAGAAACCTCAATCTTCAGTGAAAACACAGTAGTAACCAATTGTGAACAGTTACACCAGAATTCTTTAGGTGGCAAGTTTGTGAATCAATTAAGCATAAAGCACGTTTTCCAACAGACCCAAATATCCTTAGTTTCTTTACAAACCTATGTTATCAATGCTTTAGTGTTTACTCTCATTTGGAAAGGACTTAGACATCCAATGAATTCAAAGCATATTATCGTCCAAGCAAAACAGCCCGGAACCACCAGCCCTGATACCGGGTGGCATTTGCCCTGGGCGAGCTGGCAATTGGTCAAAGTAGAGTCGGGTATCTTATCTTCTCAATACGGAAATCATTATCCTTTTCCTTCCTTCCTTCCTTCCTTCCTTCCTTCCTTCCTTCCTTCCTTCCTCTCTTTATCCTTCTTTACTTTCTTTTCCTTTTTACAGGGCTACTCTCTTTGTGACTCTAATTAACTACTATATTTACATATTGGATAATTTTATTCTGACCTTATATTAGATCATTAATAAGGAGACTCTTAAACACTTCTAAGCTTCAAGGAAGAAGACTGTAAATGAACTTTTTCATGCAGCAATTAGTCAAATTCCACACAGAATTTAAATATCTTTAATGATTTGATAACAAGTCTAAATAACACTTTAACCATACTGTGACTCACACCATACTTTTTCTTCTCCATTTAAATGTAAGAAAATGCAGAGTGCCATTTTGACTCATTGGTTTATAAACAGTCTAGAGTTGGGGTAGTTTTGGGAAACTGGAATAAGGTGTTGAAAGATTTGAAATAGCATATCAACACCTCTGCTGGAAGAATTAATCTAAATTATATGAAACTACTGTTCTGATGATTAAAGCATTATACATTTGACTGCATTTGGGAACATTTTTTCCTATGCCTATATATACATAAATAGATGCTTTTCTTTTCAAAACATTTTAAACTGATTTTATAAAAGTTATGAGCAGAGAGAGAAGGAGAATTATTAGGCTTTTAGAAGAATGGGGCTTCTAGAAGAATTAGGCTTTTAGAAGAATAAATATATATATATATATATATATTTGTTGTTTAAAGATTTTATGTATTTATTCATGAGAGACATACACACAGAGAGAGAGAGAGAGAGAGAGAGGCAGAGACAAAGGCAGGGGGAGAAGCAGGCTCCATGCAGGGAGCCCGACATGGGACTCTATCCTGGATCTCCAGGATCAGGCTCTGGGCTGAAGGTGGCGCTAAACTGCTGAGCCACCCGGGCTGCCCAAAAAATATATTAATTATTGTTGCTAAGTATATTATTTACAGTATAATCCAGTATATTTGATGCATAATATAAATGTGTCAAAATGTGATAGGAATACACAAAGTAACCTAAATAATAGCTAAATATGGATTTCTGGTATTCAATAATTTTTTAGTTAAAAAATAATTCTTCCTGTAGATTTGAGTAAAATACCAAGAGAAATCAAAATACCAATTTATTCAGGATCTATTTCTTTCACCTGAATATGTGACGTTTTGAAAGTTAATGCAGAATTATGGAAAATATGCAATTGACACACTGATTTCAACAAGGGTAAATGAGGGTAATCACCAAGCTTTTTCACAGTGCTGAGAATTCTCAAAATGCTGTGCCAGTGCACTCTGCAACGAGATAGGCAATTCACAGGTTACTTTGTACACATTTTGATCATTGTGAATCTAAGAAAGGGAGTTCATAAGGATGGACTTTTGCTATGTGCTTTTCTGCCTGGATGAAATAAGATTCTGGCACTTTCAATATTTCATATGGAATCTATCTTTGCATTGCTCCCATAGGACTCTCTTTGTCAGCTGTAGAAGAGTCAGTGACCAGTGACATTAAATAGAAATTGTCTTTACTCCATTCCACACAGTATCTGAACTCAGAAGATCCCTACCTCATTTCTACTGCTGCACTTTACTCTTAAATAAAATATGTATAAACTAGGAAAAGGCATGAAACTCTACCATATGATTATGGTGCTTTAATCCAAGAAGTTGTACAAAGACTAATATTTAAATTGTCATTTAGTTTGTCCTTCTGGCAGGTTTTACCCTCCTTTAGGTAATACTACCCTTGATTTACTACACCTGATTTATACCGTGATACGATTTTGAGTGAGTGAGATGTCTGCTTCTCTTTTGTAAAGTGGAAAAAGAGCTACTGTGAATATGAACAAGGGCAAGGACAAGGCCTGGAACCTCACTTTTAGAAAGAGGACATATGGGATTTGAAGATCTAGAATTGATTTTGTTAAAACCATCTGTTGTTTACATGAACCATTAGGACACATGTAGCTCTGTTTGAAGTCCACTGGTTTCGATAGTTTTTCAAGTAATACTCAGATTCTCTTTGGAGTAAAAAAAAATAAAAAGAGAGAGAGAGTTCAGTCTGTAGTTGTTCTCTGCTTTGAAGCCTGTTTTACTAGGCTAGCATCTAGGGCTGTTAAGGTGGAAAATGATAAACAGTTACATGCCTGGGTGGCTTTTTGGGAACTAATCTTCCCACCCCCACCACCTCCCTCCTTCCTTCCTTCTTTCCTGTCTCTGCATGTACACTGACTGCTATTTAATGGTCTCTTTTAATGCCCACTCAAACACTGTGTACTCTTTACATCTCTGATACTAAAATCTGAAGAGAGTGTAACTTGTGATCTGTTTTATATATTATTTAGGCAAGATTTGGATGGGTGAGGCTTAACGTCATATTCAGTATCATTGAGTCTAAAAGTTCAAATTAAGACCCCCTGAATCTTACAACCCAAATTATGTCTTCATTCTTATTCATCCCATCAACATTTATTAAAGCATCCACACTGTTCCAGGTACTGTGCTCAGTTTTAAGAAAAATAAGATGTGATCTCAATCTGGGATGAACTCATAGACTTTCGACTTTGGGAAAATAATAAGCAAAATTTTGTGATACTATTTGGAAAGAGTTGTAAATAAGATGTACACCGAGTATTCTTGGAATACCAGAGAGAAAATGACTAATTCTCTCCTGAGGGAATTGGGACAGCTTCAGCAAGAAGGTGACATTTGAGCAGGGAAGGCATTTACAACACAGTTGTTAGAAAGGATCAGTTTCAGCTAGAGGCAGAAGATACACGGCTGCTATATATGGGACAACGGATTCCACCAGCTGTCTGACTTCAATGTATAAAATTTCTAGGAAAACTTAGAAATATCAGAACTGCAGTGAAGACTGGACTTGACAGTTACTGAAAGGGCTGAGAGTGTTGAAATGACCAGCATCTGCTTCTGATGAAATATCCAGGGATTCTGAAAGATGTATTTTAGTTGATATATTTCCTGCCTCCTTTAAAAGTATAATGGCACATCATGGTTATCTCATTTTAAGATATAAAATAATGTACCATATTTTTCTTAGTCTTTTAGTTTTATCATTGCCTTCTGCAATAAATAGATTTTAAAGTTATTATCTGTTTTAGTCAGTTTGGGCTGCTATAACTGAATTCCATAAACTGGGTGGCTTACAAATAGAAATTTGTTTCTGATAGTTCTGGAGGTCAGGAAGTCCATGATCAAAGTGCTGGCAGATTCAGTGTCTGGTAGAATTTGCCTTCTGATTTACAGATGGCTGTCTTTTTGCTATAACTTCACAGGGTAGGAAGGGGCAGTGAGCTCTCTAGGGCACTTATCCCTAAAAAGGGCACTGATCCCATTCATGAGGGCTCCCCTCTCATGACCTACTCACCTCCCCAAAGTCATGGTCCACACCAAAGCCTATTGCAATAGGGATTAGGCTTCAGCATTATGAATTTTGGGGAGACAACAAACATGCAGTTCACAGCAATATCTACCCAGGGTTTCTCCATTCTGGCACGATTAACCTTTTTAAAGTTTTTATTGAAATTCCAGTTAGCACTGTAATATTAACTTTAGGTGTACAGTATATGATTCAACATTTCCATATAATACCCATGGCACCCTTTAACGTTTTAAGCTAGCTTAATTCTTTGTTGTTTAGCGGCTGTCCTGTGTGTTGTAGTATGTTTAGCAGCATCTCTGAATTAGATGTCAGTAGAACCCCCTAGTTATGACAACCAAAAATGTCTCCAGTGTCACTTGGGAGGTGGAAAAATCACCTCAGTTGAGAATTACTGATTTAACTTAATGTTTTCAAGTTATTTTTTTTTAAATCCAACATTGTCCTAGAATCATTCTTGACATTCACCATAATATTGTTATTACTATCATTATTTTTGTGTGTGTCTGGATGGTCAGACTCACAATGTAATTTTCTTGATCACATTCAGGATTTTCTTAGGCAATTGAGCCTGGCTTGGTTAATTTACTGAGTGATAGAGATCACCTTTTTACTCCCTCAGAGGACTAGATACATTAGATGATTTTAAATAGAATCATAGGAAAAGCACCGGGCCAAAGTGTATTGCTACCCCTATCTATCCCAGGTCATGTGTCTTGTATAATGTTTGCATAATACAACAGAACACAGCTTGAAATTCCTTTGTGAATCCGTAGGTTATAATATATTTCCCTGGATAGAGGTGGGGAGAGGGAAATGAAGAACAGTAGAAAACTGCATGGTAGGAAGCACCGATCCTACTTCAGTCTGAACTAGCTTGTGAATGCCTCCTACTCCCATCTAATAGGGGTAGCAAATCATAAGAAAATGGACAAAATAGTTATTGTTCAGAGAATTCTCTGAGATGCTTCCCAATTTAAAACTAGGGGCAGTCAGGCCAGGATACAATACTAAGAACAGAAATAAAACCGCATATTTACCACTTCAGTGCTACTTCTTGATATAAGGAAAAAAACATCTCTTTGCTTACCCTCTGCACTCTCAAGGTTTCTTCATTAAATTGTCAAAAGTTCCATTGAGCACCACGGGAATTGAGTTTCCTATTTTCAGAGCAAAAGGGAGAACATTGAATGAATGGTGAATGAACAATGGTGCTTTAAAGAAAACGAAGTTCAGCAATCATGTTATAAAATGCAGGATACTCACAGAGAAAGAATCATCCTGAAGTCTGTCTCATTTTTTTAGTTTATAGTATCTTATGTATGTGAGAACACATGGAAAACATTTTAAACTAGTTTTCTTCTTAAAGAGAAACCTTTCAAAATCGCAAAACTTAGCTAATCAAAATGTGCAATATTCCAATAACCAAAGAATGCTAGTTTGAAATTCTACTATAGAATCTCCTCTCTAGCATCTATTAAACACAGCTCTGCTGGGGTGCTGGGTAAAAAAAGCTGTACAAATACTTTCTGTTTTTTTAAGAGCTTTAAATTTAAGATACTGAAAAGTTAAATATTTACATATCATATGAGTGCTAAGAGAATCAGTGGAGATATCTATTTTTTAAATACCCCAACATTTCAATTAATAATATAAATACTATATAGTTAAAGAGGGAGACTTTTCTGCAATGGTTTGCAGGACAAAATCTTGTTGCACTTATATAAATGATGAAATTCTAGGCATAAGGTACACGTTTGTACAAAGTCTAGAGTAAAAACCAGGATGATAGGGTTGCTAATCAGTAGACCTGATTTTATTTTATTTTGCTTTTTTTTAAAGCATACACGCACATTTTTATGATTGAGTTATATAGTGATGTAAAATTTAGGACAAAATAATTCCCTCCCCACTTTCCTTTCCTTCTAAATACATAGTCTATTCTCAAGAAAAAAAAAAAAAACCTTTTGCAATTTATATAGTTATTTTTCTTGAATTTAACTCATAGTTCTATATACTAAACTAATTTTGCTACTTCTTAATTCATAGATTTTGGTCATAATTTATTGACTTCTTATTATGATAGATGACTGTGCTAGGTCTCATGTGACACTCAATTAGACATCCAATTAGTTCAATTAGACGAAGGTGGAAATTGCTAGATGGGTCTCTAATGAAGCTTACTAAAAAAAAGAGGTGAATCAGCTGGCAGGCACTGCCTACATTTCCTTCTAGACCTTTTCTTCTGGGAAGAAGGAAATAGTGACTCGAATTGCAGCACCTTTCTTGTGATCATGAAATTACAGCAAGAAAAGGAGAGGTGATCAGCAGAAAAATGGCCCATAACAGTCCCCAGGGACGTCACCGGAATGTGTGACTATAAGCAAAAAGGACTTTCAGGTGTGATTAAGGATAGGGAGATTATCCAGATGAGTGCAAATAAATCACGTTTCCCTAAAAGCAAAGAATCTTTTCCAGTTGTGGTCAGAAAGAGGCATGATAATTTAAAAAGGGTAAGACACACAGAAGGAAATGTCTTAAGCAAGGGGCTTGTGATGATTAAATTATGTGTCAACTTGACCACAGAGTGCCTGGATATCTGGTCAAATATTATTCTGGGTGTTTCTTTGAGGGTGTTTTTGGATGAGCTTAATATTCACATATGCATGTATGTTTTGTTTTATTTCAAGTTTTTATTTATATCGAGTTAGTTGGTGCACCCAGGTGGCTCAGTGGTTGAGCATCTGCCTTTGGCTCAGGTTGTGATCCTGGGGTCCTGGGATCGAGTCCCACATTAGGCTCCCTATGGGGAGTCTGCTTCTCCCTCTGCCTCTCTCTGTGTCTCTCATGAATAAATAAATAAAATCTTAAAAACAATAAATCGAGTTAGTTGACATATACTGCAATATTAGTTTCAGGAGTAGAATTTAGTGATTCATTGCTCACATATAACACCCAGTGGATGAGCTTATCATTTTTTTTTTTTTTTTTTTTTTTAGAGAGGCAGAGACACAGGCAGAAGGAGAGGCAGAGACACAGGCAGAGGGAGAAGCAGGCTCCATGCACCGGGAGCCTGACGTGGGATTCGATCCCGGGTCTCTAGGATCGCGCCCTGGGCCAAAGGCAGGCGCTAAACCGCTGCGCCACCCAGGGATCCCGAGCTTATCATTTAAATTGGAAGACTGAGTAAAGCAATTTGCTCTCTCTCGTCCAATCTATCGAAGCCCTGAATGGAATAAAAAGGCCAGCCCTCCCATACGTATTAGGAAATTATTCTTGTCTTACTGCTTTGAGCTGGGACATCAGCTTTTTCCTGACTTTGGATATGAATTCGAAACATAGGCTCTTTCTGGTTCTCCAGCTTGCCAGCCTTTGGACTAGTACTGTTAGCTATGAGTCCTGTTTGCTAGCCTCAGTTCTTGAGTTCTGCCAAGAGAGAATACAGAGCCAAACTCTTAAGCAAGTGTTTAAGAGTGTTCAAAGCAAAAATACACTCTAAAGGTAGGAAAGGGGACAGGCCCGGGGGTGGCACCTGCACTGGGGTTCGGATGTCTTTTCCTTTCATCTGTATCTGGGTTGAATGGTCACACTTGGGGAGGTCTCTGTTTGAGGGTTCTCTAATCACCTGAAAGTCTCCTTCTACAGGTCAGTACAGGGAATTTGTGACCATGTATGGTCTTTATTGGAACTGTTATAGCAACCAACCCCCCCAAGAAGGGTCAAAACCACAATGTGAATGTATTATAATGAAGCTACAGGTTACTTTAGGGCAGTGTTTATAGGGAAGAGTGCATGTGTGGGCCCCAGGGTTTTTTTCTCCAGCTATAGGAAACACCCCCTTTGCAGCTGACATGGGGTAGTTGGTGGTTTCTTGAGTTTGTCTTTTTCAGTGGTTGGAAAGTACTGCTCCCTGTTCATGTCTGGCTAACTGCCTAATCTATCAGAAGTACTAGAACTACACTGTTGGCTCCCCTGAATCTTCAGCTTACCACTGCAGATCTTGGGACTTGTCAGCCTCTATAATTGCATGAACCAATTCCTTATAATAAATCTCTCTCTTTTCTTCTACACACACACAATTTGTTTTGTTTCCTGGAGAATCCTAATAAACTACTTCATCAAAATTGCTTGCATCTTAGAAAATATAATCCTATAACAAGACTCAGCTGGAGAAGTGTATGGTCCATCACCGATCTTACAGGGAGTTTACAGGATGATGAAATCAGCAGTTGTTGGCTTATGGTGTACAAAATAAGAGTATTCACTGAAAGTGGAAAAGAATATTGAAGGGATGGAAGTTTCCCCCAGTTCTTGCTCAGCCTTTTAGTTTGCTAAAAGTAAAGGATGTATTATTCTGCAGCATCTTAGGGAAAACATTTGAATCAATTACAAAAAAGTGCACATAGCATTATTTCCCAGAAAGACCATCTCTGAAAAAAAAAAGAGGAACCTAGACAGAGTTTCATTGAGGGTGTGTGTGTGTGGTTCTGGATCCCATTCACTTCTGTTCCCATACCAGACATCATTCAGGGAATGTTCTACTATAGCTTCTCCCCCTACCCACCCAAGTCATGTCCCTCATAAGATGGTAAGTGAGATGTGGGAAGAACTTGAGCTCCAAGTTAATGGGAACCATGCAGCACTGGTAACTCAGATGTCTGGAAAGTAAACCCGCTCAAAAATATCTTTGTAAGTCACATCTGTGTTGACACCATTTTTATGAAATATATCTCACAATTTTGGGAAGTCTGTTCATCTACTGTAGACTTTTCTCTGCTTTATCCACAAACTTTTCCCTCAAAATAGAAATAACTGTTGAACTTAGGCAGTGAGTTGGCTGTCTCTGTGTCTTTAAGAATATTGACTTAGAAATCTCAGGACACACTGAAGTGTTTACTATTGAACTGGTGGAACATAGTTCCCTTTTTGCTCCACCGATAATTAGCTTAACTTATATGGAGGAAGCAGGCCAAAAGTTGAGGAATGTAGGTGGTCTGTAAAGCTGAAAAGGGCAAGGAAACCAATTCTCCCCTAATGCCTCAGTAAAAATGCAATCCCACTGGTACCTTAATTTTAGCTCCATAAGACTCATCTTGGATGTCTGACCTACAGAACTAGGAGATAATAAATTTGTATTGTTTAAGCCACTTAATTTGTAGTAATTTATTATGGCAAACAAGAAAGTTAATGTAGAAGCCATTTGTCTGAATACAAGAGAAGAAAAATAGAAGGAACCTGGCACCTTGATGATCTCCTGGAGCTGTGGATGACTACATTTGAACATTTTATATGTGTTTGAAAGAGAAAAAATGAAATATCTATTTTCTGTGTGTGTTGTTGTTTTCCAAGTCTATTTCTCATTATCAGGATCTAATTTTTCACTAATAAGGATTTTCTCTTATATTCTGTTATACATTTTTTCCCTTCCCTCATCCTCTAAATTAATGGTTCAATTTTTGCTGAAATGAATACTCAGTGTTTATATTGTTAAGACAATATAAATAATTAAGTCTTGAGCCAAGAAATCTATTGTATCTTTTCCTTTATTGGAGGATGTTTTATTTTCCAGAAGGGTGAATGTGTGTGTGTGTTTCTAAATGGTTAAGGCTATCACTTAGCTATTAATTCTGCTTTTTTCTTCTTGAGGATCTCCTGGAAGTTTCCATTCCCCATTACATGGAAGGTACATTTTTAAAAGATTCTACATGTTTGAACCATCTTAATTCTTCTCTAGCACTAGACTGATCTTTTGGATAGGTAGACTATTATAAATTATTTTTTTTGTCAGGATTTTGAAGGCTGTGTTCCATGATCATATAACTTTTAATACTGCAACTGAAAAGTTCCATACTAGTAAAATGAGCTATTTCTCTGGAAACTTTTATGTTCTCCCAATATCAGGTTTCTGAAACTTCCTTGTGTTACATTTTGTTGTGAATCTTTTCCCAATAATTGTGTTGGTTTCTTGGGGGCCTTTTTCATATGTAGACTCATTTCCTTTAGTATTGAAAATGTTCTTATATTATTTCTTCAGAATACTTTTTACTTTTGCTTTCCTAGTTCAGAGTTTTTATTTAGATTCTAGCTAGTTAACCTATGGTGTAATACTGGTTTCAGGAGTAGAATTTAGTGATTCATCACTTAAATATAACACCCAGTGCTCATCATAACAAGTGCCTTCCTTAACATCCATCACCCTTTTAACCCATTCCCTGCCCACTTCCCCTCCAGTAACCCTCAGTTTTTTCTATAGTTAACTTTTATGGTTTGCATCCCACTCTCTTTTTTTTTTTCTCCCCCTATGTTCAGCTGTTTTGTTTCTTAAATTTCGCATGAGTAAAATCATATGGTATTTGTCTTTCTCTGACTGGCTAATTTTGCTTAGCATAATACACACTAGCTCCATCCATGTCATTGCAAATGACAAGATTTCATTCTTTTGGTGGCTAATATTTCATTATATATATATATATATATATATATATATATATATATATGCCACTTCTTCTTTACCATTCATCAATTAATGGATTAATGGATTTGGGGATATTTCCATAATTTGTCTGTTATACACAGTTCTGCTATAAACATCAGGTGCAGGTTCATGCTTCAAATCAGTATTTTTGCATCCTCTGGGTAAATATCTTGTAGTGCAATTGCTGAATCATAGGACAGGTCTATTTGTAATTTTTTATTTTTAATTTCATTTTTATTTTTTCATGAGAGACAGAGAGAGAGAGAGAGAGAGAGAGAAAGGCAGAGACACAGGCAAAGGGAGAAGCAGGCTCCATGCAGGGAGTGGGCCAAAGGCCGCACTAAACTGCTGGGCCACCCAGGCTGCCCACATTTGTAACTTTTTGAGCAACCTCCATACTGTTTTCCAGAGTGGCTGCACCAGTTTGCATTCCCACCAACAATGTAAGAGGGTTTCCTTTTCTCCACATCCTTGCCAACATCTGTTGTTTCCCGTGTTATTAATTTTAGCCATTGCCTTGGTTTGTAATAGTGGAAGTTTTGGTAACTTTTTTACAATCTTTGCTCATTCATTAATATTTGAGAACCAGCAACTTTGTAAGTTTTATGGACCTGGTCAATCTTGTCTACAGATTGGCTTTACTGGAAGGGTATTTCCAGTCAAAGACCCTTAAATGTCACTTTGTGTCAGCCTTTTCTCTGGTATGGTACAGGCTCCTCAGGCAAAGGACATTTAATCTCTTGCCTTGGGGGATATAAACATGCTTCTTGATTTACAACTAATCCTTTATTTTCAGTCCATCACAGCACTTTTTCTCTTTTCTGTCTCTACTGTTCTCAAGTCCAGATATTTTCTGATTTTGTTTTTCTAGAGAATTATTTTCCAATCTCTTTCAAACATAGAGCAGTATTTGTCTGGTTGAGACAGAAGGGGGGATCTGTGCTCTACGTGCTCCCTCTTTAGATTTTCAACTCTTGCTTTACTGCAGATTTCTACTGCAAGTAGTGTTTCCAATTATGAAGCTTTCTGGGGATTTACAGAAAGCTCTTGCTTCTTGTTGATATCTTCATTCACCTTCCTGTTCTCTAGAAATTCAGTTTGCGTGTTTTAATCTTTCATTCTTTATATGTGATGTTTTGCATTATAGATATCTAGTAATTTCTTTAAAGATGAAGTTGGTGGCTCCCATTTAATTCTAATTGTTTTCTTCTTATTTTGATTTGCAGTTTTAGGTATCTAAGAATAAAATACAGTTTTGCCTTTATCTTAAAGTTGAACTTCCATTTTAATCATCTAACAAAACTTCTAAATGAGTGGTGTGATTTTGAAAAATAAATCTGTTGATTTTAGTAAGCAACTTACAAGTTACCTAAGTAGTTACCTAGGTAAAACGATAGTTTAATTAATTTTAATTGCTTAATATCAGAACCTGAACAGTTTTAATCACATAATCTGTTTAAAAATATCTAAAAAATTAAAGAGCAGGTAAATTTAGACATCATTTAGGCAAAACCACTCAGAGATGATAACTCTCAAAATATAGTTTTATTAAGTTTGCAGTCTTTGTGGCTGTGGCAGTATGAGAAAGGCCACTGATCATAGAAACCTCAACACTGTGCTAGTCCCCATTGTACCGTTTGATATTTTGTTTGCATCTTATGATAAGATAAAGAGCACAAATGAGTGAGTGAAAAAGCAGAGGTCAGATACATAAGAAACACCAGAGCATGATGAAGGAAACATTGATACTTTCTAGAGTCAGATAAGTATAATAAGAGAAAGAAATACAGAAAGACCCTGAGATCCACCATTAACAATCTATTCACTAATGTACTTTCAAATTTCTATTTCCATGCTTTACCTTATACTACTATCTAAATTTAGAATGCTTCAATAGAAGCTTGGGGGTGTGTGTGTGTGTGTGTGTGTGTGTGTGTGTGTGTGTGTGTGGTTTTTTCTTTTTAATACTTGAACATAATTTAGAAACCAAATCACATTTTATACTATTCATATAGTATTTCCATTTTTAATTCATTCCTTAGGTGGATGGTAAACTGGTTTTAAATCTAACATGTAGCAAAATGCCTGTAAATGGTAGCTATTTCTTAAGTCTTTAAATTGAATTGAATGTCATGATTAACTAAACCCACAGCTAATCCCCAATAGTCTTGACTTATATAGTCATCATTTTCCATGCCATTTTTGAAAACATTTGCATTGTTTTAAATCTGTTATCATTTGAAGCTTAGGTAGAAAGGAAATGCCTTGTGTTGGCAGTACTATTTTCATTCTTGTTTCTCAGCACTTCTCACAGTGTCTTATGCATAGAAAATTCATTGCACCTCTGTTGATTGAATAAACTGCAAAGAGATGCACTTAGGTAGAGGCCAATAGAGTAAGAAAAATGCATACTGACAATGAAACTGAAAGACAGAAATATACCTATATTTTCTTGGTGAATCATCATAGAACATGGTAATCGTAAAGAAAGTATTTTATACTTTTATAATTTATAAATACTTGTGAGATGTCAATCTATGTTATGTAGCATATATTCCACACCTGCATGTGAGTATGTGAAAAAACATAGGGAGGTTTGATAAGCATATTCAGAAATCATCCTGCTACTAAACAGCAGCCTTATTATTAATAATGTTATTATAATCATTTTATTATTAATATTCTTATTATCATCATATTACTTGAGTAGTGATAATGAGGGTAGACAGGCTACCAAATATTTATAAGTGTGTTTTCATAAGTACAGTTACACAAGGGAATATCATCTCTAATTACCAGTACTGTGCACTTGATGAATGTAAATGGCCTGGTCATTTTTTCCTAGTCTTAAACAATACCTTTAATTTCAGATTCTGAGGATAGGAACTGTGTGAAATAAATTATTTCTTATTAGAGCAATTCCTTTTAGCTTTGTATAACACAAACGGTATAAGGCAACTGTATGTTGATATAGGGATAAGAAATAAATACTTGGTAACTTTAAGAATTAAACAATGGAATGAGGAGAATATTTAATTATTATAAGACATTACTTATTATTAATTTATTTAGGTGATGTTGAAAAAGAAGTGCAAAATAAAGGGAATTTAAGTTTCAGAATAGATGAGTCTGGAACAATTATATATAAAAAATTTAAAATATCCGGAGTTTAAATATTATGAGGAGGGACCTAGCTGATGAATTTCTATGATGAACATTATAGAGGAAACCTCTGTTATTTATAAAACACTGATGATATTCTGGTTATAGCAGCCTGAAGGAATAAAGACACTTTCTATTTTTTTTTTTTTTTTTTTTTTTTTTTTATTTATTTATGATAGTCACAGAGAGAGAGAGAGAGAGGCAGAGACACAGGCAGAGGGAGAAGCAGGCTCCATGCACTGGGAGCCTGATGTGGGATTCGATCCCGGGTCTCCAGGATCACGCCCTGGGTCAAAGGCAGGCGCCAAACCGCTGCGCCACCCAGGGATCCCAAAGACACTTTCTAAATCTAAGTTCCCCTCTGTATCCTCCCAAAAAACTTACTGATCAGCAGGAAAAGTAAATTCACCCATAATCTGTGACTTTAATGTAACTAAATTGCTGTTTTTTTTTTTTAAGATTTTATTTATTTATTCATGAAAAACACAGAGAGAGACGCAGAGACACAGGCAGAGGGAGAAGCAGGCTTCCTCCAGGGATCCTGATGCCGTACTCCATCCCAGGACCCTGGGATCATGACCTTAGCCAAAGGCAGATGCTCAACCACTGAGCCACTCAGATGTCCCTTTTTATTTAACTTTTTAAGAAAGATTTTATTTATTTATTTGAGAGAGAGAGAAAGAACATGAAAAGGATGGTGGAGGAGAGGGTGAGGGAGAAGCACACTCCCAGCTATGCAGGCAGCCTCAATCCCAGGACCCCAGGATCCGTATCTGAGCCAAAGGCAGATGTTTAAGGGATTGAGCCACCCACACATCTCTAAAGTATTTGTTTTTTTTAAATTTGAGTAGTTATAAATCCATTTCAAAAAGAATGTTTATATTTAAATATAGAGGAGATGTAAATAACTTGATGTGAACTGACAATCTGCTGTTAAAATTTACTATTCCACAAAAAGTTCAGATGATTCCCTGAGGTTAAATTTTCTATGTGTAATGATAGTTTAATTTAATTTTTTACTAACAGATATGCATTTATACATGAAATTCAGTTTTTTAATTTATTACTTTTAAGGTTAAAATGCATAGGTGCGCGCATGGTGTGTGTGTGTGTGTGTGTGTGTGTGTGTGTGTGTGTGTGTGAGAGAGAGAGAGAGAGAGAGAGAGAGATTGTAATCCGTGATTTTCCTGGCCTAATCAACTTAAAAGAATGTGTTCATATTAATTTTTCACTAACACATATCACTGTATTTTATGAAATTTTTGGACTCTTACTAAGCATCATCTAATACTTTCTATTAGTCTCATAAGTTTACAAACAGCCTGTTCTTCTACCACGTTCCTATTTCTCTCACCTTACTTGATGGATACTGCTCACTAAGCTACTTTAGACAGTATCTTCAAAAATGCCTTAAAATGGAATTAACTCAGTAATTTTATTTTATTTTATTTATTTGTTTATTTTTTTTTTATTCATGATAGTCACAGAGAGAGAGAGAGAGGCAGAGACACAGGCAGAGGGAGAAGCAGGCTCCATGCACCGGGAGCCCGACGTGGGATTCGATCCTGGGTCTCCGGGATCGCGCCCTGGGCCAAAGGCAGGCGCCAAACCACTGCGCCACCCAGGGATCCCAACTCAGTAATTTTAAAAAATGATACTATTTGTATCAGTGTGCCAGTAATGAATTTAACCTCTCAGCTTCAAATCCACATTGGATTGACTTTCCCTGATGCTGGAGCTGGACCTTGTAACTATTCCTCCCTTGACAGCTGTCACAAGACTCCGCTTTGTCAGTAGAGTATATTGAGGTGACACTGGGAAACAATTCTCTTCTGGGGCCAGCTGGGTTCCTACAGGCATCACTCTAGAGTGTATCTGTGATTTCTGCAGTGCCCAGCCAACACAAGCAGCTTCTGTTGGACTAGGCTTCTGCAGCACCTGGCTAAACAGAGTCAGGTAGACTGGTACCTCCTCTGAATGGCCTGCCCCAGCACCTACTCAGGCAGCCTGGTAGTATTGAGCAGGAAGGCCGTCCTCTTTCTGTCCTGTGGTCCTTCTAGCTGGACTTAGAACCAAGTTGACAAAAGAAAGATTAGCAAGAGAAAATAAATGTAGTAAGTGTAAGTATGGGGAATCTACATAGACATGGTATTCCAAGAATAATGAGGCCACATGTATCTTATTTGAGATAAGGGAAGGGAGAGGGGCCTGAGGATACAAAGGAGAGAGAGCTCATTAGCAAGAAGATGAAAGGAGATGTTTGGAAAAACAAAGTTGCTCTACTATGCACATAAGTTCCTTAGGTAAAGGGGAATCTCTGTTGATAGCTCTCTCCCTATTTCAGGTTCTCCTCTCCATTGTAAATTTAGGCAGTTTGGGGGAGGTAGAGAGCTTTTCCTGTATCTGCTGAGTTTTGGTTACTTTTAACTCAAGAAAAACTTTGTGCCAAATAGGCCATCTTGGGGCAGCCTGCCCTGGGTTCCTACAGTTGCCTCAGTGAATGTCTCCACTACCCAGAATTACAGCTACTTCCTTTCCAAGGAGATCTGGAACTCAGCCTTTCAAATGACCAAGCATGGTGAATGAACTCTTCTGTATGAGTTCCTTGCCTTGAATACTCTGTCTCAGCTCTAGGGGTAGTAGCTCTGTTCTACATCTTTTCTCTTACGTTCTTTAGAGTTCCTTTCCTCATTCCTAGCCAATCCTCTGTTTTCTAATTCCCTGTTATAGTAATTCCTTAAAATAAACTTATCCTGTTCAAATTATTGTACAGTTTCAGTCTTCTGGTTAGACTCTGATTATTAATATAATCAATAACAAGCAGTTGTGTATACTCTACATCTTTAGTGAGACTGAAGATTCTTCAGTGTATGTTATTGAAGAAGTGTCTGTGTATAAGATATGACTATGATACCTATGGAGTAGATAAAAGACCAGGAGCCCAAGACAAGCATTTATAATACGACTTCCTCATAATAACTTAGTTTACTGTTACTTAGTTTACTTAGTTTACTGTAACACTGAAACATAGCTAATAGGACACCAGAAAGCATTTAATTAATGGAAGTAACTCACCTCAGCAAAGAAATTAATGCAAACAGCCACACCAAGATAGTTTTAAACATATCAACATGGCAAGTTCCTTGTCAATTTTATTTTCATACGGAAATAAATTTAATGCATGAATATGTAGGAGACGTAGCCATTCCCAGGCAATTTTATATCCCTGTTGTGAGTAAGTGATGCAGGAGTCCACTGCAGACTTAGAAGGTTTAAAACAGAATAGATGTCAACTCAAAAACTACTTAACTTCACTTCAGGTATCTCCTCTCTAAAAATGCCTATTAAGTTAGGAGTCACTGGAATCCTAAATAGAAGAAAGTAAATGCTAATCAAGGGAGTGATTTCATCGTCTATGCATTCCTAGCAGCTAACACAGGTCCTCCTGCATTTTGGGCACTCAATTAAAATGTGTTGAATAGATGAGTGGATTTAGCTATGTGTAGCTAGGATTTACTTTTCTCTTTGTAAAGTACAATATTAAAATATTTCAGATCCAAGAGATAGAGATGACCCCCCCAAAAAATCAATAAAAACCATTCAACACCTCGACATTTAATAGTGAAACTTGCAAATTTCAAAGATAAAGAGAAAATTCTTAAAGCAGCTCGAGACAAGAGATTCTTAACTTATATGGGGAGAAATATCAGATTAACAGCAGACCTCTCCACAGAGACCTGGCAGGCTAGAAAAGTCTGGCATGATATATACAGGGTACTAAGTGAGAAAAACATGTAGCCAAGAATACTTTATTCAGCAAGGCTGTCATTCAGAATAGAAGGAGAGACAAAGATCTTTGAGGATAGATGGAAACTGAAACAATATGTGACCACCAAACTGCCCCTGCAAGAAATATTAAGGGGGACCCTGCAAAAGAAAGAGGGAGCCCAAAGAAACAGTCTGAAGAAACAGGGACGGTTTTAGTAATAGGTGATACTCTGATAGTAAATTCATATCTTTCAATAGTTACTCTGAATGTGAATGGGCTAAATGATCCCATCAAAAGACACAAGGTATTGGACTGGATAAAAAAAAAAAAAAGCAAGACCCATCTATATGCTGTCTACAGGAGACTCATTTTAGACCTAAGAACACCTCCAGACTGAAAATGAAGGGGTGGAGAACCATTTATAGTGCAATAGGTCCTCAAAAAGAATGCTGAGGTAGCAATCCTCATATCAGGTAAATTAGAGTTTATATGAAAGTCTGTAATAAGAGATGAAGAGAGACATTATATCATACTTAAAGGGTCTATCCAACAAGAAGAGTTAACAATTTGAATATTTATGCTCCTAATGTGGGAGCAGCCAAGTATATCAATCAATTAATAACCAAAGTAAAGAGATACATAAATAATAATACATTAATAGTAGGAGACTTTAACACAGTGCTATCAGCAAAAGACAGATATTCTAAGCAGAACATCATCAACAAGGGTCTTGAATGATAGTCCGAACTAAATAGATTTCACAGATATATACAGAACTTCCATCCTAATGCAACTGAATACACATTCTTCTCAAGTGCCCATGGAACTTTCTCTAGAATAGATCACATACTAGGTCACAAATCAGGTCTCAACTGATACCAAAAGATTGAGATTGTCTCCTGCATATTTTCAGACCACAATACTTTGAAACTAGAACTCAATCACAAGAAGAAATTTGGAAGAAACCCAAACACATCGTACTAAAAGATGAATGCGTCAACCAAGAAACTAGAGAAGAATTAAAAAGATTCATGGAAACTGATGAAAATGAAAATACAACCATTCAAAATCTTTGGGATACAGCAAGAGTAGTCCTACATTGCAATCCAAGCCTCCCTCAAAAAAATTGGAAAAAACTCAAATACACAAGCTACCTCACACCTAAAGGAATTGGAGAAAGAGCAGCAAATAAAGACTACACCAAGCAGAAGAGAGATAATAAAGATTAGAGGAAAACTCAATGAAATAGAGACCAGAAGAACTGTAGAACAGATCAACAAAACCAGGAGCTGGTTCTTCAAAAGAATTTATAAGATAGATAAACCTTTAGCCAGCCTTATTAAAAAGAAAAGAGAAAAGACTCAAGTTAATAAAATCATGAATGCAAGAGGAGAGATCACAACCAATATCTAGGAAAAACAAATGATTTTAAAAATGTATTATGAGCAACTATATGCCAACAAATTAGGCAATCTAGAAGAAATGGATGCATTTCTGGAACACCGCAAATTAACAAAACTAGAACAGGAAGAAATAGAAAACCTGAACTGGCCAATGACCAGTAAGGAAACAGTCATCAAAAACCTCCCAAGACAGAAAAGTCCAGGGCCAGATGGCTTCCCAGGGGAATTCTATCAAGCATTTAAAGGAGAATTAATATCTATTCTACTAAAGCTGTTTCAAAGGATAGAAAGGGAGGGAATACTTCCAAACTTGTTCTAGGAGGCCAGGATTGATCCCGAAACCAGACCCCACCAAAAAAGAGAATTATAGACCAAAATCCCTGATGAACACGGATGCAAAAATTCTCACCAAAATACTAACCAATAGGATCCAACAGTACATTAAGAAGATTATTCACCATGACCAAGTGGGATTTATCCCTAGGATGCAAGAGTGGTTCAACTTTGGTAAAACAATCAACGTGACAGATCACATCAATAAGAGAAAAAAACAAGAACCATATGACCCTCTCAATAGATGCAGAGAAAGCATTTGACAAAACACAGCATCCATTTGTAATTAAAACTCTCCACAGTGTAGGGATAGAGAGAACATTCCTCAATATCATAAAAGCCATTTATGAAAAGCCCACAGTGAATATCATTCGCAATGGGAAAAAGCTGAGATCCTTTCCCCTAAGATCTCACCACTGTTATTCAGCATAGTACTAGAAGTCCTAGCCTCAGCAATTAGGCAACAAAAAGAAATGAAAGGCATTCACATTGGCAAGAAGTCAAACTCTCCCTCATTGCAGATGACACATTGTATGTAGAAACCCAAAAGACTCCACCCCAAGATTGCTAGAACTCATACAGCAATTCAGCAGTGTGGCAGGATACAAAAACAATGCACAGAAATCAGTGACATTTCTGTATATTAACAATGAGACTGAAGAAAGAGAAATTAAGGAATCAATCCCATTGACCCAAATTGCATAAAAGCACCAAATTGCACCCAAAAGCATAAGATACGTAGGAACAAACCTAATCAAAGAGTTAAAGGATCTATACCCTAAAAACTACAGAACACTTCTGAAAGAAACTGAGGAAGACATGAAGAGATGGAAAACATTCTGTGCCCATGATTGGAATAATAAATATTGTGAAAATGTCTATGGTACCAGAGCAATTTACATGTTCAATGCAATCCCTATCAAAATACCATGGACTTTCTTCACAGAGTTAGAACAAATAATTTTAAGACTTGTATGGAATCAGAAAAGACCCTGAAGAGCCAGGGGAATTTTAAAAAAGAAAACCATAGCTGGGGGCATCACAATGCCAGGTTTCAGGTTGTACTACAAAGCTGTGGTCATCAAGACAGTGTGGTACTGGCACAAAAACAGACACAGATCAATGGAACAGAATAGAGAACCCAGAAATGGACCTCTAACTCTATGGTTAACTAATATTGACAAAGCAGGAAAGAATTTCCACTGGAAAAAAAGTCTCTTCAATAAGTGGTGTTGGGAAAATTGGACAGCCACATACAGAAGAATGAAAGGACCATTCTCTTACACCATACACAAAGATAAATTCAAAATGGTTGAAAGATCTAAATGTGAGACAAGAATCCATCAAAGTACTAGAGGAGAATGCAGGCAACAACCTTTTTGAACTTGGCCATTGCAGCTTCTTGCAAGACATACCTATGAAGGCAAGGGAAATAAGCAAAACTGAACTATTGGGACTTCATCAAGATAAAAAGCATTTGCACAGTGAGGGGAACAATCAATAAAACTAAAAGGCAACCTACAGAATGGGAGAAGATAATTGCAAATGACCTATCAGATAAAGGGATAGTATCCCTGATCTATAAAGAACTTAGCAACCTCAACACCCAGGAAACAATCCAGTCATGAAATGGGCAGAAGACATGAACAGACACTTCTCTGAAGAAGACATACACATGGCCAACAAGCACATGAGAAAATGCTCCGCATCACTGGCCATCAGGGAAATACAAATCAAAACCACCTCACACCAGTGAGAATGGGGAAAATTAACAAGACAGGAAACAACAAATGTTGGAGAGGGTGTGGAGAAGGGGGAACACTCTTGCACTGTTGGTGGGAATGTGAACTTGTGCAGCCACTCTGGAAAACTGTGTGGAGGTTCCTCAAAGAGTTAAAAATAGAGCGACCCTATAATTCAGCAATTGCACTACTGGGTATTTACCCCAAAGATACTGATGTAGTGAAACAACGGGACACCTGCATCCCAGTGTTTATAGCAGCAATGTCCACAATAGCCAAATTGTGGAAGGAGCCTCGGTGTCCATCGACAGATGAATGGATAAAGAAGTGGTCTATATACACAATGGAATATTACTCAGCCATCAGAAATGACAAATACCCACCATTTGCTTCAATGTGGATTGAACTGGAGGGTATTATGCTGAGTGGAGTAAGTCAGTTGGAAAAGGACAATCATCATATGGTTTTATTCATATGTGGAATATAAGAAATAGTGAAAGTGTAAGGGAAAGGAGGGGAACTGAGTGGGAAAAATCAGAGAGGGAGACAAATCATGAGAGACTTCTAACTCTGGGAAGTGAACAGAGGAGTTCAGAAGAGGAGGTAGGTGGGAGGATGGAGTAACTGGGTGACAGGCACTGAGGAGGGCACTGGACAGAATGAACACTGGGTGTTATACTGTATGTTGGCAAATTGAATTTAAAATTAAAAATTATTTCATGATTGGATTGTTTTTTTCTTTGGTGTTGAGTTTAATAAGTTCTTTATAGATCTTGGAAACTAGCCCTTTATCTGATATGTCATTTGCAAATATCATCTCCTATTCTGTAGGTTGTCTTTTAGTTTTGTTGACTGTATCCTTTGCTGTGCAAAAGCTTCTTATCTTGATGAAGTCCCAATAGTTCATTTTTGCTTTTGTTTCTTTTGCCTTCGTGGATGTATCTTGCAAGAAGTTACTATGGCCGAGTTCAAAAAGGGTGTTGCCTGTGTTCTTCTCTAGGATTTTGATGGAATCTTGTCTCACATTTAGATCTTTCATCCATTTTGAGTTTATCTTTGTGTATGGTGAAAGAGAGTGGTCTAGTTTCATTCTTCTGCATGTGGATGTCCAATTTTCCCAGCACCATTTATTAAAGAGACTGTCTTTCTTCCAATGGATAGTCTTTCCTCCTTTATCGAATAGACATGAACAGAAATCTCACAGAGGAAGACATAGACATGGCCAACATGCATATGAGAAAATGCTCTGCATCACTTGCCATCAGGGAAATACAAATCAAAACCACAATGAGATACCACCTCACACCAGTGAGAATGGGGAAAATTAACAAGGCAGGAAACAACAAATGTTGGAGAGGATGTGGAGAAAAGGGAACCCTCATACACTGTTGGTGGGAATGTGAACTGGTGCAGCCACTCTGGAAAACTGTGTGGAGGTTCCTCAAAGAGTTAAAAATAGACCTGCCCTACGACCCAGCAATTGCACTGCTGGGGATTTACCCCAAAGATACAGATGCAATGAAACGCCGGGACACCTGCACCCCGATGTTTATAGCAGCAATGGCCACGATAGCCAGACTGTGGAAGGAGCCTCGGTGTCCAACGAAAGATGAGTGGATAAAGAAGATGTGGTTTATGTATACAATGGAATATTACTCAGCTATTAGAAATGACAAATACCCACCATTTGCTTCAACGTGGATGGAACTGGAGGGTATTATGCTGAGTGAAGTAAGTCAGTCGGAGAAGGACAAACATTATATGTTCTCATTCATTTGGGGAATATAAATAATAGTGAAAGGGAATATAAGGGAAGGGAGAAGAAATGTGTGGGAAATATCAGAAAGGGAGACAGAACGTAAAGACTGCTAACTCTGGGAAACGAACTAGGGGTGGTAGAAGGGGAGGAGGGCGGGGGGTGGGAGTGAATGGGTGACGGGCACTGGGGATTATTCTGTATGTTAGTAAATTGAACACCAATAAAAAATAAATTAAAAAAAATAAAAAAAAATAAATTTAAAAATTAATTAAAAAATAAAAATAAATAAAATATTAAAAGATTTAATATTGTGGGAAGAGATTATAAGTTTATGTATCTATTATAATAACTAACTGAAAAAAAACTAACCTTTGTTCATAAAATATAGTCTTAGTAGTGCGTAGTCGTGTTAGGTAGTAGCTGTTTCACCCTTTTCTGGCAACATAAAGAGAGTGGAAAAGATAGAAGCTTTTTTTTTTTTTTTTTTTTTAGAAGCTTTGTTTTTAAAACATTGAGAAATGTTTATAGATTTTTATAACATTGGAAAATCACTGTTATTATTGCAAGTCACCTCTTAACTTGCTATCAGTAGGTCAAATTTTTACCATAGATTTCTTTAACATATTCTTTCTATATAAACAGTTGCATTCAAGTAGACTCGGGAAATCCTTGTTTTCTAAGAAGTCAGTATAGTGGGGATAAAAAGAGATACCACAAGCTAAAAATGCTACATTTTCCATCAATCCCTGTTCTACATCACTCCATTTCTGTTCTCTAGGACAAAGTAAGAAAACTCTTAAATCTCATTATATAATGAATCAGTTACTTTGCCCACTGACAAGTTGGACTAATTGTATACACCAAAATTGGAATTTTTGTACAAGTGCTTTAATCACCTTTTCATTTTTCTGAAATCTTTGGATGCAGATCAGATCAGCCTTGATGTAAGATGATTAAATGATGCAGAACAGATGCACTTGGAACTCTGTTGAATTGGCTTGGTTAGTAGTTCTTAATTTTTATGTGCATAAAAATTACTTGGGGTGCTTATTATAGATGAAGAATCTCAGATTTTAGTTCCAGAGATATGATTTTGGGGATGTGATGTGTATCCTGGGGATTAATGCTCTAAAGCACCATAGGTGATTCTAATATGGAAGATGCTACTTTGAGAGCTATTGCTCTAGTGTATGTCACATTCAGGAGGATGATGGCTGGTTATACATGATTACAACATTTTCATTGTGTGTGTATTCCAGCATATTCTATGATTTCCACTTTTCTTCTAAAAGGTCTTCCCTTTGTTATTAAGACCAAAAAATTTTGGAGCCACATGATATGATATCATTGAAATAGCTGTATTATAAAAACAAATTCCAAATATCATAATATAATAAAAAGATTGAGACTTAGAGTTTGAAAAGACTTAAATAAATAAATCTATGAAAATATATATTTGCTTTATAAATATTTCTGTGCATTTTGAATTGCTCTATTTTGTGATGTTGATTTATTTTCCAATTGCATTTCTGACAGTTTTTAGAGGGTGATCATGAAAATAGAAAACAGAAAGAGAATTAGTTTTGGATGCTTTCAATAGATAGCATAAAATCCCTGACGATATTTCCAGTGGTTGTTTTATTTGTTCAATCTTTGAGTTGCTTGCCTAAGATATTCTGTAAATTTAGAGATTTGCCAACAATCCTACTGATTTCATTGATTTGTGTATGGTTCATGGTATCTCGTTTTTTTTTTTTTTAAGATTGTATTTATTTATTTGAGAGAGACAGAGACAGAGAATGAGTAGGGAAAGAGGCAGAGGGAGAGGGAGAAGCAGTAAACCTATCAAGCAGGGAGCATGATGAAAGGCTCAATTCCAGGACCCTGAGATCATGACGTGAGCCAAAGGCAGATGCTCAACCAACTGAGACACCCAGGCACCCCTCAGTTTTAATACTTAAGTTAATTAATTTTTCAAAAAGTAGCAGTCTTACTAATAAAAAAGTAAATTATTTAAACATGTCTATATAAATACAACAACCTCATACTCACAATTAGAAGATTTTAGAATTAGCTAGAGGATTTGTTGAACAATTGAGATTAATACTATTTATCATTGACTATTATTGAACTAATAGTAGTGGTTATAATTTTAATAGTTAACATTGGCTGAACACTGATTATTTGCCACTGACACTTCATTACAATTTGTGAAATAAATGTTATTGCTATTCTATTTTATAGATGAGGAAGCTGATATTCAGAGTAAGATACCCAAGATTACATAGGTTGTAAGTGGTAGCATTGAAATTTGAGCTAGCTTATCTGATTTTGGAATTTGAAAATTTAAGTAATGCACTAATAATTTGCTTTAAGAAACAATACTAAGTTCTAAATGTTAAAGAGAATAGTTTCACAAATTTTCAATGATGAAAAGGAGCATTATCCTTTCATTTGGAAAGGAAATGTAGTTCCCTTTAGAAATCTAAATTAATTTTCTTAGTAAATTCACACATGTATTCCAAATAACTTTTTTGTACATTGAGTGACTATTGCTAGGCTGGAAATTGACAAAAGATATCAATAGACACAGGCAAATAAGAGAGATTCCTTTTTTTTTTTTAAGATTTATTTTTTTTAGAGAGATAGAGAGCAAGCTCAAGCAAGGAGAGGGGCAAAGGGAAAGGGAGAGAGAGTCTCAAGCACACTCCTCATTGAGCACAAAGCCCTACTTGAAGCTTGATCTATACACATCTATCACAACTGTAAGCTTCAGAATAAGTAAAGACCTTTCACAGCATATTCTTGCATGAATATTTTCCTATACTAAGAAGATTGCATCTCAGGACCTTCTTGAAATTCTTTTATTAGATAATTCTCAAAATTCTGTTTTCATTAGATAATTCTTAAAATTATCTAAACATCTGGCAAGATGAATGTGAAAATTACAATTTACTCAGACATTGGCTATTTAGAAATGGTTTGAATTTTATTAAACTTTGAACCAAATTAAGAAAATCAGTTTTGTTAGTTTATAAAGAAAATTTAAGAACACATAAAAAGGTGATGTTATGAAAGTTTTGTTTTCTGGAGTACATCAGTGTTACATCTAAATTTTAGGAAAAGAGCTCAGGCATAACAAAAAATTAAACTATTCATTTTTATATTGAGGGTAGCTGTATTTATGTATTTTTTGAATAAATAAATGAAGGAAGGTATACTGGCAAGAAGGAATGATAAAGGAAGGAGAAAGAGAGGGAGGGAAAGAGGGAGGAAAGGAAGTGGAAAGCAACATACAAATCAGAAGGTAGAGGCTGAAAAAAAAAAGAAGGTAGAGGCTGGATAGTGAAAAAGCTTACAGAAGGGAGTTTATATATGAGTAAATGGCATGACTAAGAAACTGGTCTTGATGAAATAAAAATAACAGCACTTCAATGTAAGAAATGATGAAGAACTTGCTTCCATAAAGGTGATGTTGAATTATAATATATCTGAGAAGAAATACTTTAGGGTAATAATTACATCCTGGGTATTGCAGTGGAAGTGTAGAGGTAAATGTAACTGGAGTTCTTTCTTTTTTCTTTCTTCCTTTCCTTCCCTTCCCTTCCCTTCCCTTCCCTTCCCTTCCCTTCCCTTCCCTTTCCTTTCTCTTTCTTTCTTTCTTTCTTTCTTTCTTTCTTTCTTTCTTTCTTTCTTTCTTTCTTTCTTCTTTCTTTCTTTTTCTTTTTTTCTTTCTTTTTTTTAATAAAAAGAAATAATATAAAACCATAGGCTAATGTTTTAGTGAGTTATCAGTTACATTAAGAATTTACCAAAAATGACAAAGAAGCTTCAGGTATAAAAAAACAGAGCCAACTGTCAAAGTTATCAGTCCCCTAAAGAGGAGAAAAGCCCTCATCCTTCTTGTATTAAAAATAGTATAACTTAGGGAAAAGGGTGAAATTATTTAAATACTTGTGTCAAATTCATTTTTTAAAAAGTGAGTATTTTTTTGAGCTGCATTTATATACCAGTACCTGGTATACAAGATAAAATACACTTTAATTTTTTTTAGATTTTATGTATTTATTCATGAGAGACACACAGAGGCAGAGGCATAGGCAGAGGAGAAGCAGGCTCCTCACCAGGACCCAGATGTAGGACTTGATCCCAGGACCCCAGGATCATGACCTGAAGCAAAGGCTCAATCACTGAGCCACCCACATGCCCCAAAATACACTTTTAATAGTTGCTCAATTATATTAAATCAGATTTTTATATAGCCTTAAGCTCCTTCTTCATTTATTCCTCCATTGAAATGTTTTCTTTAGCATAATAGTAAAACATCGTCCTTCAGTAACCTTGGGCTTTTGTATATCACCAACAGAATGAGAGAGCCAATTACACAGTATAAAAAAGCTTGAGTTGCTTCATAACACACTTCCTATTTTCCTGTTTTGTTAATAGCATTAATGTAGAGCAGGAAGACAATTTAAAATGAAATTTATGGAATCTGTGAATGATGTCTTTATCAGGTGAATATATTAAGTTGTTATCTTTCAACAAATAAACTGACAAATTACATTATCCATTATAATAAATTCAATTTCTCTTTTTTATGGAGTTAGTAAAATTGACATTACAATTTGACAATAAATACTTCAAAACTAGAAATAAAAGTCAGTTTTTGCTTATTTTACATTAGAAAGTAAATATTCTCAAAAAACTCTCTTTTTGAAGTTTGATAAACAAAATATATGGGATTACTATCTCAAATTATTTTAAGGGGTGCCTGGGTGGCTTAGCCGATTAAACATCTGACTTTGATCCCGACCTGGGATAGTGCCCCGCATTGCACTCCCTGCTAGGTGGGGAGCTTGCTTCCCCCTTTCATCCCCTGCTTACTCACTCTCTCTCTCTCTCTGTCAAATAAATAAATAAAATATTTTTTAAAAACCTATTTTAAGGGGCAGCCTGGGTGGCTCAGCGATTTAGCGCAGCCTTAGGCCCAGGGCCTGATCCTGGAGACCTGGGATCAAGTCCCACATTAGGCTCCCTGAATGGAACCTGCTTCTCCCTCTGCCTGTGTCTTTGCTTCTCTCTCTCTGTCTCTCATGAATAAATAAATAAAATCTTAAAAAAAAAAAACCATTTTAAGTAAATTGATAATTGAAGCAACTTTCCTAATTGGTAATATTATTTAATGTAAGGTAATATTATTTAAATGTATGCTAAAATGAATATGTAAATGCAAGTGTCCATCCTTAAATGATGGAAATTGTGGTATGATAAGACAATCTATTTGTATGCTTTATATACTGAAAGAATTTTGACTTTTCCAACTATTTCAAAACAGAAGAAAACACAAATAGGACTGTTGCTGAGAAAAATTCCAAGATAATTTTTGTGCTCATCCTTTTCTTTCTTTTTTTTATTTTTATTTATGATAGTCACACAGAGAGAGAGAGAGAGAGAGAGAGAGGCAGAGACACAGGCAGAGGGAGAAGCAGGCTCCATGCACCGGGAGCCCAACGTGGGATCCGATCCCGGGTCTCCAGGATCGCGCCCTGGGCCAAAGGCAGGCGCTAAACCACTGCACCACCCAGGGATCCCTGCTCATCTTTTTCTATATAGACACAGAACAGTGCATAAAAATAATGGTTTCTGTTTCTTAATATGAACTAAACAGGAAAGATTCACTATTAATAGAGAATTCTAGGATGAATTTCCAGAAGATCAGTCTATTCATTTATTCATTCTTTCATGCAGTATTTATTGAGCACCTACTATATGCAACTTTCAGACTCTGTGGAATGAGACACACAGGAGAGAAGCAATTTTTCCCCCCCACTGGATTTCTGATGAGAACGAGAATGTTTTCAATTGAGATTAAGTTAAATATAAAGATAGAAGCAAAGATAAAAAGCTTTAAGAAAATAGAACTTCAATATAGAAAAAAAAATTTATTTAGCCTGATATGAAAATACTTAAAAGTAAAATAAAATACAAAAGTTTTTGAAAAGAAAACAAATATATATATATGTATACACCTATAACAGCCTTTAGATATTATTTTTACATAAATTACTGAATTTCTATAATCCAACAGTAAACTAAACTAAAATGATCTATTTTGGAAAATTAATTGTGTTAGAGAAACATTTAAAAAATCTGCCCTTTGCAAGACTACTAAATGCAAATCTCTTGTTTTGTACTATATTCACTATGAATATGAATGTTAAATGGATAAAACTGAAATGTAACATCAAAATAAAATTATAATAAAAGTATATTTATCCAACTAAGCCCTAGATAATTTTCTAATGATATCTTTGAGGAGGATATTTTAATCAGCCATGAAACTAAATGGTGTTCCAATTTGCAACAGAATTTGAATATCTGAATATTTTCTATTAAGATATAATTTTAAATATTATCATTACTTTTCAATGATGTATTAAATATCTGGCAAGTTTCCAATAGCAGTATTTTTGGATTTGAATGGAATAATTTAATGGTTGTTTCCTTCTAGTCATATTAACAAGTAGGAAAATTGCTGATAATATTTTTTACTATGGTGATTGATATTGATAATGAAGATAACTGAATGAATTAGCAGGTGATTGTCTGAATTTCCAGCAGGAATTTCTATAGGTTTTGACATCCCCAAATCTATATTGAAAGTTGAAACAAGATACCATTGCTTTTTGGTGAAGTAATTAATGAAGGAGCTAAATTGTTTTCAGAAGAGTGTTAACAGTAGATTTTGATAACACAGTGCAATGTCCCTATAAACTTAATGTTGATTACCTAATATATCAACTTGACTTTGCCTGCCACAAAGATGACTAGAACATTACACCCATATTTGGTAGGGATAATATGTGTTAGGAAATGCCGTCCTAGAACCACAAAAATCATAAACGAGACAATAGCAGCAATAAAGGAAACTACAAGGCTACATAAATAAGTCCACTATTCCAATGTATTTATTTTCTTCTTTTATTTTAGTGACCACAACTGCAGAGGCTTGAAATACTCATGTTACTCAGCTAATTTTTGTTATCATCATTGATCCTTGCAAGATCATTTTTCTGGTTTTTTTTATTCCTATTTGTGCCCACACTCCAGTACAATTTTCTCTTTACTTACTCCCACTCCTTATTAGTAATCTGTTCAATGTGTGTCTTTTTGTTTGCACATATCCTTTCCAAATGTGAATTGTTGCTTGAGTGTAGGTTTTTAAATTTTATGTAAATAGCATTGGTTACATATTTTATTCCTTTGTCTTTTCTTTTAATGGTAAAGGTGATGTTTTTAAGCTTCTTTCATTTTTTCTGTGTCTATTAATCTATGGGTTCTGGTTTGCTACATAGTACTTTATAGATCCATCCCATTTTACCTAATTATCATTCCCTGAATGACATGAAAATTATATGTGTATTTCTCTTAAAGTTTCTGGTTCATAAGATCTATGCATTTTTAATTTGCATAAGTAATATCAGACAATTTTCCAGAATGGCTACCAGGAGTTATGGGCATAAAGGAATCATCATAAGTCACTAATGGAATGAGATTGCCAGTAGAGTACAGACTTTCAATTCTGTAAATTCACTGCTCATAACTGTGCTATTTTCTTGTTTATTTTCAGGAACTCCTTGTATATTCTAGATATTAGTCCCTTGGTTGATAATTGATACCACAAATACCTTCTTTCATTCTGACACCTGGGTAGTAATTTTTCCATGATATTCTTATTTGAAAAAGAAACTTTAGTTTTTATATGATCAAAGTGTATCAATTTTTAGATTTATAGTTTAGCTTTTAAAGGATTTTTAAAGGAACTCTTTCCCAGTCTTAAAAAGTTATTGTTCTCTATTTCCTTCAATTTAAATTAAAACTTTATCTTACACATTTAAATCTTAATTTATGCACTTCTACTTTTGTAGTGTTAAGCAGGACTAAAATTTTATTTTACTACATGGTGTGAACAACTTCTCCAAAGTCAATCTTCCAGATAATCTGTCTTCCTCCCATTGATGTAACAGTCCAACTTTATTATATGTTAAGATGCCATTGTGTATGGATATTTCATTTAAGCATCTATTCTTGTACAGAATAGTACTGTTTTTATTTCTGTGATCTTGTAATGTATCTTAATATTTGGTGGAGCAAAGTTATACTTTTTATTACTCTTTATTAAGGTTGACATAGTTATTTTGAGACTTTATTGCTCCATATCAATTTTAAAAGAAGATTACTCACTTTATCAGAATACCAGTTGGATATTTTAATATAGATTTCAGGAACTTTGCAATATAATTCTGATTTGTAATGAAAATACCTAATATGTAAGATAGAGTTCCTGCTCTCATAAATCAAGAATAAAACTCTAGAATTATTATAATTGATATACATTGCAAATCACTAAAGAAAAGTGTAATGAGAGAATACAGGATGTTCGACTTAATGATACAGTAAGGCATATAAATAAATATCACCCTGTAAGATCATTTTTTATTTTCATATTGGAAGAGTAGAAGATTGTATTGAAATGGTTGAAAGTACTATGAAATGAATGGACACTCTCAGATGTGTTACTGTAATAATAAATTGACTCAAAATTTCAAAAGAACCTTTGTTAGCACTTAAACTATTTAAAATGTTTATAATATTTAATCTAGAATTTGTTCTACTGGGAATTTAAAAAGATATAATCAATTAAACGAACAAAATGCATCCACAAGAATGCTCATAACAGAGAAGATTGGGAGTAATCTAAAGACCATCACCAATAAAGAAGTCAATAAATGTAGTATCATACAGATTACATAATGAATTTTTTTTTTTCTAGAGAGAGAGTGCTTGTGCAAGGTGGGGGAGGAGCAGATGGAGAGGGAGAAAGAGAATCTTAAGCAGCCTCCATGCCCAGCACAGAGCCCGTGCAGGCGTTAGGGTTGGGGGACAGGATCTAACAACTATAGAGTGGAAACAGTTTGACTCCTGATATTCAGTAATGAAATATTTGGCTAAACTGCTGCTTGGGATGAAGACCATGTGATGACTGAGGTTATAAAGAGGGGGAAATGGAAGGAAAAAAATAAGAATGTTGAGCACTTCTTGCTGTTTTCTGAGTTTTGTAAAAAAAGAATAGAGGTAGAAATAGAAGGAAATAATTCTGTCCTGAGAGTTTGCTCTCTACTTGTGACCTGCAATCAAAATTGACTGAGAGTTCTACAAGTTGTAGTTTCCAGGGTTGAAAATACTAAATTGTAATGGTTATTATGATGGTTTTGAAGCTACAACTTTAACAGGAAGTAATCCAGTGATTGCTTTCGCCAAGTACTTTCCTTTGAGTGTTATCCACTAAACAAGAGTAGGAGCCTACAACCAAAGACCTATTATTCCAAATTGCTTTAAGGCAGCCCCAGGCAAAGCCAAATTGCTTTAAGACCTTTAAACTAAAGGCCAGGGTGTGAACAGTACACAGAGGCCAGTTGAAAAAGAATGGAGACTTTGAAGACTTCAGACTTAAAGATTTTATCTAGACAAGATCCTTGACTATGATTATATATAACTTACCAGAAACATACAATTATTTCCTGTTGAAGACTGTAAATCCTCACTCTGATGAACTTGGGTTTTCTCCAATGAAAGAGATGTGGGCAGACATATGTCATTGTAGGGCAGAGTCAGTATATGGTTCATAATCTCTTTTATCCCTCTATTTCAAGAATTACAATGTTCTAAAGAGATCTTGAGTCCTGGAATGAAGTCAGTGTGGGCTATGACTCTTTATCAATAGACTTGTGGTTAAAAATATATAAACCTTTGTTATTGTCAAATCTGGCATTTTGGGATTCTTTAATAGCACAACATATCCTAACCTGATTCTAGATAAAGTCTTATTTTCTTGGGGAGCCAAGAGAATGTTCAAAAGAGAGTAATTGACCTGCTATCTCATTTATTATATATGGGCCTCCATTATGGAAATAAATTTGTACTATACAAAAAGATAGTTAGCATAAAGGAAGACATAAAAGGCTGGGAAGGGGAAAATTTGACCAAAGGCACAAGGGGGAATTATTACCATAACTTTTGAAAAGTGAGATGGATACTGAGGAAATGAACTGGAATCCACTAAGAAGTTGGTAATATTCTATGTGCCAACTTGGCTAGGCTATAGTGCTAAACACCAGTCTAGACATTGCTATATTGTTAATTTTTAGATGTGATTAATATTTAAATAAGTAGTCTTTGAATAAAGTAGATTACTCTTTCATAATTTGAGTGGGCCTCATCCATTCAGTTGACAACCTTAAGAGAAAAGGTGTCCCTTTAAGAGGATGGAATTCTGCTTTTAGACTGCCTTTGGACTAAAAACTGCAGCATTAACTCTTGTGGAATTTCCAGCCTGCCATCTTGCCAGCTCTGTTTCTCTGGAGACTCCTGACAAATGCAAGCACCTTAAAAGAGCTCTTGGTCCACAATCTCTATAAGTCTTAACTTGTCAAGACATACTTGTTTTATATATCTAGTCTAATGTAACTCAAATAGAATTAGAGAAGTGTAATTTAGAATGGGACATAGAAATAGGAGGATGAATGTCTATCCTTACTGTACTATGATATTTGTAATAATAATTCTTTCCACAAATTAGATGAAGTCAAAATAATGGTCTTGGGTTACCATAAGTGTCACTGAAAATGAGAAATGAGAATATGGGTAAATGGGAAAAAATCAATTCTAATAGATAAAAATGGAGCATGATACTTTAATTTTAAAAAGTATTGTAAAAAAAGTAAGACCAATGTAGAGTCCTTAAACTAAAGTCAGGCAACAACGAGGCTCATATTTCCCAGGAATAGTCTCTCTTAGTACCATGGGAAGGAGTGTGGCCTCCATGAAAACACAGAGATAAATTTCAAACAATAGCATTTAGAATTTGTGGTCAATTATGCTACCTATAATATGAGGTCTGTGAGTAAAAATCAAGGTAGATATAAACCATAATATATTCTGCATAGTGGATTAAAATCAGATGAACAGCTTTATTTTATTCTTCACTATTGGAAACATTTTTAGTTTTTTTCTGTATTTCTATTTAATAGTCTATGTACTATTTTAAAAATGGCCTTTCCCTCAAAACTACACTTTACCCTCTTCCATTTTTTTCTTTTCAAATTTTCTTTTCTTTCCTTCTCTTATTTTCCTTTTTCATAAGAACAAATTTTCCTAAGAATAGATTGGCAGTTGGCAGACAGGGTTTGTTTCTTTTCTTCTTCTTCCTTTTTTTTTTTTTTTTTTTAAGATTTTATTTATTTATTCATGAGCAACATAGAGAGGCAGAGACAGAGGCAGAGGGAGAAGCAGGTTCCCTCTAGGGAGCCTGATGTGGGACTCAGTCCCAGGACCCTGGGATCACAACCTGAGCCAAAGGCAGACACTCAACCATTGAACCACCCAGGTCCCCAGCAGACAGGATTTTGATGGTAGACACTTACTCCTTGTCAGAAGGCCCTTGAACTCTTGGCAGAAGCAAGTTTTTGCTAGTCCCTGTGGAACCAGACCCTAATAATGACACATTCAACTGAATTCACATCTGCACAAGTGTTTCCTGACCATTTCACCACACCTAGGTATTCTCCTCTACCTTATCTCCACAATTCAGTAAATCTTGGGCAGTAAAGGCTAATCCTTTTAAAAACCATTAGAACCAAAAACCATTAGGTTTTTCTTTTTTACTAGAAGGCTATAAATAATCTTAAGCTTTTTTATATGTGTAATATAAAATAATTTGAAAGCATATCAATCACAAAATCTATATAAAAAAAGATTATTGATATGTTCTTTGTCTTTCTCCTATCTGTAGACTTTTCCATTAAATTGGATTTTATAGGCTGTAAATGCCATGACATATAAGCTATAATATTTAACTCTGATTGCAATTCAGTCAAAGAGGCTTACTTTGAATAACTTGGTCAATAAAACAAAATTCTGTAGTTTAGTAGACAAACCCTTTATTGTTAATAGAAATCCTCATATGTATTATATGCAAGCTGGTCTAATAAAAAGCATAACTTAAATTTTATTGAGCCAACTTTTTAAAATTAACTAATGCTATGGGCTGAATATTTGAGTTCCCCCAAAATTCATATGCTGAAACCCCAAATTCTAACATGATATTTGAAGGTGGGGCCTTTGGGAGGTAATCAGGGTTAGATGAGGTTATGTGAGTAGGGCCCTCATGATGGAGTCAATGCCCTTATAAAAAGAGGTGAAGACACAGCATGTCTCTGTGTGCATGCACCAAGGAAAAACCATGTGAGGACATAATCAGGAAAGGGTTCTCACCAATAACTTGACTATAGTGGCACTTGATCTTGGACTTCAAGCCTCTAGAAGAACCACATGAAATAAATGTTGTTTAAGCCATTCAGTCTATGGTAATTTGTTATAGTAGCCCAAGCGGAGATGACTGGTTAAATTGAAATCTAGTACCCTTAATAACAATGTTAAAAATAAACAATCAACATAGAATTTAATTTGATCTTTAATCTTTCCTTCCTGCCTGGCCATCCTTCCTCCATAAAGTGTTCTTTGAGGCATATAATAACTATTTTCTATATTCTAGATCTAACTGTATGTTCATGGGGGGCTTTTGGTCTCAGTCAGGACACCCTTTTCAATCAAAAGTCAAGATTCCATCACATTCCAAAAAGAGCTCATGGAAGAGCTTTTGAGTCTATTTGGAGAAGGAAAATTATTTTGCTTGCCATATCACATAACCTTGCAGTCCATCTACACATCTTCATTGTTTCCTAAATTCCACTTTTATTCCAGATGCCTCACCTGCCTTGTATTCTGTTACCCAACCTCTTTAATCTTCTCATATTACTGTTCTCAGTAATAATGGGGATAATGCAAGTGAAACATTTTGCATGGTACTTGATATACCAGAAAAGCTTAATATACTTTAGCCATTATTATAGAAGGAAAGGGTAACAGACAGTTTGTGTGCCAATTGATTTACATGGATTGTCTTATTTAGTCTTAACAATAGACTTATAAGGAAGGAAGTCACAATTATCTTCCCCATTTTCACAAGAGCAGGAAAATGAGACTCAGAAATTAATTCAGAGAAGGAAATCTAAATGGAAGACATTTGGCCCAGCCATGAACCCACGGATTTCTGGCTTCTACTACACCAAGTTTCCTCTATATTTACCTAAACTAGAATTTTAGATCATTCCACAAAATCTTGTTTAACATATAATAGACAAAGAAAAACTGTAACTGTCTTTACTTCATTTTATTTTTTCAAAGTATTAGCTTTTGAAGGGTCAGCAACTGTATATTAAGCTCTATGGGCCTTAGCCAATGGCTCATGTGAGAGAAGCAGATGGAACAGTAGCTAGCTCATTCTTTAATTGGCATATGGGAAGGACTAGTGCTGTCACTGAATCAATCACTTCTAAGAGTTCAGGACTGGGTAACAAAATCAATTTGCCTCTACATATCTGGCACTGGAGCAGGATTTGACAACGTAATTAAAATAATTTGAAAACAGTCTTTGTTCAGAGTAACTTTAACATTCATTTCTCTTTGCTTTTTTGTGTGTTTTGCTTGTTTGCGTTTAGTAACAATAACTGAATGATTAATATTTGTAAAAGTAAAAGAAGATATATCTTTTTCTACTAAAATTTCTAGGCATTATGCATACTCATTATTATGAATAGTCATAAGTGTCTTGGATTTATGACAAGGACTTAGAAACAGTTTATTTTATACATAAGAAGAAAAGGGAGGAAAAAATGTATTCCTAGCCACTGAATTTCCATTTACTTCATAAATTTGGGTTGCTAGAGTTGAGTAAACATTTACCTGGCATATATGGGAAGGAAATGGCATGTAGGTTTATTAAATTTGCAGTTTTCTCTATGTTCATTAAATTTGCAGTTTTCTCTATGTTCAGATGTAGTTGCCCTAAACCATTTTCTCCTGCAGCAGAGTACACATGTACTTTCCTCCTATCCATGGCAGGGCAAATGCAGTGAAGATTTTTGGTGTTTTTGGATGGACTTTGATTAATAATATTATTATATAGGCATACATAGAAGATATTACGGGTTTGGTTCCAGACCACTGCAATAAATTGAATACTGCAATAACACAAGTCAATGAACTTTTGTTTCCCAGTACATATATGAGTGATGTTTACTATTACACTGTAGTCTATTAAGTGTGCAATAGCATTGTGTCTAAAAAAAGTACATATTTTAATTAAAAATGCTTTTTGCCAAAAGAAAGCTAACCATCATCTGAGGTTTCAGTACATCATAATTACTGATCACAGATCACCATAACAAATATAATAATAATGAAAAAGTTTGAAATACTGTGAGAATTACCAAAATGTGACACAGAGACATAATGTGAGCAAATGGTGTTGAAAAATGGTGCTGAAAGATTTGCTCAAGAGAGGTTTTTTACAAACCTTTAATTTGTAAAAATGCAATATCTGCAAAGCACAGTATAGCTAGGTATGCCTGGATATCTTTAGTTACAGTATATTCCAAATAAATTTTCTATGTCAGTCTACAGATATCTTAAATGGAGCCCTTTATCAAGTAGATACTAGACCAAAATACACATCGATATTTTGATGCTTGTAAGGACATAATATGAATTTATATGAAATTAAATATCATTTAAAAATCAGAAATTTATATAAAATAATTATAAACATATTTACATAAGGAAATACATATATATTTTTTCTCATAGCAAAAATATTCTTTATCTACAAAAAATGGAAATTTCTCTTTTTAAAAAATTTATATAATAAATAGCAATAATGTTTTCATCACCAACCTATTTCAAAATTATGGAAAATGAACCAAAATACTAAAATTAAAATGTACTGTTCTATGTCATGAAAAACAAAATTATTAGCTTATAAACAAATTAGATTTTAAACTCTAAATAACTACTTTCCATTTGTCCGTTAAGTATCTATCATATCCTAAAGTCCTTCAGGGATACTTTGTTAATGTAATTTAAAGTGGGAATTATAGTTCTAAATCTTCTGGAAGTCTCTTCCAATATTTAAAATATATTCATTTCATTAAATTTATCAATAAGAACAAAATATTTTACTACTATAATTAGATATGTTGCTATTATCAGTTGAAATTTTGCTCCCCAAACTCCACCAAAAAAAAAAAAAAGTATGTTGAAATCTTAATCCCATGTTTCCTATAAGGCCACCCAATTTGGAAACAGAGTTGTTGCAGGTGTTATTAATTAGGATGAGGTCATCCCGGAGTATGGTGGGCCCCAACTCCAGTAGGACGGGTGTCCTTCAAAGAATGCTATCTGAAGATAGAGACAGAGGTAGATAGATCACTGTGCTACAAGGAAGGCAGAGACTGGAGTTAAGTAGCTGTAAACCAAAGAACAACAAAGATTTCAGGCAAACCAACAGAAGCTAAGAAAAGGCAAGGAACAATTTCTCTGAAGGTTTCAGAGAGCTTAGATCTGCTAGCATCTTGGTTTGGGATTTCTAGACTCCAGAAACAATAGATTTCTGTTATGTGATGTTACCTGTTTTTTTGTTTTGTCTTGTTTTGTTTGTACTTTGTTATGACTAGATTCAAATGACCAATTCTTGAATCTACATAAAAAATAATTATTTTCCCTTAATAAAAGGATATTTTGTAACTTGTGGGGACTTGTAACTGTCACATTGTCCGTAATTTCCTTGAATAAAAAGGGCATAATGGAAGAGAGTGGTCATGTGAGAATCAGGAAGTCAAGTCTATGCAATTAACTCTTTTTGTTACTTATGAAAAGACATATTATTCTTTCCAGGATGCAGTTTCCCTATCCTCCAAATAAGGACAGTATTTCTCTGTGTACCTTAAATAAGTTGATATGAATATTAAATAAGGCCATAATTGCTCGATTTTTTGAAAGTTACCAGCATGTGCTAGCATAAGGAGATATCTTTATACATGCTCCTATTCTGTATAAGCATTTCAGCTTTCAGATATAGTGTTCTTTAAGTGTTTTTCCTTCAGTAGCTGAATTCATTAAATATTACTCAAAACAGATTCAGTGCCATTTATGATCATTTGTACGCTTTTAATTGTGAGTCCTGATAGTTATATTTCTTTAACTTTCTATTACTAAGATATTCCTTTCTCAAAAATGTAAAAAAAAAAGGGGGGGGGGGATCCCTGGATGGCTCAGCGGTTTAGCACCTGCCTTCGGCCCAGGGCATGATCCTGGAGACCCGGGTTTGAGTCCCACATTGGGCTCCCTGCATGGAGCCTGGTTCTCCCTCTGCCTGTGTCTCTGCCTCTCTCTCTGTCTCTCATGAATAAATAAATAAAAACTTTAAAAAAATGTAAAAAAAAAAAAGTTTTAAATCTTGCCATATCCAGCACAGAACTTTCTCATTAACTCTGAACTCCTAAATGTGCATATGTCATAGATTTTTCAACAAAACATGTCAAAATTGGAACTTACAAGTTTTCTCTCAAACATGCTGTGATCTTCTCATTTCAGAGGATGCCTCAACTGTCTATCATATTCTTAGAAACCTAGCTTTGACTACAAGGCTTGCCCTGTGTATCTCCTTAATACTGCTCCAATCCATCTGCCTATTTTATTCCTACCATCAAAATTTTAATTTTGAGCTCCTCATATCTTGGCAATTTTCCCCTATAGCATCCAATACCATTTCTCATCCATCTTCCACATTACCATCAGAGCTCCGTTAAACTGTTGATTTGGTGATACTGACACTTTTCATTTTCTTGATGTTATTTCTGGTTTCAGGCACAGTCACGGGCAATTACACACATACCTGCCCACCCCTGGGTGCTAATTGTGCCTCTACACATGTTCTCTGAAGTCACTTATTTCCTGCTCTGAAAATTTCCTGATAATCTTTTTGAGGATGCCTGCTAGGTACTTCCGTGTGCACAACCAAAAATTAAGAAAATATTAATGCAAGTTGGGGCATCCTTAGCTAATGAGAGACCCAATAGATAAATGGCTGCTGACGAAGATGAACCCATTTGCCTTTAAACATACAAACGTGCACACAAACACCCATACGCACAACATGCAATAATCCTTTAGTCCAGCCAATAAGAAAAGGCCATTCAGTTTTCAAATGGTGATTTATCTTGCATAAGGTTCCAGATGCTGGAGCAATGTTTCTCGTGGTGACCCTCTGATGAGATGAGATATACTTCATTGTTATTCTATCTACAAACATCATTCAGTGCATGCTCTGTCTTTGGGGACAACCCAAACTCTCCACTTTTACTTTTCTCCCAAAGCCTGAGTTAGGGTTGTGAATATGGGTGATTCTTTAAAACTTACATACTTTCATATTTTATATATAATTATTTCATATATTTTTAATATTTATAATGTCTACCAATACTTATTCTCTTTTTTTTTTCCCATTCTCACTGGATTTTTTTTTCTTATCTCAAAAATCTCTTCTCCTCAGTTGGTCTCAGTAAATTTTATTTAGAAACAAAAGCCTGGAAGACCTACCACAAATCTTTCACAAGGCAAGCTGAGCAGAGCCTACAAGAAAAAAAATAACAAAATACAGAGAGGAATCATAAATGAATATCTCAAAAATTATCTTGCCACAAAAATATTCCCTTGGAAAGGGCACTTCTCTATTGAATTATTTGCTATTTGAAAAATTCATCTTAGAGATGCAGAGTATGGTCTGGAAGGCAGATATCATTAGGAAGATGAATGAGTATAATCTTTTCTCTCTCCACCTTAAATCATTGGAAAGCAAAAAGTGATGCATCAGTTTAGAAGTATAAACCAAAAATGACCTCTGAAATTTACTTCTTTGCATAGGAGAATTGCCTACAAAGTCAAGTTACTGGTAAGTTTAGAATCATAAGATTAAACTTAGAATGCCTTAAAGTCAGTTTTAACATTTGCTTTTGGCATTTAACTTATTTCTTTAATTCAAACCCAACAACCCATCTAGCACATTAAACTAATTGGTTTTCCCCCAATATACCTATATAATTCTTCTGTATAGTTTCTCATTAACATTTAAAATAGAAATCTGATTTGTAGTTTAAGCGAATTCAATTCTGATCTTAATATTATCATGTTTGTTTTCTGGTACACACTGTTTAAAAGTAGCATACCTTGCTGTATATCTGGAAATAGTCTTTTCCCTAACCAAAAATGTTTTTAAGACTGGCATGGAATATATATATAGTCCTACAAAATTGTTCCATTCCCCACTGAAATGAAAAACTTTCTCCATGTCAATCTTTTCTGGTCTGAAAGATATAACTTCTTAATGCTCTTTTCTTTTCAATCCATTGTATTCTAAGCATTACTCTCGATACATGCTGTAAAAGATATCAGGGTTTTATCTTCTCTAGGTTAAATATTTCAGATCCATCCAGCTTTCCTCAAAAGACGATTGCCTATATTTTAACAATATGTTTTCTGTCTCATATAAATTATTGAAAAAATTTCAATACATATTGTTTAAATTTTAGGTATATATAAATTATTCTAAAAGCTTATCCCGGGATCCCTGGGTGGCGCAGCGGTTTGGCGCCTGCCTTTGGCCCAGGGCGCGATCCTGGAGACCCGGGATCGAATCCCACGTCGGGCTCCCGGTGCATGGAGCCTGCTTCTCCCTCTGCCTGTGTCTCTGCCTCTCTCTCTCTCTCTCTCTGTGACTATCATAAATAAATAAAAAAAAATTTAAAAAAAAAATAAAAAAATAAAAGCTTATCCCCACCACTTTCTTATTTAAACGTTTATTAAATATCTTGCTGTTTGCAAGGTACCAAGGTATATGTTTCAGAAACAATGGTAAATCAAACATTGGGCCACTGAAATAGTGCAGATAAAATAAAATAGATGTTTAGAGGACTGATATGGGTGAACCATGTCAGAGAAGTTCAGTTTTGAATTTGATCATTTGGAGGTGAGAAAAAGAACATTTAATATGTAGGAACCTATTGCGCCAAGGCCAAGAAGACAGAAAGAAGCATGTATGTAACAGTAACTTTTGAATAAGCAGAGGCTTTGTGAAGAGCAGTAGTGAAATATGACATCTAAAAAGAATATTAGGTTTGGATCATGGAATTACCCAAGGATAGTTTGAGGATTTGGCGTCTTATGTAGAAGGAAGTGAGTATTTATTGAAAAATTTTCAGCAAAATAGTGACATGATCAGAACTAATAGGATTAATTTATTAGTTAACTCTAAAATGAATTGAGGTAAGGAGACTCTATGAAGCAAATAAATTAGTTATTTAGCTAATATTCATTTAATACCAACTATCTACAAAGTATTGCTAAGCACTACAGAATTGGGATAATAGAACAAAACCCTTGCTTCAAAACTTTGCAAATCACTGGGGAGACAAGTTAGCCAGTTACAATAAAACCATATGGAAATAAATAAAAATTAGGAATGTTAAATCTTTGCTTTGGTGCTCTAGAGTAATTAATGAAATCAGAATTGTACTTTTGTGATAGAGACCATAAATCCTATACTCAGATAACATGGGTGTGAAACTAGCTCCACGATCTCCTAGCTATGGTGGCTTTAGACCACTTAATCTCTCTGTGATGAAGTATTTCATTTATTAAATGGGGTGAAATAGTAAAACTTATTTTATAGATGAAATGTGAGAATTAAGGAGACAAGTGTGTAAAATGTTTAGTAAAATGTTTGAGATATTTTAAGCACTAAAGAAATGATAGCAGAAATGAAACCATAGTTGGCTCTCATGGTAATGCCTGGGGACTGAGAATGCTGAGAAAGAGTTTAGCTCAGAATTATTTGAGAGTAGGATCTAGCTCTAGGGGAGACTTAATTAAGACATTCAATCTATGACTAACATGAATCAATTTAAGACATATAATGAAGAGGAGCCTATATTAGAGTCCCACTTAATTCTGTAAGATATAAGACACTGTTGCATTTGTTAATGCAAATCATATGTTATTCCATGATTTCACTTATATTTGAAAAAAGGTCCTCTGGGCAGCCTGGGTGGCTCGGTGGTTTAGAGCCGCCTTCTATCCAGGGCATTATCCTGGACACCCGGAATCAAGTCCCACATCAGGCTCCCTGCATGGAGCTTGCTTCTCCCTCTGTCTGTGTCTCAGCCTCTCTCTCTCTCTGTTTCTCATGAATAAATAAATAAAATCTTTAAAAAAATAAAAAAGGTCCTCTGTAATGGAGAATTTAAACAAATATTACATGAGGAGCCATTAAGGTCTATGGGGCTAAAACTATAATGATTCAGGTAGGGATGATGGAAGTCTGAAATAGGGCAATTGCAGTGAGTTGGAAAATGGGACTTAGAAGGGATCTTCCTGAGAGAGAATTTTCAGAACATGATAAGTGATTAATTGTGAAACTTGAGACAGAGAAGGAGGAATAAGGAATAATTCCAAAGTTTTCAGTCTGTAGGTATGGATGAATTGAAAAACAAGAGCTAGAGAGAGTATGTGTGCCAGAGCATAATAAGAAAGATGAGCATTTCAAGGTGGAACATACAAAGAACAAAGTCCTGCCAGACCAAAGCAATGGATTGCCTGATGGAAGGCGAGAAAATAAATATATATACATTTTCTTAGTGATCCACACAAAGTCAATAGCTTAAGCTAAGATGTTTGCTGATATTTCTAAGGTAAACCCCATTGATAAAAGCCCACCCCCATTAACAGTTTGAATATTTCTGTTAAAAATATGTTAAATTTTTTTCTTTTCCTTATATTTTATTAGGAGTATCTTATTTTAGTTCCCTTCACTTTGCAGTCTAAAAGTAATACATAAAAGCAATGCACTAGTAGAAATATTGTAAAAAGAATATATAGGAGTGCCTGGGTGGCTCAGTGTGCGTCCAATTGTTGGTTTTGACTCAGGTCATGGTCTCAAGATGGTGAGATGGAGCCCCACATCAGGCTCCTTGCTCAGCACTGAGTTTGCTTGGGATTTTCTCTCTCCCTTTTCCTCTGCCCCTTCCTCCCTACCCCACCCCCACCCCGCTCCCTCTGCACTCACGTGTGTGCACTCTCTGTCTCTAATAAATAAATTTTTAAAGTTTTAATATTTTATTTATCTGAGAGAGAAAGAGAGAGATTGAACCAGCAGGAGGAATGGGGAATAGGCAGAAGGAGAGAGAGAAGCAGACTTTCTGTTTGGCAGGGAACCCTACATGGGGTTCCATCTTAGGACCTTGAGATCATGACCTGCACCAAAGGCAGATGCTTAACTGACTGAGTCACCCAGGTGCCCCAATAAAGAAAATCTTTAAGGAAAAAAATATGTAATAACCTAAAATTTTAACCCACACAGACTTTTTTCTTTGCAAATAAACATAGCTTTAGAAAATATATTTTCATACCCTTGTGTTTTCAATAATCTTCAAATCATCCTGGGATTGATTCTTTGCCCCAAGTCTCTACTGAAATAAACTTTCAGTCTCTGCTGAAATAAACTTTCCTACTCATTTAACTTGAACTTGCCTGTTTTAGAGATGATATTATGAACCATCATTCATATAAAATATGATAATAAAGTGAAAACAAGCTTCCCATTGGTTCTAGAAGCCATCTTGTGATTCTGAGAGGAGGTAATCCCTAACAAAGACAACTTGTGAAAAGAGATAAAAAGAACCGCAAAAAAATCATAGAGGAAAAGAACCACAATCCTGAAGCAACTCTGTCTAAAGTCTGCTCTACGTTTAGACTCCCTGTTAAGTCAATATAATAAATTTCCTTATTGCTTATATTATTTTTTTTGCTTATATTATTTTTAATTGGAGTTTATGTTACTTGCAGCCAGATATGTTCTATCTAACACATATAAATAGAAGTCCGTATGTTTAACATGTACTATCATATATTTTGTTACATTTATCTATTTATGAAAAAGATCACATGACTATTAACCAAATCTGGCCTATGTAAAATGTTCTTTATAATGCTCATGTCAGTATAATCCAAGGTTTTTCAATATCAGTGTGATCGATATTTGGAACTAAATAGTTCTTTGTGTGGGAAGACTGTCTAGTGCATTAAAAGATACTTAGCAGCATATGTCAGTATCACCCACACATACACGCATATGCATATTGGCCCCTAGGCCTGACAACAATGAAAAAATGCCTCTATACACTGTCAAATATTCCCTGGATGGAGGGCAAAGTCACTCTAGTTACAAATCACTAGTCTAACCATATATCAATTCTGATAGTAAGATTATAAATTCAATTCAGTACTATTTATTAAGCTTATACAATAGACCTGCCCTGAGTCTAGAGGCTAGTGTTGTGGAGATATAAGTAAGTAAGACATGATTCTTGTCCTCAAAGATCTATCTATCTAGACATAATAATTTCACATACCTTTATAATAATTGACTTCAGGCTTCTGCCAAATATATAGAAATCTGAAAAGAGTATACTCCCATCCTAACAATAAGAAAACAGCTGGATAACATACAAAGTTATATTTTTCTTGAGTGCAACAAAGCTGAGGTTACAGAGAAAAACTATTTCTTGCAATATGAGGAAAGGTGGGGCACAAGCATCAGTTCACCTGTGGCAGTGGGGTATGGACAAGGCCTATATACAAGAAGGTAAGAGGAACTCTGTCGCAGCTTTAATATATTGCCAAAATCTGAGTGAGGGGCCACATGCAAATCTAGAACACTGGGAACAGCATATGCTTACAATCTCAACTTTGCAACCTCCCTGGATATGCATGAGACATTTGGCAGCAGAATAGGAGAGCAGAGAAATACCTTCCTTAGCAGTTTAGGCTTGGAGAAGGGAAGCACCCTAGCTGCAAGGAAAGCACAAATAGCCATCTAGTCTCGTCTCCACAAAGAACAAAGCCTTAAGTCATTAGGGGAGGGCTCAGACAATGAGAAATCTATCATTGACTAATCTATTACTGGAGGAAAAGAAGAAAAACTGAGAAAGCCCCATACTTCAGCAATGGGGGCCTTCCTAAAAATTAGTCTGAACCAGAAGAAAAGATAACCCTCCCTGTCTCTCCTCACTGTACTGGTTAGAGGAAGGAACTAGAAATGACCATCTATTGGGGAGAGGTGCAACTCATGGAGAAGCCCCCTCGAAGATGCAGGAGCATAGGGAAGGCATAAAGCTGAGAGTGGAGTTGGAACATTGAGGAAAACCCCCTGACAAATCAACCCCCCAACAAATCAATCAATAGTGCACTAAAAGTATCCATAGCAGAAACAATACCCAAGTCATGCACAATTCCTGACAATATTTATTTTTCCCACTAAAAACATAGCAGAGGGGGTGGGAAAGACATGCCTATTTCTAGTCACAAATGCTCTTTCTTTTGATTTCTGTCATCCTACACACTAAGTCTGACATGCAATTAAAGTTATGAGATATACAAAAAAGTAAGGAAATGGAAAAGCTAAACAGATAAGAAACAAAGTATTCAACAGAAATTTTAGAGAGGACTCAGATGTTCAGACTATAGGCTAAGGAATTAAAAAAGGAAAAACCCTCTCATTATTATCTAAATAGAAAAGGTGGGCAACATGCATGAGGAGACACAAAATTTCAGAAGAGAGAAAAAAAAAAACAATAAGAATGAATCAAAGGCTAGAGTTAAAGAAAAACGCAGTAAGAGAGATGATGTATATGTTGGTGGACCCATTATCAGAGATACTACAGACAAGAAAATGACTAATGAAGCTGTAAATAGGTCAATAGTAATGACACAAACTGAAACAGAAAGAAAAGAGAAAAACAACAGAACATATGAAAGTAGAATAATATGAAATGTGAACATACGGTTAATTGGAATTGCAGAAGAACAGAGAAATTAATACAAAAAATATTTGAAAACAAAATGGCTAAGAGTTTCAAAACATCAGAAGATATTAAACAAAATATTCAATCTCAAAGGCCTTCAAAAAGAATGAAAATGAAAACCAAACCCAAGGGACGCCTGGGCGGCTCAGCGGTTTAGCACCTGCCTTTGGGCCCAGGGCATGATCCTGGAATCCTGGGATCGAGTCCCGCATCAGGCTCCCTGCATGAAGCCTGCTTCTCCCTCTGCCTGGGTCTCTGCCTCTCTCTCTCCCTGTGTCTCTCATGAATAAATAAATAAAATCTTAAAAAAAAAAACAAAAAAAAAAAAGAAAGCAACTATCAGAAAAATCCACATGTAGACACATTATACTCAAAGTAGTGATAAGATCTAATTGGAAACATTTAGTAAAATGCAGAGATAAAGGGAAAAATCATGAAGACCATTAGATGAAAAATAGACACATTAGATATAGAGGAACAAAGAAAATAATTACAGAAAAACACTTGGCAAAAACTATGCTAGGGAGAAGACAACAGTTGTTTGTTTGTTTTTAAATGAAATTACACATCCACTTACCACAGGGTCCTGGAAAGGTAGGTAGAATTTTGGCCCTATGACCTTTGTCCCCTCATGTTACACTCTTGAATGTTATCTTAGATGGCATAAGGGACTTTGCCGATGTAATTAATCTTACTTATCAGTTAACTTTAAAATATGGAGATTATTAGGATGCCTGGCTGGCTCAGTTGGTTTGAGCATGTGACTCTTGTTCTCAGGGTCATGAACTCGGGCTCCACACTGGATTGGGTATAGAACTAACTTAATAAAAAATAAATACAAATTAATAAAATAAGGAGATTAAAATGGGTTATCTGATGGGCCAATGTAATCACATGAGTTCTTAAAAGCAGAGCTTTCTCTTGACTGAGGGCAGAAGAAGTTAGAGATATTCAAAGTATGAGGAGGCTGCCTTTGCTAGCTTGAAAATGGAGGGGGGGGGGCACATGCAAAACAGGAGAACACACTGAATTCCCCAACATCCTGAAAGTACTTGGAAGCATGTTCTTTCAGAGTTTAGAAGTGCAGTGCTAATGACAACCTGATTTTAACCTTATGAGACTTGAAACAGAGAAATCAGTTGAGAGACCATGTGCCTGGAATTCTGACCCATGTAAACCAGAGGTAGTTGTCTATTTAGTTGTCTAAAGCCACTAAATTCACAGTAATTTGCCATAGCAGCAATAGAAAACCAATATAAAAATATCTTCACATGCAAGTTTTTACACAAATTTTATCCTAGCTTTATTTGTAACTCTAAAAAACTGAAAACAACCTTAATGACCTTCAGCTAATAAATGGATAAGTAAGCAGTGTTTCTCTTATGCACCAATGACACTTAAAATTCTGGATTACAGATGGCAATGCCATGAGCTATAATAAAAAAGTATTATTGAAATATAAGATTATTCAGTATTCTCTCACTTTATCATCTCTTTCCATATAATTATTCATCTTCCCATAAAAAAACAATGCATTTGGGGGGCTTTATTCCCACTTTCTAAACTCATATACTATCTAGTATCTTATATTCTGTTAGATGATTGTAAATTGATTATTAGATAATTTATTTCAGTACCTTCTCAGGTTTTGAGTTAATGAGCCTATGATGACCAGTACCATTCCTCTCCTCTTTTTTTTAAGTTACATGAACTATATGTTCTGTCCATTTTTCAAGAGTTTTCTTCATTTTTCAAAAGATAACTACTCAAAAATAGCATGTTAAAAAATATTTAACAAAATTCAGCATCCTCTCGTGATAAAAATTTGCAGAGAATTGGGAATAGAGGGGAACTTCCTCAACATGACAAATGATGAATGAATAACCAAAGAGCAATACATACGTATGATGAAATATTATTCAACTATAAAAAGGAATGAAGTACTGATACATGAAATAACATGATGAATCTCCAAAACATTATGGCAAGCTAAAGAAGCCAAACACAAAAGGTCACCACTGTATGATTTCATTTATACAAAATATGTGAAATAGATAATTCCTTAGAGACAGAATGCAGACTGCTGGTTTCTAAGGCCTGGGAGAGGTGAAATAGGGAGAAACTGCTTAATACAAAAAGTGCTTACTTTGGAGTGAGCTAAATACTTAAGAACTAGATAGAAATATTGGTTACATAGCATTGTGAACATACTAACAGCTACTGAATTGTTTATTATAAAATGGTTTATTTTATGTTACGTGTATTTTTGCCTTAATAAATTACTTTAAAAAATAAGTTTCAAACTTCAGATGCTCATCTTCCCAAAATGCTTATCAGTGGGCAAAACTGACTTGCATACATGGAGAATTATTAGTGTCATGATGGTTAAGAAACTGAAGCAGTAGCTGAGTTTTGACTGCTCATGTTACCCTGCGGATAGTCCACAAGATTGGTTTCTTTTCTTCTTTCTTTGGGTATGGAGTGTGGTAAGTACAGGAGGGGCTTATAGTAAGTGTAAACGAAGTCTAGCCAGGGAAAAGATCATGTTTGAGGTCTTGGCTCTGGTATCTGCAAAATGATAATCATGTAATCAATACAGTTGATTATAAATTCATAATGTTTTCCTCTTATACAGTTTTTCTCACTGTAGTTTCCATCTTTAAATTGCTTGTTTTTTTCCTCTTAAGTGATAAATCATATTTAGACTTTTTTTTTTTTTTTTTTTTTTTTAGTGGCTTAGATGGTTACTTCTTTCCCTAATATTTGCTTCTTTATAGTCTTTGATCATCAATCAACTTTTCCTCATTGGTAAGATTACAATCAAGAAGATTGAATGTTCTAAATTATTTCTCTATTTATTTAAATATTATAAATACCAGGAGGACCTTAAATATCATTGCATGCTTTCTGCTTTCTGACTAACTAACCAATACCTTATTCTGACACAAGGCCACTCTGATAAACCGAACAAAATGTTATCTACTTTCTTCCCTATGTTTAAAATTGTCAATTACAATTCCTACCACATCACTGTCTCTTATTGATTCTTCCCTATTAAGTTTAATACTCTCTATTAGATTCCCTTTGATCACTCATCTTAGATGTCTGTGTACTTTCGTGACATACAATGGGGTAACACCATGTCTCTCTTTTCCATGCTTATCTCTTCTAAATAATCTATGCTGGCTTGAACCTTAACGGCTATTCCATTAGGTTCTGGTAATGATTTAGTTATGATTGAAGTCTGAAGTTAATATTTAAGGCATCTGTTGACATATGTAGTGAAAATCAATCATGAATCCTTGTGCAGGAAGACATAGATAGGAAAGACATTTATGCCAGTGCAGGAAGACATAGATAGGAAAGACATTTATGCCAAGGAAAAGAGGAAAAATTAAGCTTTGAGAATACTCCCTGGTATTTGAATTGCTAGGGAAATGATTTCTGTTCCATGTCTGTGATTTCAAATGTCTTCTTTGAGCAGCTTGTAGATTTTAGATGTATTTTGTCAAAGAGTTATTGACACTCAAAATTCCCTTTTTCTACCTCACCCCAAACTGTGCTTTTCTCCTGACCTATTGCTTTTGGCATTTCACTTTCTTTTGGAAATTGTTATATATGATCTTACTGCCACTTCATGCTGAATGTACTGACAGAGATGGTAAGATTTCCGTGACTGTGTGGATATGTCCATGTTTAACCTATATGCACTCACCAGGCATTTATTCTACAGAATGTGCATTGTTTGATATATTAGGGAAATGACAAGTTGATGTTTGCAAAGGCTGTCTATTCCCTCTGCATTCTTTCACTATATTAAACCATTATTGACACTTTTAAAATGTCAGAGTTTTTTCTCCCTTTCTTCTTAATATAATTTCAAGGGATACAGTGTTCAAGCAAATCAAACCTGTTAATCTTCTTAGATGGTCTGAGTTTGCTATGTAATATTTCTTTGTGCCCTATCTAATGCACTGACAGTGATGGTTCAGTCCATTACCTATTGCCTTATACTTTGGTCAAAACACTTGCAATTATTTGAAAAAAATTAAAGCATTTGTAGATAATGCTAATGTTTCTTTTATTTAAAAATCACTATTTAGGTGAGTAAGAAATTTTGTAATAGAATTTACTTTATGGGCCTGTGGAACTTGACATTATTATGAAACCATACACATTATATACATATGTTACATGGTGTTACATGTACACAGAAAATACAATCCTAAATAAAATATAATCTTAAACAAAATGCAGTCCCTACTATATACATATTACTATAATAAAGTATAATATACCCAATATAAACTTATACAGTAAGACTACTTAAATTAATCCAAACTCTTGATAATGAAAAATTTCATTATTTCAAAATGTTTGAATGAATGAGCTATCCAATATACACACCAATTCCTCATTTTTCTATTATTGAAGTTTTCATTTATCACTTTTCATCCAGATTTCCCCAAGCATTTGACAGCACATGATGAATTGCTAAATTTTTCTTATAAGGTACATATAAATTTTATCCATTTTAAATAGAAACTCAAGCTTTCTAGCACAGACTTATGCCAAATATCAGGGAAGAAATTTTGAGAGGGTTTTGAATAGAGGTCATTGGGTCTTACTCTCCCAAGGATAGCCAGAGATTTTAAAATATATATGCGAGAAGCCAATTGGAGCCTTCAGTTACATACATACACACACACACACACACCACGCACACATCCCATAGTTCTAACTTTAGGTTCTCCTCCCTCCTGATATGCATTTTTTTTTGCACTGATTTATTGCCTCTTAAATGATTAGCCAGTAAATAAGGAAGTGGAAAGTTCAAGAGATAAGTAAAAGTCACTTTTAACAATAGTTAAAATAGCTGTTTTAGTGGATGAGAAGAAAACTTACCATGGTATAAGTGTGATATAAGTGTGTCCTTTAAGTTTGTATATTTCTATGATAGTTGTTTAGTGTATGAGGATAGTGTGTTCAGAGTCTGAAAGATCTGAATTTGGATTCTTGCTCCTAACTGGGTTACTAGCTATATAAGTTTTCCTAAGTCACTTAGCTTCTGTAACATTTAGTATTCTTATCAAGAACAGGATTTTACTTATTTACTTATTTATTTACTTACTTATTTTTAAGATTTTATTTATTTGAGATAGAGAGAGAGAGTGAGAGAGAGAGAGTGCATGAGCAGGGGAGCCCCATATGGGGCTCTATTCCAGGATCCTGAGATCATGACCTGAGCCAAAGTTAGATGCCTAACCCAATGAGCCACCCAGGTGCCCCAACCAGATAGATATAGATATAGATAGATTTATTTATTATTCATGAGAGACACAGAGAGAAAGAGAGAGAGGCAGAGACACAGGCAGAGGGAGAAGCAGGTTCCATGCAGGGAGCTTGACATGGGACTTATTCCCCGGTCTCCAGGATCACAGCCGGGGCTGAAGGTGGCGCCAAACCGCTGAGCCACCCGGGGTTGCCAAACAGGGTATTATTTATAAAGTTTTCAATACTTTGGTATGGTACATACTAAATAAGTATTGTTATTACTATTCTGCAATGGTAGAATGTGTTAATGCCTAGTCTAGGAATATAAGTAACAAGCCTAACTGTTAATTAATTTAATGCAATTTGGAACATTCTCATTTTTTTTCCAAATTTTCTTATTGTAGTTGAATGAACACATAATACAAAAATTACTATCTTAACCATTTTTAAGTGAACAATTCTTTGGTATTAAATACATTCATATTGTTGTGCATCCATCACCACCATTTATCTCCAGAACCCTTCATCTTGTGAAACTGAAATTCTATATACCCTAAACAGTATCTCATCATGACACTGTGTTTTAAATCCTGGCAACTACATATCTACCTTCTTCCTTTTAAAAAATCTTCCCTTTCCCTTACATCGCGGCCTTTGGTAATGCCAATCTGTACATCACTTTGGGTAATATGGACATTTTAACAATATTAATTCTTCTAATCCATGACCACAGGTTATCTTTCCACTTATTTGTGTCTTTTTAACTTTCTTTCATCATTATTTTATAGTTTTCAACACACAGATCCTTTATCTCCTTGGTTTAATTTGTTCCTATGTATTTTATTCTTTTTGATGCATTTGTGAATGGGATTTATTTATTTATTTATTTATTTATTTATTTATTTATTTGATAGTTCATTGTTAGTGTATGGAAACACAACTGCTTTTATTTCAAGTTTTTATTTAAATTCCAGTTAGTCAACATATAGTGTAATGTTAGTTTCAGGTATACAATATGGTGATTCAACACTTCCATACATCCTGGTGTTTATCACAAGTGCCCTCCTTAACCCCCATCACCTATTTAAACCATCCCCTTACCGCCTCCCCTCTGGTAACCATCACTTTATTTTTTCTTTTTTTAAAGTAGATTTTCTTTTCTTTTTTTTTTTTTAATTTTTATTTATTTATGATAGTCACACACACACACACAGAGAGAGAGAGAGAGAGGCAGAGACACAGGCAGAGGGAGAAGCAGGCTCCATGCACCGGGAGCCTGATGTGGGATTTGATCCCAGGTCTCCAGGATCGCGCCCTGGGCCAAAGGCAGGCGCCAAACCACTGCACCACCCAGGGATCCCCTAACCATCACTTTATTCTCCATATACAACTGCTTTCTGTATGTTGAGTTTGTATCCTACAACTTTGTTGAATTAATTTTTCTGATACTAGTATTTTTGGTGGAGTCTGTTGGTCTTTTTTTTTATGTAAGATCATGTCACCCACAAACAGAGACAACTTTACTTCTTTCTTTCCAATCTGGATGCCTTTTGTTTTATTTTTTTTCTTCCCTAGCTTCTCTAGCTTGGATTTCCAGTACTACATTGAATAGATGTGGTGACAAGTGACACCCTCTCTTGTTCCTGCTTTTAGAGGAAAAACCTTTCAGTTTTTCACTATGGAGTATGATGTTAGCTATGGGATTGTGATATATGGCATTTTTTATGTTGAGGTACATGATAAGAAATGAAAATTACAACCCAATATCCCTGATGAACATAGACGCAAAAATCCTCAACAAAATATAGCACATTAAAAGGACATATACCACAAAGTGGGATTTATCCTTGGGATGAAAGGATGGTCCAACATACACATATCAGTAAACATGATATACCACATTAACAGGATGAAAGATTTAAAAAAACATGATAATCTCAATAAATGCAGGAAAAGCATTTTTTAAAACTCAATATCCTTTAATGAAAACACCCTAAATAAATTGAGTATAGAAATAAATTATCTTGAGATAATAATAGAACTTTCAAATAATCACAGAATAACCACAGAAAGCATTACAGGGAGGGAAAAAAATAAGGAGTTTCATATGATGAACTACACAGCTGGAGATGTGGAATAAAGTCCACTACAGTAGTAGCTTTTTTAAAGAGTAGAAAATCGAACTCTTATTTCCCAGTATTTAGGACACTACATAGGCAAGAAATAGATAGGCATTTATTAAAATTGTTAAATGAATTAAACTGAAGTGGCCCAGGACCCTACATATATTATAAAGTATTTAGTAAAATTTTGGGAATAAATGAGCTCTTATCGTTTTGTTTTTGTTTTTGTTTGTATTTTTTTTTATTGGAGTTCGATTTGCCAACATATAGCATAACACCCAGTGCTCATCCCATCAAGTGCCCCCCTCAGTGCCCATCACCCAGTTACTCCATCCCCCCGCCCACCTCCCCTTCCACTACCCCTTGTTCATTTCCCAGAGTTAGGAGTCTCTCATGTTCTGTCACCCTCTCTGATATTTCCCACTCATTTTCTCTTCTTTCCCCTCTAATCCCTCTCACTATTTTTTATATTCCCCAAATGAATGAGACCATATAATGTTTGTCCTTCTCTGATTGATTTAATTCACTCAGCATAACACCCTCCAGTTCATTCCACATCGAAGCAAATGGTGGGTATTTGTCCTTTCTGATGGCTGAGTAATATTCCATTGTATACATAGACCACGTCTTCTTTATCCATTCATCTGTCGATGGACACCGAGGCTCCTTCCACAGTTTGGCTATTGTGGACATTGCTGCTACGAACATTGGGGTGCAGGTGTCCTGGCGTTTCACTGCATCTTTATCTTTGAGGTAAATCCCTAGCAGTGCAATTGCTGGGTCACAAATTAGCTCTATTTTTAACTTTTCGAGGAACCTCCACACAGTTTTCCAGAGTGGCTGTAGCAGTTCACATTCCCACCAACAGTGCAAGAGGGTTCCCCTTTCTCCACATCCTCTCCAACATTTGTTGTTTCCTGTCTTGGATTCAAGCCATCTCCCTGGTGTGAGGTGGCATCTCATCATACCTCATTGATGTGAGGTGGCATCTCTTTTGATTTGTATTTCCCTGATGACAAGTGATGCAGAGCATTTTCTCATGTGCTTGTTGACCATGTCTATGTCTTCTTTGGTGAAATTTCTGTTCATGTTTTTTGCCCATTTCATGATTAGATTGTTTGTTTCTTGGGTACTGAGTTTAATACCTTCTTTATAGATCTTGGATACTAGCCCTTTATCTAATATGTCATTTGCAAATCTTTTCTCCCATTCTGTAGGTTGTCTTTTAGTTTTGTTGACTGTTTCTTTTGCTGTGCAGAAGCTTTTTATCCTGATTAGGTCCCAATAATTCATTTTGATTTTGAATAATTCATCTGTGCCTTCATAGATGTATCTTGCAAGAAGTTGCTGTGGCCAAGTTCAAAAAGACTGTTGCCTGTGTTCTCTGTTAGGATTTTGATGGATTCTTGTCTCACATTTTGAGTTTATCTTTGTGTCTGTTGTAAGAGAATGATCCAGTTTCATTCTTCTGCATGTGGCTGTCCAATTTTCCCAGCACCATTTATTGAAGAGACTGTCCTTTTTCCAGTGGATAGTCTTTCCTGCTTTGTCAAATATTAGTTGACCATAATGTTGAGGGCCCATTTCTGGGTTCTGTATTCTGCTCCATCGATCTATGTGTCTGTTTTTGTGCTAGTACCACACTGACTTGATGATCACAATAAGCTCTCATTGTTAACTCTAGTTGTCCTATACCCAATCTAGGTGCAGAAAAAGAAAAGAAGTAGGGACAGTTTAAGCAGAGGAAATTTAATCAGGAGGAGGAAAAGGAATGAAGGGCTATCTCTGGAAGGCATAGTATAATACAGGTCAAGTTGCTATAGAATTATTAAGAGGTTCCCTAATAGCAAAAACAGATTAGAGGCTGTTGAGCCAAAATGTTCTGTGATTCAAAAAGATATGCAAAATTTACAGAGAAGTATCAGAAATGATCAAACACTGAGAAAAATAAGAAGAAAAGAATTGGACAAACTCAATATTGGCATGACTAAAGCTCCATTAATTCAAGAGCAGCATTATCATATAAATATTTTATTTATTTTTTTTTTTTAATTTTTATTTATTTATGATAGTCACAGAGAGAGAGAGAGGGGCAGAGACACAGGCAGAGGGAGAAGCAGGCTCCATGCACCGGGAGCCCGATGTGGGATTCGATCCCGGGTCTCCAGGATCGCGCCCCGGGCCAAAGGCAGGCGCCAAACCGCTGCGCCACCCAGGGATCCCCATATAAATATTTTAAAGCAACTGATCTGCATCTATACCTGGACATCTGAAGTATAAATCAATTCAATTGGACATTATGATTACCCACATGTAGCAGGACTTAAGACAGCATATACATATATATACATATATCATGTATCTATTCTTAAAAAATTAAAAATCTAGCAGAAAAGAGAAATACGTAAATACACTGAAAATGGTGTTCCATGAATGCTGTACTACTGAATTTGAATACTTGCAAGAAGAGGATTTTGAGAGTCAATTTATTTTCAAATAATTGGAAAGCTAATTGGGTCAGATATATAGAACCCAGAAGTAGATATTCCTCTTTTGTTTTCAGAAAGGAAATAGATTGAAAAAAACAACAGTAACAACAAAAGGCCTGATGAAAGTTATATGATAAGGTGAGTTAATGTTTCAGTCTTTGTCTGAATAATGATCAGTCTTCTTTGCAATGTGCACATAACAGCATTCTATTTTTCACTGGATAGGTATGTGAGAGTGCAAGAGAGTGCCTCACTTAGCATCAATGATACAAAGAATCATTTTGTGAAGGGCTAGTACCCTTCTAATGGTGAATCAAATGAACCTTGTCTTTTTAAAAAATGGAGATGTAATAATTGTCCTAAAGGCCTTCTGAGAATAATCTCATTACAGCCAATATCTCTTTGGATTGAATGACATAGGAACAAAGTTGGAAAGACAACTTTATGCATAGGGGTTTACTCCGAATTCTTGATTTTAAAGGGCATGAATAAGCTTCCTCAATTTTATCCTGGATTCAAGCCATCACAAAAAGAAATTCTAAGAAGTAAGTCACAGCACAAATAAAAGCTTACATTTTCTGGGACCTCTCCATTTAATTTTGTCCAATAAGTGTGATTAATGTAAAGCATTATCTAATGTAGCTTAACTTCTAGAAGTGTGTAATAGTTTTCATATAATCATAGTCACTGGTATGGGACTGAAGATTAGATCCTGCTTTGGAATCTGAAAATAAGACCTAAGTTCATTTCACAGGTATTTAGTCTTTATTTTGTTTTCTGCACAAGTGAAAGTCATCTTTCCTCCTTCAATTGAGTAATGTAGTATTTTCACAAGTAATTAATAGGATTATGCAAATAAAATAAGAAAAATGTATCATTTACAAAGAGAACTAATAGGGTAAAAAAGAGTTTTGTTGGAGGTATAAGCTTCTGCTTATACCAGGCAAAGCCATAGCTGATCTAAACCTCCTTCCTTTTGTCATGAGTAGCACACAGTCACATTTTGCAATCTAGTCCACACAGCCTAAGAAAACGTCTGCATTATGCTGTCTTCTTCCAGTTACTAATATTTGCTAGGACTGATTCTTTGACGTGTTAGACTGTTATACGGTTTGGGTTGATTCTTAAGGAAGGACAGTGCATTTTGGGGTTGGATTGCAGGGCTATATATATGGTGTTTCTCCATATCCTGCATTATCATTACTATTTTTTTCTTCATTTCATATGACTGTTTTCTTTTTTTCTATGATATGAGTTGCTCTATCATTTGAAGGAGGATCACAGATACTTCCATTTGAAGGAACATAATAAATATATGAAATCCACAGGTGCCTAGGTTCTTCCATTTTCCTTTTTGCCACGTATTATAATTTTCCCTTTTATAATTTGAATGCTCCCAAACATGAAGGCATTTGAAATTATGTAGTAAGGATTTGGACTGATAATTTTTCTGTAGCACCTGTGTATTTCTGATCAGTGTACACATTGACCACAGAGAGATTAACTTAAATCTGTCCTGTCATTTATGGAGCCAAGAAGTTAAAACTAATCTAGAATTCCTAGTAAAAGTTATTTCCCTTAAAGGAGCAATTTCTGAATAACAAAGACAATTATGTAACATTTCAGAACAATATCAATCATATTCTTTTAATAAAACTTAAATCAAATTTTTGTGATTGAAATGTCAAACAGAAACATTTTTATTCCTCTTAAATAGTTGTTCACAATATATGTAAGTGAATAGTACTCCTTTAAAAATTTTGTGATGAAAAGGGTAAAGTTCAAAATGAATAAGGATATATTTATATGTACTATGAAAGAAAGTCCTTCTGTTTTCAAATACTCTGAATTCTCATGCAAAATTTATTTCTTGCACATTATGTTCATTCAGATTTATGTATTTATTATTTCCTAATTTAAAAATCAAATAAAAAGCTTCTTTCTTGAGTGCCTCAAGTTAAATACATTATTATTGTGAAAAATTGAATATATCCATGCATAAATATAAGATGTGAGTAGAAACACATACGAACTGCACCTGGAAGCAATATTTTTGCCTTATGTCAGAAATTTTCAACTTCTCAGAAGAAACTAAAACACTCATTTCTATCGGAAGCATGGAATGTATTATGATGGCATAGTTAATAATCTTAAATAAGAAAAATATCAATCATGCACACATGGACAAAATATTCTATTCCTAATTGTCTTAAATATTATGTGAAATTTTCTGCCAAATACTAAAACCAGTGTTATGAAGTGCACATTCTCTGACAAGGACCTCACAGTGCCCAGAATGGCTAGGAGAGACAGATGCAGCCAGGACTTCTAAAGCCTTTAGGGAGTCTTAAGGAAGTGCAGAGAAGTGGCTGTGTTTACATTGCATTAATTCTCGAGTGTTTTGTTGTTAATTATGTTTAAAGTATGTGCACATCCTTTATTTGTTAGCTTATTATTGAATTCTATTTTTACAGCCTTGGAGAAGAATCAATGTCATTTTAACTTCCAATTAACTAATGAAAAATTCTGTTCAAGGATGTTCAGTAACATGTTTAGGATCACAGTGCAAACCAGGGCAGACTCCGTCTGGATTTGATAAAATGGTTTACTACTCACAGGTCCTGGAAAGTACACAGAAGACCTGGAGCTACAAGCAAGGTTATGGGAAGAGAAAGAGAGAGTGCCCCAGCCTGGGAGTCTGCTTTTACTGGGATCTAATGTAGGGGCCTAGGGTTTCACATGCTCACTATTTATTGGCATATTTAAAGCATAAAGGTGGGAAATTTAAAGCGCTGGAATAGAAAGAAACAAGTAGCCTAAATTGTCATTTATTGAAATCAACCAAGATTTCTAAAATACAGGAGACTGGTGATGGAGGGTTGGGGGTGGGGGAGTAGTCTATCTTTATCTAGCCTGTGGCTGGCAGTGTGCTTGTTTATTTAAGATAGTCATCTTTGAAATCAATGCCCCTCTGAAATGAATGCCTCGGTAATCAAAGCTTAAGTTAGTCACTTGCATTAATGAATGGATAAAGAATCTGTGGTCTGTGTATACAATGGAATATTACTCAGCCATTAGAAATGACAAATACCCACCATTTGCTTCAACGTGGATGGAACCGGAGGGTATTATGCTGAGTGAAGTAAGTCAATCGGAGAAGGGCACACATTATAGGGTCTCATTCATTTGGGGAATATAAAAAATAGTGAAAGGGAATAAAGGGGAAAGGAGAGAAAGAGTGGGAAATATCAGAGAGGGAGACAGAACATGAGAAACTCCTAACTCTGGAAAATGAACAAGGGGTAGTGGAAGGGGAGGTGGGCAGTGGGATGGGATGACTGGGTGATGGGCACTGAGGGGGGCACTTGACGGGATGAGCTCTGGGTGTTATGCTATATGTTGGCAAATCGAACTCCAATAAAAAAATATACAAAAAGAAAAAAAAGGAAAAGAAAAACCAACTCTAACCAACTGTCAGGGCTTACATTACAACAATTCATAGTATTCCTGAGTATTTTTAAAAACAGACTATTTTTAGAACAGTTTTAGATACATAGAGAAAAAAGAAAATAATATGAAGAGTTCCAATTTACTGTTTCCAATTTCCCTTATTTTTAATATCGTACAGTAATATGGCACAATTGTTAAACTTAATGAACTAATATGGACATATTATTATTAACAAAATTTCATACTTTAATCAAATTTATTTAGTTTCTACCTAATAGCCTATTTTTTTTCCTATTCCAGGATCTCATCCAGAATACCACATTACATTTAGTTAGAATACATTTCCTAGGCTTCTCTTGCCTTTGATGGTTTTGCAGACCTTCCTTGTCTTCGATGACCTTGACAGTTTTGATGAGTAAAGTATTTTATAGAACTCTATCCTATCAGAATTTATCTGATTTTTTTTTTCATGATTGGTATGGGGGATGAACTTTGGGAGGAAGATCACAGAATGTATGTAAAGTGTCATTTTCATCACCTCATACCAAGGTTACATAATGTCAATGTGATTTATCACTGATATTAACCTTGATTATACAACTGAGGTAGTGTAGGTTTCTTAACTAAAAAGTTAGTCATGTCCCCATGGCCCTCCTTCCATACTGTACTCTGACAAGAAGTCCTTAGAAACAAGCTACACTTAGGGAGTAGTCAATGACTTGGTTCCCCTCTTTGAAAATAGAATGTCTACCTAAATTGTCTGGAATTCTTCTGCAAGGAATATTTATTTCTTTTCCACATTTATCTATTAATTCAATCATTTATATCATGAACTCATGAATATTTATTTTATATTTTGAGTTATAATTTATTTTTTGTTGCACTATTGGCATCAGGAGGTATTTCAGTTGGCTCCTGTGGCCCTCCCCCTTAATAAAAATAAAAGATTTTTATTTTTTCTGGCATTTTCATACTTACCTTTACTAAGAAAAGCTCGTTTTATATACATATAAATGTGTGTGTTTCTTACCTACATCTAGAAATATGTATTTTAACTTATATGTTAATTATATGCTAATTATGTAATAACACATAAATATATATTAATATATATATTCTAAGAATTTCTGGCTCTTTTTATTGGAAAATGGTATTATATTGAATGTAAGGTATACTCTGTCCTGGAGAGTCCTATTTCTAAGTTTATTCAGCTTGTGGAGCAAACAAATAAAATTATTCATATTAACTCATATATATACATATATCTACAAATTATATGGATAATCATCTATATTTATAACAAGCTACACGTGAGTTCATACTGGTTTCCAACTGGTTCATTACCACATGGATTATTCCAGAATTCTCCTCTTGCTTGTCCCACTCCAATGGTAAGAAACTTACTTCCCATTATCCACCATCCATTTAATTATTCAATTCTGACATACATACATAATAGTTTTAGAATTGTTAACCCGTACTCCCACGAGGAACTTTATCAACTGAAGTACAGTGCTTATGCAATCTCTTTTGCTTTTCTAATCTCCTCTTGTCTCCAGTTACCCCTCTTTGCTTTCAATGAGATTGTCTTAAGCATTGGTAGTACAGTTTAGATTGCTTGTCATACTCTGCATTCCATTATGGAATCCTTCACTTTCTGTTTTTTTTTTTTTAATTTGCATACATCATGGTTCACTCTTTGTGCTATAAAGATCTATGGATTTTGCCAGTCTATGGATTTTGACAAATGCATAGTGTTATATATTCAGCATTGTAGCATTACACAAAATAGATTCACTGATCTATAAAAAGCACCTGTGCTTTACTCATTTTCTCTCCCCTTTTTGTAATCTTGAAACCATTGATCTTTTTGCCATTTCTATATTTTGTTTTTTTCACAAAGTATATTAATGAAATCATGCAGTATATAGTATTTTCAGACTGGCTTTTTCATTTATTAATATGCATTTATGAATCATTCACGTCTTACATGACTTGATAGTCCATTCTTTTTTATTGCTGAATAGTATTCCACTATATGGATATAAGGCTATTTATTCATTCACTTATTAAAGGACATCGTGACTGCTTTCAAATTTTTGTGATGATGAATAAATCTGCTATGAATATTTGCTTGCTGGTTTTTGTGTGTGTATGCAAATCATTTGAGTGAAAATCTAGGAGTCCGATTCCCAGATTTTGTAATACTGTATTTAGTTTTGCCAGAAACTAACAGTCCAAAGTGGATTCATTGTTTTGCATTCTCACCATAATAAATGGAACATTTGTGTGTCCTTCAATTTCACCAGCAACTGCTAGGTTTTGGGATGTTAGCTATATAAATTTGTATATATATTTTATCCAGTCTTAAAATATATATTTCTTAACAGAAGGGTGTAGTACATTTTGGATCTTTATAATTATTGTTTTGTTTTCCTTTCTGCTTTCTTTTTGTGTGCTATTTACTTATTGAAATTTATGTTTATTTTTCTCTTATTGTGAAATATTTTGCACTGAATGAGGATTTTTTTCTTCCTCTACAACATATAATATATATAATACATTCTTTTAGTGGTTATCCCTGACATCTTATAATGCATACCTAATAAAGTCTACTACCAATAAATATATGTTTATACACCTTTGTCTCTTTTTCTGCTATTGTTTCTTACCTATTAACTATCTTGTTTCATTTTTAAATTCTACAAAATAGAAATTACTTTAATTATTTCATGCGATCACTGTTTGTTTAGCTTTAGACATATGTTACTATTTTCTTTACTCTGCTGCTGTTCAAATATCATATTTTCCTTCTGTGATCACTTTTGTTCATTTGAGGAACTATGACGTTTAGAAGTTCTTTTGGTGCAGTTTTCTGATTTCAAATTTTCTAATATTTTGGCATATCTGAAAAGGTCATTATTTCAGCTTCATTCTTGAAATAAACTTTGCTGGCTATATAACTTCTAGTTGGGAGCTATTTTGTTTCAGCACACTGAAGATACTATTCCAATCCATTCTGGCTGCTTTCAGTTCAATGCATTCTTGTTTTTGGAAAGTCATAGTCTAAATTAAATTTATAAATTTATAAGTAGATAATTTTTTTCCTATAACTTCTTCTAAGTTCTCTGTAGTTTGATTTCCTGCAGTTAGACTACAATGTGTCTAGATTGTACGACATTTTAAATTTTTCCTACTTGTGAATCTATTAGTTTTTCTGAATCTGAAGATTTGTATTTCTCATACCTAGCAAATAGCAAATTATCAATTGCTATTTTTCAATATGGCATATGCCTTTATCTCTTTATTATCTTCTTTTGGAACTTCGCTTATATGCTTGATCTTTTCAATTTATTCTCTGTTTTCCCTAACCTTTGTTTCATATATATTCTTTTTTAAAAAATAAAGACTTATTTATTTATTTATTTATTTATTTGAGAGAGACTCTGTTTTCCCTAACCTTCGTTTCATATATATTCTTTTTTAAAAAATAAAGACTTATTTATTTTTTTGAGAGAGAGCAAAAGAGAGAGAATAAGGGTGGTTGGTGGAGGAAAGGCAGAGGGAGAGGGAGAAGCAGAATCCCCGCTGAGGAGGGAGCTTGTCCCAGGACTCTGAGATCATGACATGAGCTGAAGGCAGATGCTTAACTGACTGAGCCACTCATATATTCTTTCTTTATGTAATGACTTTTAAAAATGTGTTCAATTATACCTTCTAATTACTGAGTTCTCTCTTTATTATGTCTATTCTACTCTATAGATGTTTAAAATCTCTAACAATTTTTTGAAATGGTATTTAACTCTTCTAAATAACATCTGTCATTTTTATAGTCTGATATCTACTCACTTTTGTGGCCTCCTTAAATATTTTTAAACACCCTGAAAGAACAAGGTGTTAAATCCATGGATATATAATCTCATTTTGCTACTGAGTATTCCTACTATTATTACTTAATATTTTTGACACATCTGAATAATTTCAAACTATCCAACTTACTGTATTACTTATGATTCGTCTGGTTATAAATGATAAAAACCTAAATCAAAATAGTTTAAGCCAATAAATTTGAAAATATGATAACTAACATAAAAACAACAGTGAATGCAGAAGTTGAACAAGGTCTCACCAATGACAGAATTCTGGGAAATTCATATAGTAGTTCCTGAAGCCCAAGGGTTAAGGTACTGTGATAAACCAATCTTGGATCATATGCTCTTGTCCCATAAATGGAATATATTACCAGAAAAAGTAGACTAGCATGGAACAGACCCAGGTACTAGACAATGTCTGTAGGCAGCCCTATTTGTGTATAATTCACCATCCCTCTTATTTTTGAGGTCTAACTTTCTGAAATAGTTGTGTCATGAAACTGGAATCATCTTTAGATTGTACATATTCTCTGTCACCCCTCTAATCACTCATCAAGTCCTGTCAGTTCAACCTGCTGAAATTTCCTTTTGTTACTTTATCTATAACCATATTTACTTCCAATATATCTTCTCTATTTTATTAAAAGAAGTTCTCTTACAAGTTTCCCTGCCTCCAGTCTACCCTTCATAGTGCAAATAGAACGAACTTTCTAAACTGTGTTGTTCTTCGAACATTTATATTGGCTTTCATACTAAACTTAGCTCGGATTAATGGTCCCTAATGATCAAGCTCCCAACTTCTCAAATTTTAACTCTACCTTCCCACCTTATCATCACCACATGATCTCCATTGTGCAACTTGATAGCAACTCTATTTTTCTATATATGCCATGATCTCTTTAATTTTAGTAATCCATAATTTTGAACCCTTTGTTTCCCCCCTCTTACATCACACTCTCATCTCATTACTAACATTACTGTCCTTTTTTGTTTGTTTGTTTGCTTGTTTTTACATGAGTCAGTATCCTGGTTTTGGAAGAGTGAAGAGATGGAAATATCCAGTTTTTAAAATATATCTCTTAATAGAAGCAAACATTTACAATTTTGTAATTACTGTTTTTCTTTCTATATTTTTGTGGGGGATTTTGTTGTCTGTTTTTGCCCCATCCTCATTCTTATTTCTGTTATAAATTCATCTGCACTCCATGCACATTCATGCTGATTCATATTTGATTCATTATTTCCTTACTGACACAGCTGATATCAGAATCGCAAAAAATTCTCAGTCCCTGTCAAAGTTGCAACTTGGAGGTATAAAGTTTTCAAAGATTATATTTTAGCAGCAATGGCCTTTTTAAATTTCTTATTTGTCATTGCATAAGTTTATGAAAATTGATATGAATGCTAGATACACAGCTTATAACCAATAATGTTAAACCTTGCCACTATTGCATGGGTGTCCCTGTTTTCTCTGGTGCTATAATGCAAGGACCTTGAGATATCTCTTTGGCATTTGGCAGAAAGTAATTTCCTATTGAGAGTTATCTAAGTTTCCTTTTATTATTCTGAAGTCCTTCATTTCTCATTCTATCAAAAGTTCTTTAGAAGCAGCAGCTGCTGCTTTAAAAACTACCTTTCTGTATTACTGTGGTTTTCTGATTTAGTTATATGATTTTTCTTAAATATGAACTGTGCAATAATAATTTCACATGCCTTGGACTTTCAGTGTATGCTTCTAGAGCAACTTATAATACTATGGCATTTGGAATTAGTTAAATTTGTAAGATGTCCAATTTTCCAGCTAGAGTTCGTTTCATAAGAACCAAGAACTGTGATTATTGTTTTCACTCTTTCATTCCCAGAAATTAGGACAATGCTTGGCACATCATTCATGCCCTCTCTATTTCTTGAATGAATGAGTTGGTGAATGAGAAAGTGTGGCACAAGGAAGAAAAAAGTGCTGATATCAGAACAAAATTATGATAATGATTTTTGTTCCAAATAGCCAATACAAACTTACTATTATTACAAGTCGGTAAATCACGGTGCCTGGAGGGCTCAATTGGTTGGGTGTCAGACTCTTGATTTCAGCTTAGATCATGATCTCAGGATCATGAAACTGAACCAAGCATCAGGCTCTGTGCTGGGTGTGGAGCCTGCTTGGAATTCTTTCTCTCCCTTTCCCTCTGCCCTCCATCCCTGCGTTAGAAAAAATTTTTGCTCAATACGATAAACATATAAGCATTAATAGAATTTTATACAATAAATATATAAGTATTAATAGTATTTTATTCATCAGCAATAACTGCCTTGAAGAGTTAGTGATTTGTACAAAAGAAAATTTTCACATGTGTTTTGAATAATCTCTGGAATCTTTTTATATTGAAACTTTTTTTTTTAGATTTAATATAATAGTGCCTCTGTATCTTTTATGGGCAACGTATTACTATTCTGGCTTACCTAAAGTTTTACTCTGGCTTAAAATGTAGTGGAATATAAATATTTTACACTTAATAATACAGAATGTCTTCTTGCCACTCTAAAAAAATGTAATTTTGTTTGAAAAAATTCCTTGCTTGTTAGGAAAGATAAATAATATGTCAAATGATGGAGGGAAAAATCAATTTAATGTTAAACATAAGCATTTCCAATAAGAAATTATATCAAGATAATGAAATATAAGTATCACTTACATAAGGTGTATTTCTCAATTTGTTTTTAGAATCATATTATCCTTCATGAATAATTTAAACCCATATTCCTGGAATAGTGATATAAAATCATTATGTTGTTGAAGTATTAAACAACAAGGCTAAAGTTGTACCATTATTTAGCTTTCAATGGTTTGCTATTAGCTGGTTTGAAATGATGAAATTGCTTTGACAACATCAAATAAACACGTTTTTTTTCCTATTGGGCTATTTTAATTTCAAAATGTTTCATAATCATATCTAATGGAAACAATATTGTGGATTTAACTGATTAAATATCATTATCAAAATAGAAAATTCAAGTTACAATGAGTTCTAAGTTTATAACATTATTTTTTTTATTTAATTTTTTTAGAAGCAGGGAGAGGTAGAGGGAAGGGAGGGAGAGAATCTTAAGCAGCCTCCATGCCCAGCAATGGGCCCCAATATGGGGCTCTCCCTCACACCCTGAGATCATGACCTGAGCTGACATCAAGAGACAGATGCTTAACTGACTGAGCCACCCATGCACTCCTCATTTATAATATTATAAAACAGAGCAAATTAGTTTCTTTAAAAGTTGTTACATTGAAAATCAAGCTAGTTCAGAGTTGTTTTACCATATTTATTTTGAATAATTGGCAATTATTTTTTTAAGATTTTATTTATATATTCATGAGAGACACAGAGAGAGGCAGAAACATAGGCAGAGGAGAAGCAGGCTCCATGCAGGGAGTTTGATGTGGGACTCGATCCCCAGACTGGGATCACGCCCTGAGCCAAAGGCAGAGGCTCAACCACTGACCCACCGAGGCATCCCAACTGGAAATTTTCTTATCTAAAATTTAATTTTGAAATAACTCTATGAATAACTGGTATATAAATTAGCTGATGTGTTCTTCATGAAGCATTTTTCTTCTGTAATATTTTTTCATGAATATATGAAACAATAAATTCAGTGTTTGCTTGCACTGTGAGGATGTTATATATAAGAGGAATTATTATAAAACTTTGTATATACAAAGTTTAATATCACCTATCTCAAGCAATATTTAGTCTATATTAATCTTATCATTGAAATATAAAATTAGGTTGAGATGGAACTCTGGGTCTGAAAATAAGTAATATCCACTGTTCATCAGAGCTTAGCTGTATGCCCTAAATTGCTCAGTTCTGAAAACATATATTCTACCCAGAAGGACATTAACAGTGATTGCTGCTCATAGAACCCTCAGATGACATTGTAAAATGAATGAAGAATAATCAAATAGTGGGTCAAATTGTGGGTGTCCCTGTGATGATACTATCTATAGAGCATCAAGTCTCCTTTCTATCATCTACCACCATCACAATTTTTAAATAAACTTTTAGAGATTTTCTATTTAATTGAAGAAACAAGGACTTTTGAATATATGATCTAGAATTCTGGTACACGCATACACTCACACAAACATACACTTACCGTAAATTTCTTGTAATTAATTCTATGGTTTTATGTAAAATTTCATCCATTAATTTTCCTGTTCAACAAATATTAATTGAACGCTTACTGGTTCCAGGCTCCATGCTAAGGGCTGAGTTCATGGAGGTCTATTGCTAATAAGCTTATCCAAAGTAGGTTTGTCACTATGAAGCTTATAGTCACATAAAGAATTCAGATATTAAACCAATAATTTCCTAAACATTGGATTCATTGTGTTACTTTTTTGAGAAAGTAACAAGTTTTACCTTTAGTAATTCTATAAACAGTTATGTAAGAATTGTGGCAAATACTATGAGGGAGAAGGATGGTGAGATAAGAAAATAAAAACTAAATGAATAGATTTCATCATTAAAGATCTCTAACATGTGATTTCAGAAATTGGAATATACTGATTATTTTTATTAGCATTATGAATTTTAATACTTATTAAAAAAGATACATCATTAACATAGAATGAAAAATAAGTATAACCACTATTTTGAACAAATTGTATATTAAAGAAATATGATGGGCACACCTTAGGTTTAAGGATGATTGTAAATGTGCATGTGACGTTTGACTTTGTATGAAAAGAAATTATTTAAGATAGACAATATAGAGATCTTTAGGTAATATCTTCCAAAAGAACAGATCAAAACTCTTAATAAATGTTGGAAAATATAGAATCTGGTTTATATTTAACTTTAAAACTTGGACATTCTTTGTTTCAAACCAAATTTTGACTTTTCTCACATCCATCATGTGTTTAGGGCTATTGGATCCTAAATGTATGATAATCACTGGATAATTTTAGAAAAACTAATTCTTGATTTGTTCACCAAAGGAAAACTCTTGTACCTCCAGAGAGTAAATCGAATTGGAGATTGAGGTTTCAAATAGAATCTTTGCAGTTTGTTTTTGAATCAGACTTCTGTTTCCATTTAGAACAATCTGATCTTCTATACTTTAATATGCTCTTGACTGGTACAAACCCTGACCTGCTCAGTGAAAAGGAAATGAGCTTGATTCCCAGGTCCATTGAATAGTCAAGGTTCAAAAGCACAAGAATAATGATGTTGGAAATCAAGATGTTGGTGAGAGAACATATTTGCATTGCTGTTAAGCAGAAGTACACTCATGTGAAATACACTAAGGCAGGCCAAGAGTTTTACAACTTCTCATGCTTTCTGAGACTTAGTTGCCTGAGAGATACATGGGGATATCATGAATTCAGTTAAAGTATCCTTAAAAAATAAGCCGTTAATTTTATTATGTAGAAAATGTAGGGCAGCCCGGGGGGCTCAGCGGTTTAGTGCCGCCTTCAGCCCAGGGCATGATCCTGGAGACCTGGGATCGAGTCCCACGTGGGGCTCCCTTCATGGAGCCTGCTTCTCCCTCTGCCTGTGTCTCTGCCTCTCTCTCTCTCTCTCTCTCTGTGTCTTTTATGAATAAAATAAAATCTTTTAAAAAAATAAAATGTAAATTAATTTATGTATTAGTTAAATTTATATTTTACTAAATGAACTCTCCATTCACGTATATGGGTAAATCAAATAGCATCAAAAATTTCCATTACTGGATAAACAAGATGTAGTATATGTATACAATGGAATATTCCTCAGCCATTAGAAACGACAAATACCCACCATTTGCTTTGAAGTGGATGGAACTGGAGGGTATTATGCTGAGTGAAATAAGTCAATCGGAGAAGGACAAACATTATATGGTCTCATTCATTTGGGGAATATAAAAAAATGTGAAAGGGAATAAAGGGAAAGGGGAGAAAATGAGTGAAAATATCAGTGAGGGTGACAAAATATGAGAGACTCCTAACTGGGAAATGAACAAGGGGTAGTGGAAGGGTAGGTGGGGGGGGGGCGGTTGGGGTGACTGGGTGATGGATGGGCCATGAGGGGTGCACTTGATGCGATGAGCTCTGGGTGTTATGCTATATGTTGGCAAATTGAACCCCAATAAAAAGTAGCAAAACATTAAAAATGGGAAAAAAAGAAAAAATTTCCATTACTAATGTTAGATTCCTTGCTGACATTTTTGAAATTCTGAGAGACAAAATTTATTAATTTAATAATAACTACAATAATTATATGTTATAACTGTGCTTACTGTTCATATACTTTAATAATTATCCAACATAGTATATATGTTGTATATATGTGTATATATATATATATATATACACACACACCAGAATTGGTTGTATTTAAAAGCTAATAAATAAATGAAGTAAGAAATAAAATATTGGTATTAAAAATATTTCTTCACATAAAAAAAAACAAGAATAGATTTGGCATAGTAACTCCATAATATTATCAGGACCAAGTCTCTTTCATCTTTGTGTTCTGCCAAAGTGTGTGGCTTTCATCCTGGATGTTACTTCATTGTTCAGATACTATTGAGCTCCATGCTGATACATACCCATCCACTTTCTAGGCAGTAGAAGGCAGAAAAGGCGTGGACCACAATATCAGTATCCAGATTGATTCTTATCCTTGTAATATACCTTTCAGGAATTCCACACAATAATTTCTCTCATAACTCTCTATGCAGAAATGTTAAACAGAAATTGGTAACGTGGCCACAAATAGCCATAAGGAAAGCTGGGAAATTAAATGCAGTTTTATTCAGTTGGGCACATTATCTAATATACTGTTATGAAATAAAAAAAAGAAGTATTACATTTTCATAGAGAACTAGCAGTTTGTTGCAGTATTATAATTTACAATCTCTTCCTTTCCTCTCCCTTCTTTCTACTTCTCTTCACTTCTTTCTCTACAAATGAGGAAAATAGAGATGAAAAAATTCAAATGACTGGGTCAATATTCTGTAACTATTCTTACTCCAAGTTCTGTGTCTTTTTAATTACATTTAAAATAAAAAGTAAGAATTTTTGAGGTTAAAAATAAACACCTGCGTTTCTTTAATCCATTTGAGTTGATTTTTGTGCATGATGTAAGATAAGTATGAGTGATGTCTCTAGCTTTCTTCTTGCTCAAGATTGCTTTAGCTCTTATGGGTCTTTTGGTTTCCACACGAACTTTAGGATTTTCTTCCGTTTCTGTCATTTCGATAGAAAATGCCATCGAAATTTTGACAGCAATTGCATTGAATCTGTAGATCACTTTGGTGGTTTGAACATTTAACAATATTAATTCTACCAATTCAGTAACTTGGGATATCTTTTCATTTGTTAGTGTCTTCATTTGGTTTCATTTGGTTTCATTAATGTCTCAATCATGTGACTATTGTTGGCGGCCTAAGTGACTGACCTTTGATCTCTACCTTCTCTAAAGATGGATCAGCTACTTCATCAACCAAAGCCCCACTGTAAGTCACATTTTTAGACTATCCAGTGTGGCTCAAGACTTCTAGGAAAGGAAAGATACTCTCATCATGTAGGACATGGAAAGCCTAAAACTGAGTATAAAACTAGTCCTCTCTTTGGGAAAGGTTAAATACTTTACCACACATATACAAGCTTTATTTGGAAAAGTAAATAATAATTCTTGCTCCTTTCTTGTAGATATAAATACTTATTATTTTTTTAGATATAAATACTTATTATTTTTGAGATATAGACCAGCTTCATATTTCTTCTGCTCATATTTTCTTTTGAAAATAGAAAAAAAAAGAGATTGAGACAATAGTATGGAGCTTTATCTGCCTTTTATTTTTGTGCAGGAAAAAAGAAGGAATGGGATTTATACTAATGCTAGTCTTGGACTTGGAAAGAAAATTAAACATTCTTAAAATATCCTAAATTAAAGTTAGGGTGTTACACAGTTCAATTTCTGAAGTTGGAAATTTAGCTTTAAATTTATAGTATATGGAATGAAACAGACTGTAAAAAGCATGTGCCATATACAGCAAATAAGAAAAATGTTATGAAGTTTAGACTCACAGTGAGTAACTATAGTTCTGTTGGTTACAAATGTGACAGGAAAGAGAATATACTGCCAGCCAGATTTTAGTTTTTCAACTCCATAGCTCTCCATCTTGCAAACTGAGAAATATATTTTGCCATTTTTGATTTAACCATAGTTGATGGAACTAAGGAATAGCTCCTTTCTCCCACAGTGAAAGAAATGATTTGTTTAATGTTGTTTTCCTCTGGTTGACTGAGTGGATTTCAGTAAGGAATGGTAATTTGTGTAATGCTTAAAAAAAAAAAAAAAATATATATATATATATATATATATATATATCCTAACACAAAAGGAACAGAAGAAATAATATTTGCAAGTGTTTCAGACATGCATAAACTAGCCAAGCAATAATTTGCAATATTTCCTTTGTGATTAATAAATAAGACATTTATTTATTTATCAAAATACATTCAAACTCAGCTGTAATTTTGAGCAGCAGAAATGACTTAGAAATTGATTTGTTAAGAAATTATCATGTTAAAGTAATAGAAAAAAAGGGTGTGTTGCATACAAGAGAGTATATAAAAACTTCATAGTATTTACAAACCAGAGAGCCAATTGGAAAAAAAAGTACTGACCAACTGATTAGTTGGCACATAATACCGAATATGAGATGTATAGATTATTTTTTTCTAATAAATTTCTTCATAACACAAAAATCAGGATAGATGCTTGATATAATATTTTAAACGTTTGGTATAATATAGGCAAGGTTGCTATACTGACATTTGTATAGTGATTTATTTTGAAGCAGGTATATCATGTTTGTGGAAAAAAACAGAAAATATCCATAAGTAAAAAAAATCAGCATCTGGGGATAATCATTTTTACCAATTCAGTCTTTTATATGTTTGTGTGTGTGTATGTATGTAATATGATCTTAATTTTGTTTGGTAAAACATTTTTGTCACTATTATGTAATATGACAACTTTCTGTATTATTATTTCTATATTATTATCCATTTATATATCAAATTTTAGTATCTGCATATTAGCACCAAAAGGATTTTTGTCAGTTTCCCTTTGTTTTTAATCTATTGTTTATGATGATGGTTTTTGCTACATTAAAGTTTTGTATTTTCATTCATTTATTTATTTTTAAAATTTTATTCAAGACAGACAGGCAGAGACATAGGCAGAGCAAGAAGCAACCTCCCTCTGGGGAGCCTGATGCAGGACTCAATACCAGGACCCCAGGATACAACCTGAGCTAAAGATAGATGGTCAACCACTGAGCCACCCAGGTGCCCCTAAGGTTTTATATTTTCATTTAAATAAATTTACTAAAATCTTCTTTCTGGTGCTGTAATTATTTAATGATTAGAAAGAACTTGCTTTTATGTTTCTGTTAAAAATTTTCATTTAGCTAATTATTTTGCATAGATGAACACTTAATTGAAGAAATTAAGTTTGAAAAGTTGTTTCTTTTTCTTTTAAGATATGAATTAGATGTAGGAAAAACAAAAGTTAATGTACCAGTATCACTGGTCTTTTCTTTGCTCCTTACAGAGAGAACTTCAAGTGTTACACCTTCACTAGGAAAGGCTGCCTATGGACATTTCTTCCATTTCTTTCCTTTTTCTTTTTTTCCCTTTTCTTTCTATATAGAGGTTCGATTGCCAACATATAGTATAGGTTCGATTTGCCAACATATTGAGGTTCGATTTACCAACATATAGTATAACACCCAGTGCTCATCCAGTCAAGTGCCCCCCTCAGTGCCTGTTACCCAGTCAACTTTTCTGTCCTTGAATTTCCTTATGTTCCCTACCTCCTTGCTTAAGTTCTTTTTCCCTTCTCCATACAATTCTCTTTGTCAAGTCTTTTAGTTGAAAAATTCCATCCCAGTTTTGATAACTATGATCTGTAAAATTCCTCACAGACAGAATCTCACCTCTTTATTTTAATCTTAACCAACTTCCTGGGATGGGTGGTGATAATTACTTCTGTTCATTTACACTTTGTAACAGTGGAAGTAGATGAATGTGTTCTAAGTGAGCCTTCTTACTTATTACAAGTGGGGGTCAGTTACAGTTTTTCTGAGATTATCTTTTCAGAATGCATATTTTCGAAGAAAAATTAAAAAAATAATCCCATTAGGCATGGCCACATCCTTGGAAAGAACGCAGATGAGTAGCATATGTCTGTTCTATTTCATTATTTTGGGGCTTGATGATAATGTAGAGGAACCACTATTTTATGAAAATTTATTACAGAATTTTATATGCAAATGATAAAATATTAATATAGCAAAAGCACTTCTAATAAAATACAAATGTTCCTTACCTAACCTCCCCATACAGCTCTACAATCATAGCATTCATATGAAATCATTTAGTTTTTTGGTTCTCTGTTCCTAATTTTCTTAATACTAAAAAAATGGCCTAGACACTCATTCTGACTCTTCAACTTCACACATGCCCTGTGACTCTGTCAACTGGAGATGTCAGATTACATTCATGTCCTCCCACCAACATCTGATATTTCTAAACTATACTGCTATTATTTTCTATTCTGTGATTAAGTACCTTTGTAACTTCAAACTTTTATTATTTGGCCTCTTAAATGTTGATAGTTGGTCATTATTTTCTCACTATGTAAATTTAAGTTATTTCCATTTCTTTATTTCTTCCTGCCCACTTCTCTAAATTATCCGTTGGCTTTTACAATTACTTCTCACAGTCTGAAAATGGATACGCTTTATATTGTCTATAGGTTGATTCTAACATAGATGAAAATACCTTATTAATATATAATATGCAATATCCAATAGTGAATAAGGTTTTGATTTTCCTTCACTATCAAGTCAATATCACAATCTGTGTTACTTAACAAGCATTTTTTAGAATAAAATTTACATAAATTATCTTTTAAAAACTGGATATATTGTAAAAATTATGCCATATTTTAGTTTGCATCTTTATCTTGTATCTTTATAAATGAGACATCTTCTCTTTTAATATTTTTTCTTAGATATGTTAAGTTTCATTCTTTATATGAATGGGTATATCTTTAAAATTAATTTTTCTAACTTGGTTTTACTGGAATATAGGACAGCATTTTAATGCCTCCTTTGTAGCCCATCACCATAATAACTGATTAAATGTCCATATTATTTATAATAATCTCCTTCCTCCAAACTCTACTAGTAGACGCTCATAGATTTTCCAGGAAGAGAAAGACATCATCTTATAAATTATGGCAACTTTTATCCTCTTTCCTTTTAGTCTTATATCTCAATGCATTTTGTCTTTTAACACTTCCCTAAATAATATTTAAGTTTCCTGAGTATAGACAATATATATGGTCATCTTGATATTCTCACAAGGAAATTATATTCTGCAAGTATTATTAGATAAATTAATATATGTATTTAAATAAAAATGGTGTTTGTGAATTCCTTATATTCTTCCTAATATTATTAGACCTTCTTTCCATGTTTTACTTAGTTTGACTTCAGATTAATAAGGCATGTTACTTCTTACGTTCTATTGTCTCCTTTTTTTGATCTAGAATGTTCATATCCAATATTGGTACTCTTTTCAGTTTTTTAAATCTATTAACTTATATAATTTTCAAAACAGTTCTATAAGGAAGGTTTTTATTACCATTCCCATTTTTCACATGAGTAAACTGAGCACAAGTAAGTTGGTCAAAGATCACGCATCTAATAAAGGCAAATCGGGATCCCTGGGTGGCGCAGCGGTTTGGCGCCTGCCTTTGGCCCAGGGCGCGATCCTGGAGACCCGGGATCGAATCCCACGTCGGGCTCCCGGTGCATGGAGCCTGCTTCTCCCTCTGCCTGTGTCTCTGCCTCTCTCTCACTCTCTGTGTGACTATCATAAATAAATATAAATTTAAAAAAAATAATAATAAAAGGCAAATCTAATGTCTGAAATCTGGCAAGCAGGCTACAGAATTTGTGTACTTAATCTTTACACCACATTGGCTCACGTTTACCTTTCTAAAATAAAATATAATTGAAATTTGATATTTATTATCTTAGATTCATTTAGAAAAGTTTATTTTTTATTATACTAATGGCTGTCATATTATTTCAGTGACATTAAAAGAAAGCAGCTTGGGGGCACCTGGGTGGCTCAGTCAGTTAACCGTTTGCTTTGGGCTTAGGTCATGATCCCAGGGTCCTGGGATGGAGCTCTGCATCAGGTTCCCTGCTCAGCGGGGAGCCTGCTTCTGCCTCTCCTCCCTCTGCTCCTACTCTCTCTTGCTATCTCTGTCTTTCTCAAATAAATAAATAAAACCTTAGAAAACTATAAAAAGAAAGCAGCTTTAATGAGATGATTTGTGTGCTATAAAATTCACAAATTTTATGTGTAAAGTTTGTTAAATTTCAGTAAATTTATATAGTCATGCTATCTACCACTGCAATTCAGTTTTAGATCACTTCCCTTATTCAGTGTTCCTCATGCTTATTTTCAGTACATCTTGTCCACACACTGGTACCAAGCAACTCTCAAATATGCCTTCTGTCTGTGTAGTTTTGCCTATTCAATACATTTTATTTAAAAAAATTTTTTTAAAGATTTTATTTATTTATTCATGAGAGACACGCACACAGAGAGGGACAGAGACACAGGCAGAAGGAGAAGTAGGCTCCATGCGGGGAGCCCAATGTGGGACTCGATCCCAGGACCCCAGGATCACGCCCTGGGCCGAAGGCAGGTGCTAAACTGCTGAGCCACCCAGGGATCCCCCTTCAATACATTTTATATACATATAAGCATACAATTTGTAGTTTTTGGATTTGGCTTCTTTCACTTAGCACCACTTTTTGAGATTCATCCATGTTATTGTATTTAAGAATATTTTCAGAGATTAACTTCAGCAAGACAGCATGAGGAGTTCTGCTGACCCACTTTTCAATAAAATTGGTTGAAATTTTTATATAAACAATTAAAAATAAATGTATAAATAAATCTTAACATAAAACATATACATCACGTATAAATATATAAAAATTTATTTGTATAAACATTAAAAATATAACACACATATATATGTATACATATATATAATTGACTGTGTGTATCTCAACAAAGCTGTTTAAAAGAGTAACAATTTGAAGATGGTAGCGTAGTAGGAGAACCCTAGGCTTGTCTTATCCCTTGAACACAACTAGATAACTATGAAATCATTCTGAATACCCAAGAAATCAAACTGAGGACTGACGGAACAAATTGCACAACTAAAGGAAGAGAAGGGACCACACAGAGGAAGATAGGAAATGCAGAAACGTGGTTTGGGGGAGAAATGATCTTGGGTGCTGTACAGGGGAGACAGCCCTGGTTGCAGAGAAAGGCCAGAGAGAGTGGGGTGCACAGGGATATGCACAAGGGAAAATACTTTCCCAAAGCCATTGACTGGGAAAATGGAAAGGACTGGTTTTTCTCAGTTTTTGTAACCAGCAGGGCTCAAAGACTGGAGTTTTAGAGGCTTAAGGGCTTAGTTGGGATAGAACCCTGAGACCACTGCCCTACTCCTGGAGAGAAGGTAGGCAGACAATATGGAGACAAACAGCATGAGGATCACCTAAAGTGCACAGGGAGAAACTCTCCTTGGAGCCTATCTGTGAGATGTAGCGTTCACAGAGATGCCTCTCTGGAGGAGAAAAGAGCCAGAAAGCATGCCATTTCCCTTCAATGTGCCTCAGCATAGCCGTAGAGACATCTATGAACCTACACACTGGCTCTTTAGTCTGCTTTGCTCCAAATCTCATACCCCTGAACAACTGCCCTTCTCAATCAAACCTACATCTGTCACAGTGTGGTGAGACCCTCCCTGAGAAGATCAGCGCATACCAAGTCCCTAAAGTTTGGAATTTTATGTCAGCAGGCTTGGCTGGGATGAGTCCAAAGTGCACTGTGCTACTGCAGACAGGCAAGTCACCTGGAGCCAGTGTGAAAACGGCAATCTGAAAAGTGCCCAGAATACACAAAGGGAAATTATTTACACTTCCAGGAGTGCTTCCTCAAGAAGACCAAGCACAGAGACCCCATTCTAGGGAAGAAGGAGCTGGCTAGCATCATTTTCCTCCCTCTCCCCTCAGCATAAACCAACTTCAGTAAACAGAATAGCACCAAAACAGGCTGCTTAACCTGGTTACACCAATTTCCTTCCTGCTGTGCTCTGCTGGTGCTGCTTTTCCTAGGCAAGTGTCCCTGAGAACCAGCACAGCTGGCTCCTTCCCCAGATCCCCAGCAGAAATACTGGCACACACCATACCTACCAACCGTAGAGTTCTGCAAGGCTTCAGCTCTAGTGGAAGTAGCATCAGGTCTCATTTAACAAGTGGACTGGAGCACACCTATTTAAAACAGGTCACACTACAGGTGCACCTGGGTGGCTCAGTTGGTTAAGCATCTGCCTTCAGCTTAGGTTATGATCCTGGATCCTGGGTTCGAGGCCTGTGTCAGGCTGCTTGCTCAGTGGGGAGCCTGCTTCTCCCTCTGCCTGCTTGTGCTGTCTCTCTCAAATAAATAAATTAAATCTAAAAAAAAAAAAAATCAAGCCACACTCTGGCCAAGGTCCAAACACTGCTCACTGCAGGCAAGGAGACCTCTGCAGATGACTGCCCAAGGGACAGAGCAGCCAAAACACCAAAGCAGAGTGCACACAGCATGTACCAGAGACATTCCCTGAAGTGCCAAGCCCTGAACAGCATATAGAGGCTTTTAAAACAGAGAAGACAGAAACCTAGACAAAATGCCAAGACAAGACAATTCTTCCCAAAAGAAAGAACAAGAAAGGGTCACAGCTAGAGATCTAATCAAAACAGACATAAGTAATATAACAGATCTAGAATTCAAAGCAACAATCATAAAGATATTTGCTAGGCTTGAGAAAAGCAGGGAAGACATTAGGGAGACCCTTACTACAAAGATAGAACGAGTTGAGAAAACAGTCAATGAAAAATGCAATAACTGAGATCTGAAACAGGCTGGATGTAATGACAGGAATAAAGCCCAGGAATGAATAAGTGATACAGAAGATAGAATAATGGAAAATAATGAAGCTGAACAAAAGAGAGATTTATAGGGATCACAAGAATTAACTTAGGGAACTCAGTGAGTCCATCAAACATACTAACATTTGTATATAGGAGACCTAGAAGAAGAGAGAAAAAAGGGGGGCAAAAACGTTTTTTTTGAGGAAATAACAGCTGAAAACTTCTCTAATCTGAGGAAGGAAACACATCCAAAACCAGGAGGCACAGAGAATTCTCATTAAAACAGGACAACACCAAGACACATTGTAGTTAAACTGGCAAAATATGGAGGTAAAAAATCCTAAAAGCAGCTGCACAAAACAAGTCCCTAACTTACAAGGAAGACCCATAAGGCTAGCTACAGATCTTTCCACAGAAACTTGGCAAGCCAGAGGGAGTGCATGATATATTCAATGTGCTGAATGGGAAAAATCTGCAGCCAATACTCTATCCAACAAGACTATTATTCAGAATAGAAGGAGAGATAAAGAGTTTCCCAGAAAAATCAAAACTAAGGGAGTTTGTGAATCAAAGGGATTCTTTGGGTGGGAAAGAAAGACCAAAAGTGACAAAGACGAAAAAGGATCAGAGAAAATGCCCAGAAACAATGACAAAACAGGTAATAAAATGTCACTGAATACATATCTTCCATAATTACTCTGAATATAAGTGGACTACGCACTCCAGTCAAAAGATCTATTTCCTTCCTTTCCCCTATGTTTCTCCGTTTTGTTTCTTAAATTCACATATAAGTGAAGTCATATGGTATTTGTCTTTCTCTTACTAACTTATTTCACTTAGCATAATACCCTCTAGAGTGTCAGGAAGGATTAAAAAATAAGACCCATTCATATGCTGTCTATCAGAGATTTATTTTTGATCTAAACACACCTACAGATTGAAACTAAACAGAGTGAGAAATATTTATCCTGCAAATGGATGTCAAAAGAAAGCCAGAGTAGCAATACTTATATCAGGCACACTAGATTTTAAACCAAAGACTGTAACAAGAGATGAAGTACATTATATCATAATAAAGGGGACTATCCAACAAGAAGATCTAACAATTATAAATATTTATGTCCCCAATATTGGAGCACCCAAGTAAATAAAACAGTTAATAACAAACATAAGGAAACTCATTGATAATGCAATAATAGTTTGAGGACTTTAACACCCCACTTACATCTATGAACAAATCATCAGAGCAGAAAATCAACAAGAAAACAATGGCTTTGAATGACACACTGGAGCAGATGGACTTAAAAGATATATTCAGAACATTTCATCCTAAAGCAGCAGAATACATTATTTCAAGTGCACATGGGACACTCCCCAGAATAGATGACATACCGGGTCACATATCAGGACTCAACTGGTACAAAAAGACTGAGATCATACCATGACTATTTTCTGACTGTAATGCTTTGAAACCTGGTCAACCAGAAGAAAATATTTGGAAAGACCACAAATACATGAGGGTTAAGCAACGTAAACAATGGATGTGTCAACCAGAAAATCAAAGAAGAAATAAAAAAATATACATGGAAACAAATGAAATGAAAACATGACAGTCAAAAATCTTTGGGTTGTAGCAAAAGCAGCCTTAAGAGGGAAGTATATAGCAATACAAGCCTAAATCAAAAAGAAAAATCTCAATAACTTTTCACCTAAAGGAACTGGAAAAAGAACAACAAATGAAGCCTAAGGACAGGAGAAGAAGGGAAATAATAAAGATTAGAGCAAAATACATGATATAAAACTAATAAAACAGTAGAATGGATCAATGAAACCAGGCACTGGTTCTTGGGAAAAAATTAATAAAATTGATAAACCCTTAGTCAAACTTTTCAAAAAGAAAAGGGAAAGGATGCAAGTTAATAAAATCACAAACAAGAGGGGAAAAATAACAACCAACACCACAAAATACAAATAATTATAAGGAATATTACAAAAAATTACATGCCAACAAACTGGACAACCTGGATAAGTTCTTAGAAACATAAAAACTGCCAAAACTGAAGGAGAAAGAAATAGAAAACTTGAATAGACCAATAGCCAGCAATGAAATTGAATCAGAAATCAAAAATTGCCCAAAAAACAAAAGCCCAGGGCCAAATCACTTCCTAGGGTAATTCCACAAAACATTTAAAGAAGAATACTCAGACAATTAAAAAAAATGGAAATGGAAGGAAAACTTCCAACTTCATTTGATAAGGCCAGGATTACCCTGACCTCAAAACCAATCAAAGACTCCACTAAAAAAGAGAACTGTAAGCCAATATCCCTGATGAACATGGATGGACAAATTCTCAACAAGATACTAGCAAATTGAATCCAACAGTGCATTAAAATAATTATTCATGACGATCAACTGGGATTTATTTCTGGACTGCAAGGGTGGCTCAATATTTTAAAATCAATCAATGTGATACACTGCATTAATAAAAGAAAAGATAATAATCATATGATCCTTTCAATAGATGCAGAAAAAGCACTTGACAAAGCACAATATCCATTCATGATAAAAACACTCAACAAAGTTGGAATAGAAAGAATATACTTCAACATTTTAAAGGCCACATATAAAAAATGCACAGTTAATATTATCCTCAATGGAGGAAAACTGAGAGCTTTTCTTCTATAGTCAGGAACAAGAGAGGGATGTCCGCTCTCACTACTGCTATTTAACATAGTACTGGAAGCCCTAGCCTTAGCAATCAGATGACAACAATAACAAAAATGAAAGGCACCCAAATCATTGAGGAAGAAGTCCAATATTCACTATTTGCAGATGACATGGTACTCTATATAGGAAACCCATATGATTCCACCAAAAATTTGCTGAAATTAATACATAAATTCTGTAATGTCACAGGATACAAAATCAAGTACAGAAATCTGTTGCATTTCTATATGCCAATAATGAAATAGGAGAAAGAAAAATCAAGGAATCAATCCCATTTGCAATTGCACCAAAAACCATAAGATACCTAGGAATAAACCTAACCAAAGAAGTGAAAAATCTGTACTCTGAAAACCATAAAACACTTCTGAAAAGATTGAAGAGGACATAGAGAAGTGGAAAAACATTCCATGTTCATGTATTGGAAGAAAAAATATTGTTTAAAAGTCTCTAATACCCAAAGCAACCTCCACACTTAATGCGATTCCTATCAAAATGCCACCAGTGGGACGGCTGGGTGGCTCATTTGGCTAAGCATCTGCCTTGGGCTCAGCTCATGATCCCAGGGTCCTGGGGATCTAGTTTTGCATGGGGCTTCTTACTGAGCAGGGAGCTTGCTGCTGCTTCTCCCACTGCCTGCTGCTCCCTCTGCTTGTGCATGCTCCTTTTCTTGCTCTCACTCTGACAAATAAATACATAAATAAAATCTTTTAAAAAAGCAAAATACCACCAGCATTTTTTGCAGAGCTGAAACAAGCAATCCTAAAATTTGTATGGAACCACAAAAGACCCCCAATAGCCAAAGCAATCTTAAAAAAGAAAAACAAAGCTGGAGGTATCACAATTCCAGACTTCAAGCTATATTACAAAGCTGTAATGATGTAAAGCATCAAGACAGCATGGTACTTGCACAAAAATAGACATATAGATCCATGGAACAGAACAGAAAACCTAGAAATGGACCCACAACTACAGGGTCAACTAATCTTCAGGGAAGCAGGAAAGAATATCCAATGGAAAAAAGATAGTCTCTTCAATGAATGGTATTGGGAAAACTGGACAGCAACTTGCAGGAGAATGAAATTGGACCGCTTTATTACATCATGCACAAAGCTAACTTGAAAATGGATGAAAGCTCTAGATTTGAGACAGGGAAACATCAAAATCCTAGAGGAGAACACAGGCAATAACCTCTTTAACATTGGCCATAGCAACTTCTTAGTAGGTATGCCTCATAAGACAAGGAAAGCAAAAGCAAAAATAAACTATTGGGACTTCATCAACACAAGCTTCTGCACAGTGAAGGAAACAATAAAACTAAAAGGCAACCTATGGAGTGTTAGAAGATATTTGCAAATGACATATCTGATAAAGGGTTAGTATCCAAAATCTACAAAGAACTTATAAAACTCAACACCCCCAAAATGAATAATCCAGTTAAAAAAATAAGCACAAGACATGAATACACATTTTTCCAAAAAAGACTAACAGACACATGAAAAATTGGCTAATACCCACATGACTAATGGACACATGAAAAGTTGCTCAACATCATGCATCATCAGGGAAATGCAAATCAAAACCACAGGAAGATACCACCTCACACCTGTCAGAATGGCTAAAATAAATAACGCAAGAAACAACAGGTTTTGGCAAGCATGTGGAGAAAGGGGAACCTTCTTACACTGTCAGTGGGAATGCAAACTGGGAAACCACCTGTAAAATAGCATGGAGTTTCTCAAATAGTTAAAAAGAGAACTACTCTACAATCCAGCAATTATACTACTAGGTATTTACCCAAAGGATAAAGCAATATTGATTCTAAAGGATACATACACCCCAATGTGTATAGCAGCAATGTCAACAATTGCCAAATTATGGAAAGAGCCCAAGTGTCCATCAACTGATGAATGGATAAAAAAGAGGTGGTATATATATATGGAATACCACTCAGCCATCAAAAAGAATGAAATCTTGCCATTTGCAACTATGTGGATGGAAGTAGAGTATTATACTATGTGAAATCAGAGAAAGACAAAAACAATAAGATTTCACTCATAGGTGGAATTTAATAAACAGAACAGTTGAACATTGGTGGGGGGTGGGGAGTGGAAAGAGAGGCTAGCCAAGAAAGAGACTTTTAACTACAGAGAAAACTGAGGGTCACAAGAGTGGAAGTGGGCTGGGTGATGCCTTAAACAGGTGATGGATATTAAGGAGGGCACTTGTTGTGATAAGCACTAGTTGTTGTATGTAAGTGATGAATCACTAAATTCTATACCTGAAACTAATATTACACTATATGTTAACTAACTAGAATTTAAATAAAAAATTTGGAGAACAAAAAAAATAGTTTGTTTCTTTTTATTACAATCATGTATTATATTGTACATATATCCCATAATTTGTTTATCTGTTCACTAGTTTATGAACATTTGCTTGTTTCTACTTCTAGATTGTTATGGACAATACTCTTAGGAACATTATCTCAAGTCTTTGATTGGATATACATTTTCTTTCTTTTGGGTAAATACCTAAAATATAATTTCTGGGACACATAATATGTATATGTTTAACATTTTTACAGATTGCCAAACTTTTTCCTAAAGTACTTAAATTCACTAGCAATGTATAAAGCTTCTGGTTTCTTCATAACACCACCAAACTTGATATAATCAGCCTTATTTTTAACTTTAGCTGTGCTAGTCGATGTGTAGTTTTATATCATTGTTTTCACTTGCATTTTCCTAATGTTAATGATACTGAACAATTTTTCATATGCATATTAGGCATTTATACATCATCTTTGTTTATTCAAACATTTTTCTATTTAAAAAGTATGTTAATTTCCTCCTAGTTGTTTAGTCTTAAGATTTCTTTCTATTTTCTGGACACTAAACTTTTATCATTTACATGTTGCATCCTTTTCAAATCTGTGGCTTATTTTTATTTTCTTAATTGTATTGCAGTACAAAAGTTTTTAATTGTGATGATTCAGAGGGACTTTAGAGGTAAGAAGATGAATACACAGGCTTAAACTAATATTAAAATATGAAAATCTGTAACTTAAAAATAATCTCAGTACATTAAGCAGATATTTTGCTCTAGATAAATATATTAGTAAGAGACGTGAAAAATCTCCAAATATGCAAATTATTAATGTTTATTAGCATGGCCACTGAAATTTCCCTCCATAGCTAACTGCTTAATAATTTTTCAACTGCTAAGGGAATGTACAAAGTACATCCTTCTAAAAGTTCTGAAAATTAAGAATATTTCATCAATTTTGATTCTCTGGAAACATCTCTATTAGGTTGGATGACTGAAGTGGAAAGAAATACCAGAAAGTATCTTAATTTTAATATACTGAAATGTCAATTTCCTAGTTACCAAGCATCAGTTTTAACCTATCGTCTTCCTTGAATGATTATTACAAGTTCGTAAAGGTAGATAAAATAGATGAATGAATGGTGGTCATTTCAAGGAACACACAAAATCTGAAGCAGTTAGTATGTCTATTGAATCATGTGAATGAGATTGGCATGAAAATAAAATCAGGTATCTAACTGAGTATTAATATTCACATTTTCTAAAACTACTATTTAATGTGTTTTCCTCTCTAAATGCCACTTCTACTCATGATTTTGTATATGGTCAGTTCTGATGTTATCCATTTCACACTGCTTTTCTAGAAACACAAAAAAGTGTCAGAGTACTGACAAGGCAAATGTGGCAATGGTACTCCAAAAAGGGTGAATAAAAGATTGATGCATTAGGGACGCCTTGGTGGCTCAGCAGGTGAGTGTCTGCCGTCACCCTCAGGGTGTGATCCTGGGGTTCCGGATCAAGTCTCACATCAGGCTCTTTGCATGGAGCCGGTTTCTCCTTCTGCCTGGGTCTCCGCCTCTCTCTCTTTCTGTCTGTCATGAATAAATAAATAAAATCTTTAAAAAAAGAAGATTGATGCAATTATCCTTAACAAGTCAGATTTCATTTGCAAAATAATATTATGGAAATAATATTATATTATTTAAGTGGACAAAAACCCATGACTTAGAAGTCACATATATAAAATTCTTTCCTAATATTTATTTTCCATAAGCCATAGCTGTGAAATATAAGGTCACTATATAATGATATATATACTAATATATACTAATATTTAATTATTTAAATAAGAATATACCATCAATACTGAGAAGTTGTATAATTACATCAGCATTGATTCTTTAAATGTGATTTCTTGGGACACCTGGGTGGCTCAGTGCTTGAGTGCCTGCCTTTGGCCCAGGGCTGGATCCTGGAGTCCCAGGACAGAGTCCCGCATAGGGCTCTCTGCATGGAGCTTGCTTCTCCCTCTGCCTGTGTCTCTGCCTCTCTCTGTGTGTCTCTCATGAATAAATAAATAAAATATATTTTTTTAAATGTAATTTCTGGGGATCCCTGGGTGGCTCAGCGGTTTAGCACCTGCCTTTGGCCCAGGGCGTGATCCTGGAGTCCCGGGATCGAGTCCCACATCAGGCTCCCTGCACGGAGCCTGCTTCTCCCTCTGCCTGTGTCTCAGCCTCTGTCTCTCTGTCTTTTGTGAATAAATAAATAAAATCTTTAAAATAAAATAAAATAAAATAATAAAATAAAATAAAATAAATAAAATAAAAATGTAATTTCTTATAGAACTAGGTGAAGAAATAAAGCTGGAAGTTATTATCCATTCATCATGTCCTAATCTGGATTTACATATTAAACCACACTTTACAGTTTATTACAATATAAACTGGATTTACATATTAAATCACACTTCTTAACTGAGGTATTCTCCAAAGAGCTAAACGCAAGGGGAAAGCTTCTGACCACATTCACTTAGCATCTTTCTTTTCTTTCTTATGAGAAGCTTATGATGGAATCAATTACTTTTTTTCTAATATTTATTGGACATCATTCTTCCAGTAACAATAGTCAATTGTGTTTATGCTATGTGACACTCCTATCTATTACAGGCAGCTGAACTATTGTAGAATGTTTATCTCTGTAACTTAGTACAATTTATTTAGCTATTTTTTTAATTTTTTATTTATTTATGATAGTCACACAGAGAGAGAGAGGGAGGCAGAGACACAGGCAGAGGGAGAAGCAGGCTCCATGCACCGGGAGTCCAACGTGGGATTCGATCCCGGGTCTCCAGGATCACGCCCCGGGCCAAAGGCAGGCGCTAAACCGCTGCGCCACCCAGGGATCCCTATTTAGCTATTAAGGCTATTTTATATTTGATAGATTAGTGAATTAATAGTATTTATTAATTTATTTCACCAATAAATGATTTTTTGTACTCTAGGGTTTAAGACTATTTATTTCAGGGCAGCCCGGGTGGCTCAGCGGCTTAGCGCCACCTTCAGCCCAGGGCATGATCCTGGAGACCCGGATAGAGTCCCACGTTGGCTTCCTGTATGGAGCCTCTGCCTGTGTCTCTGCCCCTCTCTCTCTCTCTCTCTCTCTGTGTGTGTGTGTGTGTGTGTGTGTGTGTCTCATGAATAAATAAAATACTTTAAAAAAAGAATTTTTTAAAAAAAAGACTATTTTAAAAATTAATTACATAATTCTGAGATTTTCTCAAGAGATTGTTAGTTGTTTATGTGGACAGTTGAGTAATGTAAACCAACTACATTTCATTTTGTTAACTCAAGCCTTTGACAGAAATGAACCTTTCATAGAGCTATTGCTCTTTGATTGTTGGTGGTTATCTCTTGAAGTAACTTCTTCAATGAAATTTTAAAATATAAAATACAAAGAATATGAATACAGTATAGACTGGTGATCTACTTTGATGATATCACTAAGTGTAATATTGGAAGTCTCTTCAGATGAAAAATGATTCCTGAAAACAGTGAGTTGGTAGTCTTGTGTACTCTTTATTACTTCATATGTTCTGGGAAAATATTTTTGATTCATTTTGGGTCACTTGTATCATTTAAATATATTTCCTATATACGGAAATAAAAACTAATCTTTCTTATCTTAGCTGGTTTCAGGAGCAATATTAAATCTCTAGACTGTAATGGTTTTAAGACATTAAATGCTGGCTGTTCCCTTTAAAAATACATTTCTCACTTTTTTTTGTTCATGTTTCAAAAAAACAAAATTTAAATTCCAGAAATAATGAAATACACATAAAAACAGGTGTTTTATGCCTTTCTTTGTCCTTGTGAGATGTTACAAGGCTAATGCATTTGATTTTTCCTCTGGAGCACAGTAGTATGAGAATAATTAAATAGAATGCCTGTCAACTGTTTCTTCCCCTGAATATAAAATCAGAAGTGGAGTCTTGGCAAATAGTCCAAATAGGAGAATTAACCTTTATAACTTAGGTAATTTTGTCAGTGTGTTCTATTGATACTGTACATAATATATAATGAGGTACTAAAATTTTAATCATCCCTTGATCACATCTAGTGATGAAACATATATTGGATATTCATTTATACGATTTAAAAAAGTTTAATACTATGGTGGTTTTTTTAGATGAGTTTATACTGAAGTTTATTTTCATGTCAATTTCCTGAATTTGTTGAATATATATATAAATATATGTAAATATTTATATAAAATGCTTTCATTTCCTCAAATTTATTTTTATTTATTTATTTTTTAGAGATTTATATATTTATTTATTTATGATAGACAGAGAGAGAGAGAGAGAGAGAGGCAGAGACACAGGCAGAGGGAGAAGCAGGCTCCATGCCAGGAGCCCGATGTGGGACTCGATCCCGGGACTCCAGGATCACACCCCGGGCCAAAGGTATGTGCTAAACCGCTGAGCCACCCAGGGATCCCACATTTCCTCAAATTTAATGTACCATATTGCTATATATTCTTTTGTGAGAGAGAGAGAGGGATTGAAGGTGAGTGTGGCAAAAAAGAAACTTGAACAATCACTTTCTCTGGTTTGGAGCATTATTCTATTGGATGTTGACTTTTGTAGCTTTAACATTACTAAAAATTACTATAAATCACAGTACCAATGGTTGCTGATGTGTATTTATGACAATGATGGTCTGTAATAAAGCATATTTGAGAAATTAAAAAATAAACAAAAAAGGATACTCTGAACTTTAACATGTTAATGTAAGTCTTAAGATTTTCTTTGGAATGAGTTTTGAAGAGATTTCTTTTCAAAAGAAATTTTTAAAATTTCTTCTGTGGCAGATCTTTCATTGAAATCACTTGGGAGGGATCCCTGGGTGGCGCAGCGGTTTGGCGCCTGCCTTTGGCCCAGGGCGCGATCCTGGAGACCCGGGATCGAATCCCGCGTCGGGCTCCCGGTGCATGGAGCCTGCTTCTCCCTCGGCCTGTGTCTCTGCCTCTCTCTCTCTCTCTCTCTCTCTCTGTGTGACTATCATAAATAAATAAAAAAAAAAAAAAAAAAAAAAAAAAAGAAATCACTTGGGAAAATATAGTTTTATAGAACTGCCTCCCCTTGACATACGCCATCAAGAGCAGCAGTGAGAACAAAGAAGTAAAAGAAACCAAAAAGTGTAATCTCAAGTTTCCTTCATTAATAAGGTAACATAATTTTTGTGTCTATTTTTACCAAGTGTGCCAAAACAATGATGAGAATTTAACACTGACAGTTATTTAATGTGGATCTGTTTTTTAATGATCTGCTTTTCTGAAGGAAAATCCAGGGTTCAGGATATTAGTAAGAAATCCATTTGTGCTTTTTGATCTTGCTATCTTCACACCCTTTAGGGCTTTACCTCTTATGGATTGATTACTTTCAGAAGTCTAAGCTTGTAAAATCTTTAAAACTATCTATAACAGATGACAATAAATGACTGCCACTTTAAAGTAAACAGACACTCTTCATTGCTTTCCAATTGATCTTCTCTGACTGTCATTCTTCTGTTGGGGATTTTTTATGAGAATATTGCCAAAAATTCTTTAGGCCACTTAAACTGTGTCTTTAAGAAGAACCAGGTTAAAAGTATGTATGCAAGTTTAGTCAAAGAACCTAACATTATCTTAGACAATTGACTATATTGGACTGATGTATGGACTAGAAATAACATCGATCTATCCTTCAGTTTGTACATGTCGCATTCTTAAACTCTGTCATTATTTGGTTATATCACTGATGACTTTCCTACTAGCAGCATGCCACGACAGTCCTGAAATAGAGTGGGTGAATAATGTTCGGTAATTAATTCTAGGAAAAGATTCTTTTATTAAAATAATTCACAGAAAATAAAAGAATTTAAACACTAGCACTATATTTCAAAGTGTTATTTTCCCAAAAGAGGAGAAAATTTATATTCACACATCCCACTCAACAAGTAAAATTATTAATTACATATTTTTTCAGAGCTGTGAAGTCTGTAATTTATAATGGACTTATTAAATTTCACAAATATTTATCAGATGGTATGGGGAGTCTAAAGCCCAAATTTCACATTGTTCATTTAAAAGGATGGCAACCCCTCCAACCGCCCCCCACCAATAGAAAACAGACTTCTCTAACTATGCTGAGAAAAACTAAATAGGAAAGACAGAATTAGGTAAATAGGTAGGACAAAAATAAATAGAGGAGAAACATAATTGCCTTGTTAAGCACACAGACACTAGAGGATTTTCATTATTTAAAAATAAAATATTGCGTTGGACTAGAAATTGTTCAGAGTTAAGGAAAGTATTCCCTCAATTTTAAGGGCTATAATCCATATACTAATTTTAAAAGTTGTCTTTCTCCTCAAAATTTAACACCTATTACAATCCATACTTTGAGATTTGACTAAACATCTTTTATGTCTAGGAAAATGCTCCTGTTTCATAGGTACTAGTAACTGCAGGATAAACCTAGTCAATCCCACGGAAACACTTAAATTTTACCTGGCATAGCAAAATGAAGGCTAATAGGATCCTTGGCCTTCCTCTAATTATACACTAAATACTATCAAAAATGATATTGGAATCCAAGTCTGTCTGACTTGAGTGAAAATTCTGTAGTATACAATTTTAAAAAAATACTAGAGATTTTCTCAGAGCAAAAGTGAAAGTAATATCTATTTGAAAGGACATAGTTAACTGAGTCAAAGAATGGATATTCCTGGGCACCTCTCTATGCATATATCATAATATATCTAGCCTATGTCAAGTCTAGCACAGCGGCAGTGTATAGTGAAGGAGGGAAGACAACACCTTATATTGCCCTCAGGTGCCATTTGCTCTGCCTGGGTCATTGCCTTTTTGTTTTATTTTGTTTCATCTTTGAATCATGAGACGTTGTAGATAAAGTCTTTCTGAATGAAGCAAAAGTTGCCAAACAGCAAGAAACAAGAGTGATAGTTCACGCTATAAATTGCAAAGGATTTTAATACAAATTTCTCCAACATTTAGCTTCAGTTCTGGATATCATAATTGTGCTTTAAAAAGGACCTTAAGTGGCAATGTCAGGAATCCCTAAACAAAACTATTTCCCAATACCTTTGTGAAGACATCTGTGATCTGGAGAATTTGCCATGGTCTAAAGGCTGCCTCTCAGCATTATTGGCTCAGCATCTGGATTTCTTAGTACATAGAAACCAAATCTATTTCTCAGAGGCTAACTCTAATTACACAAGTTCATGAAATTGCTTTGTAAAATTAATAATGTTATGTATGTCTTTCATAGACTTGGGAATAGTTCGATCTCCATGTTAGCTCATTTTCCTTCTATGAAGAAATAAGAGGAAATCAGTAATCAAAAGATTTATTAACTTAAAATGAGAAATGACTACCAAGGAACAGGTATCCTCTGGGTCTATATAACACATGACAAATATATTCTATCCTGTAGGAAAGCTATGGAGAGCTAGGTAATAATCAGGAGATTTTGAGCATGATATTAGAAAAATGATGGGGCAGCCCAGGTGGCTCAGCGGTTTAGCGCCACCTTCAGCCCAGGACCTGATCCTGGAGACCCGAGATTGAGTCCCACGTTGGGCTCCTCCCTGTGTGGAGCCTGCTTCTCCCTCTGCCTGTGTCTCTGCCTCTCTCTCTCTTTCTCTCTCTCCCTCCCTCTCTGTGTCTCTCATGAATAAATAAATAAAATCTTTAAAAAAGAAAAAAATGAAAGTTAGAATGAACATCTTTGCCTATTTCTGTTGGCCATTTGTATGTCTTCTTTGGAGAAAAAAGTCTATTCAGGTCCTTTGACCATTTTTCATTTAGATTATTTTTTGCTTGTTTACTTGCTATTGAGTTGTAGGATGTCTTTATATATTTTGGATATTGATTCCTTATTGGATAAATGGTTTGCAAATGTTTTCTCCGATTTCATAGGTTGCCTTTTCATTTTCCTGACTGTTTCCTTTGCTGTACAGAAGCAAGTTTGATTAGTCCCTGTTTACTTTTGTTATTGCTTCACATCTGTTAAAATGGCTATTACTAAATGTCAGAAGAGAACAAGTGTTGGTAAATATGTGGAGAAAAGGAAACCCTTGTATACGGTTGGTGAGAATGTAAAATGGCACAGCCATTATGGAAAGCAGTATGAATATTCCTTAAAAAAATAAAAATAGAACTACCATATGATTCAATAATCTCATTTCTTAGTGTACATATATTCAAAAGAAGTAAAATCACAGGATGCCTGGGTGGCTCAGTGGTTAAGCATCTGCCTTAGGTTCAGGGCGTGATCCTAGAGTCCCGGGATTAAGTCCCACATTGGGCTCCCTATATGGAGCCTGCTTCTCCCTCTGCCTATGTCTCTGACTCTCTCTCTCTCTGTCTCTCATGAATAAATAAATAAATCAAAAAAATAAAAAAAAAGAAAGAAAATCACTATCTTGTAGAGATAAATGTACCTCCATGGTCATTGCCCATTATTCACAGTAGCCAAGATATGGACACAACCTAAGTGACCATCATGAATGGATAAAGTAAATGTGTTATTTGATACACACACACACACACACACACACACACACAGTGGAATACTATTTAGCCTTTATAAACAACATGGATAAACTTGGAGGAAAAAAATAAACCTGGAGGATATTATGCTAGTGAAATAAACCAGACACAGAAAAATAAAGATTACATTAATCACTAATATGTAGAATCTAAAAAGATCCAACTTGAGCTCATAGTAACAGAGTAGAATGGTGGTTACCAGGGGCTTAAGGGTTGAGGGAAATAGGAAGATGTTGTTCAAAGAGTAATAGACTTTCTGTTATAAGATAAGTAAATTCTGGAGACTTAATGTACAGCATGGTGACTAGAGTTAATAGTAATACTGTATTGTATACTTGGAGTTTGCTAAATGAATATATCTCAAGTATTCTTACTACCAAAAAATAGAGGGTAACAATTTGAGGTGATAGATATGTTATTTGCACGATTGTGTTAATTCTTTCATAATGCATATGTATATCAAAACATTACATTGTATACTCTAAGTATGTGCAATTTTATTTGCCAATTATGGCAATAAGGCAGGGGAAAAAATAAAAAGAACCTGGGACTAGCTAAAAGCAGGGTCTGAAAGACAAAAAAAAAAAAGCTCTTTTTCTCTAGATGTTTTCTTCTGTTTAATTAGGTTACAGTCAAGGTTTTCTTACAGATCTGTGATTCATTTTGCCTCTTTAAGACATGAGATATTTAACATATTTTAAAGTAACAAATCCTTTGAGTCTGTGAATTTAGAATTATGGACTTAATAATTCATATATACACACATGTACACATGACATCTGTTTATTTAAAAAAAAAAACAAACACTTTCAGAAGGTTCCTGAATCCTCTGAAGGCCGTATATATCTGCAGCCTTCATGTCATTTGGTACAGTAATGAATATATAGTATTGGATACATGGCTAAAAATATGTTTACTCATTCACTTGAGAAATATTTGTTAATTATCTACTGTGTTCTAGGCATTGTACCATATGCTAGAAACATAAAGGAAAAACACATGGACCATGATCTCACAAAGCTCCTATCTAGTAAGATTATTCAGATATCCTGTGAATATGATGTGATTTTTTTTCCATTGAGTATTGAAAAAAATGAGTCAAATACTCTTACCAAGTTATCAGAAGAGGTTGGAATTGTTTGCTTCAAATGAAATCACATTAGAGCTATTGAATTAATCTGTACATTATATATTTTACTCCAAGTTCACAGGCCTGCCTGTAATGCTTACATTTTGCATTGTTTATAAAGGTAACAGTGGTTTCTAATGTTTATTTGGCCTTTTCTGATATAAGGGTTCATTCTGGACACCTTGGAAATTTTCCTAACATTTCACCTTCAAATATATATTTATTTGAGGTATAGTTCAAAGATGTTCGTATGCATCTGTATCAGGACTATCGATGCACATATACTAAAGATTATATCATTTTGGGTCCTAGATAATTGAGATTTATCATATAATATGCATTTAGCATTTATACTTCCTTTTGAGTATTTAGTTGATTTCAATTTAAGCATTACTTGAAAGATCCTAAACTATGTAGAGTATATCAAGAATATATTTGAAGTAGGAATCCTTATAGGAAATCTTACTTAAGAAAAATTAAAATGCTTGGAAAGTGACAAACTGAAGACAGCAAGAAGTTACTAAATCTGGAATATTCCCAGGATACATTAAAACATGTAAGTTCTGAATTTTTTCTACCAATATTTCTTTGTGCTAATTTGGGGGAAAACACACACTTTTCCTTGGTGAACTAGGTTAATTCTTCAATTTGGACATTTTCTCTTACTAGTGTTAAATCACTGTCAAAAAAGACTGTGCTGTGTGTGTTTGTGTGTTCAGACTTGGCTTAGATTGATTAATTTTTCATAGAGGAGGATTATATAATTGTCACTGCTTTTATTACAGCTAGGAAAAAACCCCAGATTTTGGTTTATTTTCCTTGTAGTCCACTCATTGCCTTTTTATTTGACAATATAAATGAATGCAGAGCTCAAGAAATTACCGACTTCAAAAACAAAAGAAAACAACAAAATGGTTTACTGATAATGTGATTGTCATTTAGGTCTCTGAGTGGTAATTATCTTGTATTCCAATTCACAATTCTGTCTTTAAGAAAATACCGTCTTGGACTAACTGAAAATAAGTAAATGATGTCAGCTGGCAAGGAATATGAAAATAATAATCAGATGGTATTTGAGAAATAATATAAATATTTTAATTTAATTATGTAATTAAAGATCTGCATAAATTATATGTGAAATACATATATAATATTACATATTTTTGTTTTTAAGTCTTGTCACTTAAAAGGGTCCATTTCATTACCTCTAACATTCTGAACTGGCACTTCTCTTTAACATATCTTTTTGATTCTGTATCCTAGCCAATATGTTATGACTCATTGGAGCCCTTGGCTTATCAACTTATACTCTTCGGGTTATTCTATTTCAGTTTTATTTACTAATCATGATGGCATTGACCATTAGTAAGTCAAATAAACTATCTTCTTAGAAAATGATAGCTGATCTATTACAATAAAGTTTCTAAGAGCTGAAATGGGCAGATGTCATTAAAAAATGAGGCAAAATGTATCTCGTTTAAAATTTTGACTGTTAAGGGGTGCCTGGGTGGTTCAGCTGGTTAAGTGGCTGCCTTTGGCTCAGATCATGACCCCTGGGACAAAGCCTCACATAGGGGTCCTTGCTCAGCTGGGATCCTGCTTCTCCCTTTCCCTCTGCCACCCCTCCTCCCAGGCTCTCTTTCTCTCTCTCTCTCTCTCTCTCTCAAAATAAAAAATAAAATCTTAAAAAACCTAGCAGCTAAAAAGAACTGGCAAAGCAACAGTAAAGGAACTTGTCAACTGGATTCAAACAGATGGAGGAAAAAACATGTATATATGTACATGTATGTATAGGAGTAAAAACCCAGAAGGTTAAACATTTAATTCTAATTTTCAGATTTGGAAGCTGGAAAATATTGAACTCTTCAGTATAATATCAGCTTGATTTTGGATGGTGCTTACACATTGAATGCAGGAAACAAAATACCAAAGCACAGTGACATTAATATAAATATAAGATCTTAATAGATGTTTTAAAATCATTTTATAATTATTTTACTTATCCAGTTTTCTTTATACAACTAGAGATAGCTTTAATGAGAAATATGACTTCTTCCATAATTAGTCCACATTGTGAGGTCTTTGATGTGCATCATGCTTAGTTATATGAGTATTCATAAAGACAGCTGAGCTTGGTTAAAAAAGAGGAGTTTCTTAGGATGTACATTTGAAAACAAGAACTGAAATTAAAACAAATTTTATGTTTATATTTCTTTAATTCTCTTTTAGATAGGAAGGAATAATCAAAATATATAGTTTAATCTTCTCATGCCATTGCTTTTAAATATTGAAAACAGTAAGTTCTACAAGTTTTACCATAAGATCAAGTTAATTTCTTAATGAAAATGTATGTAATTCTGCATAGATACCATACCATCTAGTTATATTATTTTTTATCTAGTTATATTATTAACCTAGTTATTATTATACCATACCACTAGTTTCCTCCTTGATTTGTAACCACTATCAACCAATGAAATGTTGAATTTTAAAATCATAAAAGCTGGAAGATTTTTTACTTTGAGGATCAGACATTTCATAACATTTCTCAATATGTCATAATTTAGTCAGTTACTGAAGATATTAGTCCATTGTTCATTATGTGGAGGATTCCTGTTTTTATATATATTTGAAACTAAATATAAATTTATATCTTTATAAAATAATGATAAAATATAAAATAATGATAAATATATCTATATAAAATATCTAATATGGCCACTGTATGGAGAGGTTTCAAAACATTCTGTTTCAGGAAAATATATATGTCTAGAAAATCCTTCAATCTAGCTTATTTATTCTAGTAAGGGTCAGTAGAGAATCCTTCACATGAAGAGTGATGAATAAACCAGCATGTAATTATTCAAGAAACAATGCAAAATTAGCATGATTCTACTAGCTAGGATAATTGTTATCTCCGCTGCCTGATTAAAACTTGACATTTACATATTGATTTATTTCTTAATCTATTCAATTGTTCAAGCAACTCTTCCTAATATATTAAAATTTTCTTTCTTTTTTTTTAGTATTTGTTGTCTATTTTATGATAAGGGAGAAATTAAAATGCTGTTAACTCCTTCAAAACATGAATTAGTAGCTAGAAAATGCATTATCTGGGACGTCTGGGTGGCTCAGCGGTTGAGCGTCTGCCTTTGGCTCAGGGCATGATCCCCGGGTCTGGGGATCGAGTCCCACGTTGGGCTCCTTGCATGGAGCCTGCTTCTCTCTCTGCCTGTTTGTCTCTGCTTCTCTCTCTCTCTCTCTGTGTCTCTCATAAAAAAATAAATAAAATCTTAAAAACAAAAGAAAATGTATTATTTTAAATTTAACACATTACAAGGGATTATATAAAATTTAGAAGCATTTTGCTTCTTGGTCAGACTGAAGTTAATTGAATAAGGTCCTCTTGGCATATTTATTTTTGGTTCTTTAAATCATGATGCTACATACTTTATAGTGTCTATACTATAGACTATAGTTTGTGTAGTTTGAATAAGTTCATCATTTTTTAATTAAAACAAAATTTACAATTGTAACCAGAACCATATTAAACAATAATACAGAAAAATAACCTGGTGCTAGAAGAAAGGAAGACTAAAACAGACTTGATTCGATGATCAGTTAGTCACTATATGGCAATAGGCTGGTTCTGCCATTTTAATTTCATGGTGTGAAAATGGTTCAATAAAAATTATTTACCCTCTTTGCAAAGCCATTAACTTTTTGTTAAAAATGAAAAATTCATGTACCATTAATTAAACTAAATATGTCATTTAAAAATCCTTATCCAAGGAAGACACTGTCCCTGCTGATGTTTAGACTTAATTAAAGAATGTTTTCTTCCTTTAACAAAAGCATTCTTTTGAAGATACTTGACTTTTTCTTGCCTTTTCATACCTTATCACACCAAACAAAAATTCCCCAAAGAATAAAGGATCATTTTTATTTACCCAAGAAATTTAATTTTCCTGATTGGATTGCAATTCCTTCTAAATCTGTTATGCATTGTTACATAATAGTATGTAAAAAGACTTTGAAATGTGTATATTATTATATATGGAAATATAATTATTAGATTATATGGAAATATAATTATTAGAATACTCTTGATAAATCAAGGCCCGAATGTTTCTCCTGAAATGTTTTCTTTATCCTCTTCAATCTGTTAATGTTTTCATCCCTTCCCTTAGTTTCCTTCCTCTTGCCTTCTACTTTCTCTTTTTTTACCTTTATTTTTTTCCTTCAATCTCCCTACTTATAAGCACATCACGGTGCTAGGTCTAAAAATCACAAAATATGGATCGGGGAGAGAAGGAAAATGGGAGAATGAACATTACATTTTCTATTTTGTTCTCATTTCCTCTCCCCACAACTTTGTGTTGATCCCATCTTTAAAATCAAATGCATGGAAAGTATTTAAACTTTCAGAAACTCAAATCCTAAGTGCTTAATTTTATTTTATAATTATTTATCCACTATGTGTAAAGAAAATGAGTGTTTAATTAATGGCTAAATAAATAAAAGTTGATAGTTCTTTCGCTGTAGGGTGCATCTTCAAAGAAAGATAGTACATGATGATAACAAGACACAATCTAGAATCAGGGAAGGTGATCTAGAGGATTAATAGTCACTTCACCTGGAGCTCTTCAGTATGAAGCAAATGAAGCCTGCTTTCCAGAAGGCTGTTCAGTAACAGGTTATGTTTAAGATAATGGCTTAAAAAATCATTGTGTGGAAACCACGGGAGACTATCACAGTTAAGTAAGGTTGGGAAAATGTTGGAGTGTTCACCTCTTTTTTCATAGCTTTATAAAACTCTAAAATACCAAGTAAAATTTCCATTAAAATAAAGAAAATATTTTCTTAACGTTTGATATGTCTTTACTTGAATGATGCTGATCATGTACTCAGATCTTTCTTTTTTTTCCTATACTTCCATGTGCAGAGCCAAAACCTCAGTCTTGTTAAAAAGAAACTGAAGTGATAACCTAAGTGATTCTTTAAGTATTTTTAAAAGATATCATAGATTGAATTATATTTAAGAGATTCCTATCTCTAGTATTTTTACTAAGATTATGATTTTATATTGCCATCAGTATTAACTAACCAATTGTTAGGATTTTATCTTAAATAAAGGAAGTGAATTCAGAGGAAACTTTGTTCATAGGTTTTGAGACAGCTTTATTCTAGATGTTTTTTATTCCATTCCAGTTATTAATTTTATACCCAATAATTAGACATAACATATAGCCTCCAAGTAAATGACTGTTATAACAGTACAGAGATTATTAAAATACAGCTGAAGTTCTTTTATTAGGTGTTACTACTGCAAGCTAATAGTCATGCCACATCCAGCATGACTTATCAAGAAAATCTTTCGTCACAAAGGTTTGTTTAGGTATCACGCCTTAGCTCATGATTTATACAAAATTAATATTCAAAAAATGCTCAACCGTTCCTTAATACAACTGATTCCTTCTACTGATAAACCATTCTTTAGGTAGATTATTTTTATTTAAGGATGTATTGGTGAGCAATTGGAATTATCATAAAATGGAGCATAGGTAATAAATAGAAAAAATTATAAAAAAAGAAGAGATGCCTATTATTTGATCTAATATAGCTTTCTGCAACTGTTTAAAATATTAGAAATACCAGTTTGTTTCAAATTTTGGTTTTATACAGTATGTTAGAATTATTTTCATTATATTTAAATTTCACATTCTGCAAATTTGTGCACTTGTATTCATTTCATAAGATACAGGGCAAACTAGAAATACAGATACATGCACACTCATAAGTGCACACATAATAAGAAAACCAGGCAGATATCAACTTTGATTATAAACACGTCCTTCTAGGGATTGCACTAACTGTTCCTCAATTTTAATGAGCTTTCCAAGGGAACATGTAGCAAGATAATCCTATGGTATATTCTCTGTATTAGTTATATATTCTCTGTATTACTTGTGCAGACACTTACAATTCAGTGACACACTTCAGTGCTGATCTCCTGGCTCAGGTTCTATTTTCCTTAACTGGATGCTCTCAGCAACAATCCAATAACCTAATACATGATTTGGCACTGATTAAAGTACACCATAATTCTCTATGCTATCAACCAGTTTTACAATGTTCTGCTTTTCACATTAAATAATGATTATAATTTATAACTAGATTTTTGACTAGGCAATATGTGTTATATTTATATATGACATAATATTTAACACATGTAACACACACATACATAATTCTGTACTAGCTATTGCGGTCAACTGTAGTAGAAAAAAATTTAGTATGCTGATAAGAATAATATGTTTTGTGTGTATGATTATTATTTGTATCATATTTTTGAAAAAATGGGAAATTACATTGATCTCTCTCAAAAAGTGTTTGTACACATCTTATGAGTTTAAAAGATTTGCTCTCTATCATGTATTTTATACAGCCTAGTCTAGTCTAAAAACATGGGGACAAAAATGCAACAAAAAAAATCTATTTCCTCTTAACCTTAGTGGCACAAAATCAAACTTATAATAGGAAAATTATTTTTGCTCATCCAAATCATGACAGTCTTATATAACTAGAAAGCAGCAAGAGCTATATCTGCAAGGGGCTAAATCAAATCAACTTAGAATCAAAATTATGAAATCTATTATGTGAAGTGTTATGAAATAAGTTAAAATGGTTCTTCACCAGGGAAAGTATGTCTATGGGTACATCAAAACAAAAGTAAGTACTAGAATTAAGAATAATACCATTCATTTCATAGAGCTGAAACGTCCAATTTGTATAGAGAAGGTATGAGTTGCAGTGTGATCCTTTTGATAACATGTCAATGCCATTCAGTGAAACATTCAGACAACTGATAATGCATATATATGTATTTGAATCGGACTTCTTTTGAAAAAGAAGTAAAAACAATCAACATACAATACACCAAAATCTAAAACTGTTTAATCAGCAATTTCCCTTACCAGAACTTTTGCTTGGTTCTGCAGACATAGTTCCATTATAAGAAAAACACATTATGTTTGCAGCAATTTTGCCTGCAGTACTAATGCAATTATAAAAATTTAGGTACTGTAAGGCAAAATTTAAGAACTAGAATTTTTTTCTTGGAACTCATTTTAAAAGTTGAATTATGTTTTATAAATTCTTCTCTCATTAGACAAAGATACTGCGTGCTTTTTATAGTAGAAAGGAATGGTGAACTGTGCATGTGTGTGTGGGCATGTGTGTTTGTGTGTGTTTAATTTTAACATCTGTGTATCATGTAAACTCACTGATGCAATTGGGGCTTTATTATCATCATAATCATTATACCCATACCACTTAGAAGAAAAGTGCCTAACATAGTAGATGATACTCAATACATATTTTTTAATGAATTAATGGGTTTGAATAAATTGTTAATTGGATTTTAATCTCATGTGAAATAAGAAATATGACAACCATGAGCTTCTATTTCTGTTGTTGACACGTTTTTTTCTTTTATCATATTGTAATATTTTCTTCTTATCTAAGAATTTATGCATTTCACCAGAATATGTCTAAGGGTATGCTGTGTTAATTTTAATTTTGTATGACACACAGTGGACTCTTTACAACTTTCTTTTTTTAATTTTTATTTTAATTCTAGTTAAGCTACAGTATTATATTAGTTTCAAGTGTACAATATATTCAACAATTCCATACATCACCTGGTGCTCATCATGACAATTACACTCCTTAATTTCTATCACCTATTTAACTCATCCCCACCCCTTCTTGTCTGGGAACCTGCAGTTGGTTCTCTATGATAATGTGTTTCTTAGTTTCTCTCTCTGTCTTTTCCCCCCTTGCTCATTTGTTTTGTTTTCTAAAATCCAAGAGCGAAATCATACATATGATATTTGTCTTTCTCTGACTTATTTCACTTAGCATTATATTCTCTAGCTCCATCTATGTCATTGCAAGTGGCAAGATTTCATTCTTTCTCTATGTATGAATAATATTCCATTGTGTATATATACTACATCTTCTTCATCCAATCGATGGACACTTGGGCTGCTTCCATATCTTGACTATTGCAAATAATGTTGCAATGAACATAGAAGTCATGAATCCCTTTGAATTAGTATTTTTGTATTCTTAAGATAAATATCCAGTAGTGTGACCAGAGGGTAGCAGTAGTGGATCAGAGGGTAGCTCTATTTTTAACTTTTTGAGGAAACTCCATATTCTTTTTCACAGTGATTGCACCAGTTTGCATTACCAACAGTGCATGAGTTCCTTTTTCTCCCCATCTTTGCCAACACCTATTGTTTATGGTATTGTTCAATTTAGCCATTCTGACAGGTGTGAGGTGATATTTATTGTAAATTCGATTTGCATTTCACTGACGGTAAATGATGATGAACATCTTTTCATGTGTCTCTTGGGCATCTAGATGTCTTCTTTAGAGAAATGTCTGTTTATGTCTTCTGCTCATTTTTTATTGGGTTATTTGTTTTTTGGTTATTGAGTTTTATAGGTTATTTTTATATTTTGGATACTAACCCTTTATTAGAAATGTCATTTGCAAATATCTTCTCCCATTCCATAGGTTACTTTTTGGTTTTGTTGATTGTCTCCTTTGCTGTGCAGAAACTTTTTATTTTGATGTAGTCCCAAAAGTTTATTTTTGCTTTGTCCCAGGAAACATATCTAGAGAAAGTTGCTAAGGCCAATATCAAAGAGGGTACTGCCTGTGTTCTCCTCTAGGATTTTTATGGTTTCAGGTATCACCTTAGGTCTTTTTTTTTTTTTTTTAAGATTTTATTTATTTGAGAGAGAGAGAGAGCGCGCAAATGAGAGAGAGCACCAGTGGGGGGAAGGGTAGAGGGAGAGGGAGAAGCAGACTCCCCACTTTGCAAGGAGCCCAACTCGGGGCTTAATCCCAGGACCCTGGGATCATGACCTGAGCTAAAGGCAGCCGCTTAACTTATAGAGCCATCCAGGTGCCCCTCACATTTAGGTCTTTAATCCATTTTGAATTTATTTTTGTGTATAATTAATTAAGTGGTCCAAGTTCTTTCTTTTGCATGTTGATGTCCAGTTTTCCCAACACCATTTGTTGAAGAGATTGTCCTTTTCCCATTGTATATTCTTTCCTGCTTTGGTGAAGATTAATTGACCATATAGTTTGTGGGTTCATTTCTGGTTTTTCTATTCTAGTCTATTGATCTATGTGTCTATTTTTGTGTCAGTACCACACTCTTTTGATTACACAGCTTTGTTATAAAACCTGAAGTCTAGAATTGTGATGTATCCAGCTTTGTTTTTCTTTTTCAGTTTGGCTTTGGCTATTCAAGATCTTTTGTGGTTTCATACAAATTTTAGGATTGTTTTAGCTCTCTGAAAACTGCTGTTGGTGTTTTAATAGGGATTGCATTAAATGTGTTGATGGCTTTGGGTAGTATCGACACTTTAACATTTGTTCTTCCAATACATGAGCATGGGATATCTTTCTGTTTCTCTGTGTCATCTTTAATTTCTTTCATCGGTGTTTTATAGTTTTCAGAGTACAGGTTTTTTACCTATTAGATTAGGTTTATTCCTAGGTATCTTTTCTTTTTTAAGATTTTATTTATTTATTCATGAGAGACACAGAGAGAGGCAGAGACACAGGCAGAGAGAGAAGCAGGCTCCATGCAAGGAACCCAATGTGGGACTTGATCCCGGACCTCCAGGATCACACCCTAGGCTGGAGGCAGGCACTCAACTGCTAAGCCACCCAGGGGTCCCACCTAGGTATCTTCTTATTTTTGGTACACTTGTACTTTTCCAAGTTTCTTATGCACATTAATTTTTCAATTAATATTTGCTTTTATTTTTTAAAGATTTATTTATTTATATGAGAGAGAGAAAGAGAGATAGGGGAGGGGTGGAGGGAGAGAGAGAGAGAAATCCAAGCAGACTCCCCCTGAGAACAGAGCCCAACATGGGGCTTGATCCCACAACCTTGAGGTCATGACCTGAGCCAAAATCAAGAATCAGACACTCAACTGACTAGGTCATCCAGGTACCCCAATTAATATTTACTTTTAAAAACAATTTCTATGTTTTCTCTGTATCTTTACTTTTAAACTTTATAATGGATGGATATCAAACTTCTGAATTTATCATTCCTGCATTGTAACATTTTGTTCTCTTAATATTCATTGGCATCAATTTATAAATGTAAACACAGAATTAGAACTTTAAGTAATGCAGAATCTATTAGGCTGATATTGAAATGTATTATATAGCCAAAATAAATGTGAATATAATGGAAATAATTTTGAAAAAGTAGCTACAAATTTAGCAAGGTTCATAAGTATCTATTAATATAGAAGTATTACTTAAGGTAAGAAGGTGATTAAGTTATTATTTAAACCTAAAGATATGAGCTTAATACCTGTCATACTTAAGTTTTAGATTTCTGGTTATATTGACTAAGAGTGTTTCAGGTTAGAGTCCTGACCAGTGCCTGTTTCATCATTATAAATTCCCAACCAGCTGAAAAGGAAACTTCCACAATTTGCTCAGGAAGTAAGATAAATTCCTATGGGAAGATAAAATTAAACTCTGGAATATTTAGTATTAATTATAAAAACGCTTTACAACTTCCAGTTATTAAAAAAATAAGTCTTGGGATGTTATGGATTGCCTCGTGACTACAGTTAATAATATTGTATTATATATTTGAAAATTCCTAAGAGAACAAATCTTAAAAGTTCCCATCAGAAGAAAAAGAAATTGTAACCATGTGTGGTGATAAATGTTAACAAGACTTACTGTAGTGATCTTTTCTCAATATATGCATTTTCTAATCATTATGTTGTACATCTGAAACCAATATAATGTTATATATCAACTATACATTAATAAAAAAAAGAAAAAGTAAAATAATGAAATAAGTAAAAAACTCAATATTGCTTTTTTTGTGTTAGGTTTAAAAATAATTGCTTTATATTTTGCATTTTACATGCCTGTAATGTTTATGAGACTTGGCATATTAGTGTAACAGGAAATTAAAGTTGTGATTCTAATTTGAAATGTATAATACATAATTGATCTAGATCTGTGATTTTGAATTAAATTTTACTAATCTTATTAAGAAGATCAGCATTATTTTTAAAAACCTTAAGAATCATTGTCTTTAAGTTTACTTGTTGGAATTATAAAAAATAATTATTTTTATAAGGTTTTATATATTAATTAGTAAAGATGAAATTACATTTCAGAAGCAGCCTAAAATTGAAAACAGATAATTTAATTGAATTATAAAATACTTCTTCAAATTTATTATCTTAGATATTTTATATGAAATAAGTGCTATAAGTTGATTACAGAAATAAAAATTTTGCATTAGTGATTTAATAATCAAATATATTTTTAAAGATTTTATTTATTTATTCATGAGAGACAGAGAGGAGAGACAGAGACAGAGACACAAGCAGAGGGAGAAGCAGGCTCCATGCAGGAAGCCTGACGTGGGACTCGATCCCGGGTCTCCAGGATCGCGCCCTGGGCTGAAGGCGGCGCTAAACTACCGAGCCACCCCAGCTGCCCAATAATCAAATATTTTTAAAATCAGTTACTTCTTTGTATTCTTTCTGATATGTTAGATGAGAGAACTGCATATTGGAACTTTCTAATGTACTGAAACCAATATGATAATTTTGAGAATGAATTCAAAATTTCACTTTCATTTCTAAATTTAACCACACAAGTGGAAGACTTGACACAGAAGTTAAAGTGAGGGGTGCCTGGGTGGTTCAGTTAGTTAAGCATCTGACTCTTGATTTTGGCTCAGGTCATGATCTCAATGTCATGAGATAGAGTCCAGCATTGGCTGCATGCTCAGCACAGATCTCAGCTAAATAAATAAATAAAATAGGGCAGCCCGGGTGGCTCGGCGGTTTAGTGCCTCCTTCAGCCCAGGGCGTGATGCTGGAGACTCGGGATCGGTCCCGCGTCGGGCTCCCTGCATGGAGCCTGCTTCTCCCTCTGCCTGTGTCTCTGACTCTCTCTCTCTCCTTTCTGTGTATTCTCGTGAATAAATAAATAAAAATCTTTAAAAAAAATAAATCTTTTTTTTTTTTTTTTTTTTTGTTAAGAAAACGGTTCCAGTGAAAAAGCTTTGGGCAATGCTTTTATCACTATCCCTCGCCAAACTAAAAGAATGATAAAAGAATTTATAAATATAATATTCAGATTAAGGGATTGAATAGCTTAGTTTTAGGTGTGTACCTGGAATGTTGTGTACATTTTGGTGTAACATTTTCTAGGTATTTTGAAAAGCTAAATCATAGAATATAATAACCAGACTACTGAGTGTTGTTACATATATTACAAAAGGACTGGGATGAGTGGGATTATCAGATACTTACCCTGGCAATTATCTTATTCATTATGAGTTAAGATAGTTATTATTAGATATTTGAATACTTGCCACACATAAGAAGCCTTCTGTATTAGTGTAGAGGGCAAAAATATGTTCAGGAAAACAAAATACAGGAGACAGATTTTCACAACACAGTGAATAGTAGGAGAAATTCTCTAACTATGGATACAAACAGTAAATTTTAAATGTCTCTGTATATCTAAATTTATGTCATCATTGTTATTATCATTTATAAGTTATGTAAAAAACATTTCCAGAAATGAAATTCTTGAATTCAAAATTCCTTCTATTATATTATCTGATATCTCAATGGATTCAGGCTTTGAAAATATCACATAACTGAAGAAAAGTATGGTATATTCCCTTTGGTCAAAATAATTCAGGTGCGCATGTGCCTTACTCAAGTGTACCTTTGCTTATATATTAGTTTAGCATCTGAGATATATACTCCCCTATTCTGTCTCTATTCTGTCCTTCCCTCTTATTATCTATTTTAGTTCCCAGCTTCTTTGCTTGGTTCTCTGGTCCCCTTTGTGTTCAGGATAAATGAACAAATCTAAACATAAATTTTACCTTACTCCCAACTAATTGTCTAGCTTTTTCCATTTTACTAGACCGTTTGTCTGTCTGCATCTAACTCTTTCCCTATCTATCACTCACTTTCCATTTGATATGTTATCACTCTTCTTTGGCCACATTAGTCAAATAAATAAATAATTCAATTTGTTTACAAAACCAACCCTGTGAAAGGACACAACTTTTACATCTTGCTGAAAGGAGTAGGATTCATTTGTTCAGATGTTTCCAGGAATCAATGCATTGCTCAATTCTCCTTAAAATATCTCATTCGTGAATTTATATTTATTGAGAACACTCTATCATCCAGTTACAGTTCTAAATACTGAAGATACAGCAGTGTATGAGACAAAGAAATTCCATTCTATTTGTGAAGATGGCAAAGAAAATCACTCAGTTAATTTTACCTTTTAATGATTTTACTGGAGATCAAAACTATAAAGAGAATGCTTTAGGGAGCTGTTACAGTGTTTCAGGTAAAATAATTTTAGAGACGTAGAAATGGAGAGAATTGGACAGAGTAAGGATTTATTTTGGAGTTAGTATACTATGATTCCCTGTAGGATTAGATAGATGGAGGAACTGAGTGAAAGTGAAGAACAAAGGGTGATTCCTATTGATTTGTGTGCGTTTATTATATATGCTATTTTCTAAGATGGTAAAATAGTGATAACTGGAATTGACTTTTGGGAATCAAGAGTACTACCTTGGGATTCCAATGTTCATTGCAGTATTTTCCATAGCAGCCAAGTTAATAACCCAGATACAGAAAGACATATAGTGCATCTCATTCATACATGGAATCTAAAAAGTAACACTCATAGAAGCAGAGAGTAGAAGAGGTTGAGAGACGGGGGAAGTGGGAAGCTGTTGTTGAATGAATTTAAAGTTCTAGTTATGCTAGATGGATAAGTTCTAGAGATCTGTTGTACAATATAGTGCCTATGGTTAACAACATGACATTGTACACTTCAAAATTCATTAAGGGTATTTTAAAATCATGGAATAATGGATTTTCCATGTTCTGATAACATGCTAAAGAACTTACAACATTAATTGAAAATTCCCCAGCCGTATGTGTCACCCATACAAAGGCATTCATAAGGCAGGAAAACTAAAATTAATTTCCTGTAAGGACTAAAATTAGAAGTTGACGGGGGGTGGGAGTGAATGAGTGACGGGCACTGGGTGTTATTCTGTATGTTAGTAAATTGAACACCAATAAAAAAAAAAAAAAAAAAAGAGAAAAAGAAACACAAAAATAAAAAAATAAAAAAAATAAATAAAATTAGAAGTTGGACTTTTAATACATGTCCATAAAATTTCATTATAAGTCTTTGTGTTCTCCATTTGAAAAATTACTGGTATATATTTAACCATTCCTATGAAACTGACAAGTTAACGCACCAAAACATTAATAATGGATATCTAATGGTAGTTATAAATGATTTTTTAAATTTTGTAACATATATTTTCAGTATTTTCCAGATACTCTTCAATGATTATCTGCTGCTTCTAAAGTTAAAAAAAATATTTATTTTTACTTTTAAATGGAAATATGAAACACCATACTTGTCTCATTAAGTCTGTATGGTTTTTGGGTAACAGTTCATACAGGTGTACCTTACAAATATTCTAAGTTCCATTCCAGAGTTCCGTGATAAAGTGAATATCTCAATAAAGAGAATCAAATTAATTCTTTGGCTTCCATGGGCATATAAAAGTTATGTTGACACTGTACTATCATCTATTAAGCAGGCTATTAAGTTTATTAAACAATGTACTATATTTAAAAATCGGTGTATACATCTTAATTAAAAAATACTTTATTGCTAAAAAATACTAACCCTCATCTGAGCTTTTAGTGAAAAAGTTTGAAATATTGTGAGAATTGCCAAAATGTGGCAGAGACATAAAGTGAGCAAATGCAGTTGGAAAATGGTAGATAGATTTGCTTGACAAGAGTTTCCACAAACTTTCAATTTATAAAAACGCAGGATCTGTGAGGCACAATAAAGCATAGCACAGCAAAACTAGGTATACCTCTTTGTTAAGAAAAATATGAACACAGTATCATGTGAATGGTGACTTCAACGAGTGTTGAAAAGAGATGTTGACTTCAACGAGTGTTGAAAAGAGATGATCACAATGAGGGGAGAGAAAGTTAGTGAAAGAACTGTCATGGTATATTTGTCTAAAAAAATCACTGTTTGTGACTTGTATTTTTGTTTTTATTCATTTTATAATTCCTTTTTAAAAATATTTATTTCAGTGTTCACTGGCTTCATTCTCTCAAAGTTTACCAATACACAATATTTCTCTTGAGTAACAAGTGGGAATTGCAGGGAATAGTTTTACATAAATTCACTAGAAGAGTTCTGATTACTCTTTTTCACTTCAGGAATATTTTATTAAAAATGATCTCAAATTTTATTTTAATTTCTTTCCTATGGCTGCTTCTGTTGCCTTTCTTTTAATAGTCATCAAATTTCTTCATAAAAGACTATATAAACTACGAAGTCTCTGAATTATGGAGTTGTGTCTTGCTTATATGTTATTTTCAATAAACTTTATTGGCATAATAAGAGTACAAAATTATTCTTGACATTATGGTTAACTATACTGAAGTGAATTTATTAAATAGTAGAATTGTTTTTAAGCATTATGTATCTATTGATACATTTTATATATTCCTTTGTTAGAGTAAATTTATGGAGTAGAAAGAATAAAAATTATTATTTTTTAAGAAAAGATGCAAAAAAAAAAATAAGAAAAGATGCTTTGGTTGTTTTTAAAATTTTGACTTGCTTTTTGGTAGACATTGCTTATCTATGATAAATTTATGTATGCATATTTGATATAAGGCCAATAATACAAATTTTGATTTTTGATTCTATTCTTCTGGGGTCATGTGATCCACTTTATACTGAGTACTTTATGGAACAAGATTCAGAAACATATGTTGTGAAAATAGGGACTACCTCTACAATCCTCATTTTGCATATGGCTCTAGTGCCTATCAGAGTATATGTATGGCAGACTGTTAAAGTAAATGTGATTTTAGTCATAGGTTTTCTTAAATGTTCAGACAAGCAGATGAGGTTGATTATTTAACTTTCTTACTATAAAATAAATAGAAACATTTTAGGTATTGAGATAAAATAATAATTTAGTCAAAGGATATAGAATTTTGACTTCTATAATGGAAAAATTATCCTTTACAAGAAATCAAATTACTTCATTTGCTACCATTAGTAATTTCTATTTTTACAAATTCTAGGTAATAGTAAATAAATGTTAAGTTCTTTTGGACACTAAAATGTCAGCCTCCTGGAAGAACTTAAAACATCTTCACAGTTAACAAATGGTTCATGTGCAAGTGATATTAAACTTAATAAACAAAATATTCTTTAAAATAAAAACAAATTTAAAGATTTCATGTATTTGAGAAAGAGCAAGAGAGAGAGAGAGAGCTCAAGTGGGACAGGGGCAGAATGAAGGGGAGAAAGAGTCTCAAGCAGACTCTGCAATAAGCTCAGAGCCCAATATAGGGCTCGATTCCAGGACCCTAAAATCATGACTGAGTTGAAACCAAGATTCAGCCACTTGACTGTGTCACCCAGGTGCCCCCCTAATATTCTTTTTTAAGACAGATTGTTATTCACTTGAACTAATCTTTGAAGACATTAATCTAACATTAAAATCTAAACCAATAGCTGAGAACTTTTTTAGGGATACTACCGAAGGTGAAATAGTACCTAATGGCATATTTTTATAGTAAATACTATAATTCTAAGACTTTGCTTCTCTAGGAGCTCAAATCAAAAAAATTAGGGTGCATAAGTGAAACCTAATTAAAATGACTGAAGCTATGAAATGACTTGTACAAAAAGAAAAAAATATGAATATTTAATGGGCTTCTGACCCTCTCTCCTAAACTGTATCTTCAATAAGGCCAACAATGACCTCTAATTTATCAAATCTATTTTTTTACATTAAGCAGGATCAGACCTGAGCATGTGATACACTTACCGTATTTCCAAATTCAGAGAAGCTAGAGAAATTATATGTAATTGCATTACTTTTATACACTTAAAGCAGTCTCTAGAGAGTGCTTAGTGGTACTGTGATGCCATGTGTAACAAGTAGATAATTTCCTCAATGGGTTTACTAGAATCCGAAGAGAAAGATTCACAAAGCACTATGGTAATACTAGGTAAAATTTCATACCACTTATAGTTTACCTGAGTAGTACATCCAAATACTTCTGCTTTTCCTTGAACCACTCAAGGCCTCTGGTCACAAGATGCTCTTGATCATAAGAAGGACTTTGTTAGAAGCAAATGGCTGGAAAAAAAAGAAAAAAGAAATAAAAAGAAAACACTACTATAATGGATGAAAAAAGAAACTCTAAGATCTTATATTAGTGGTACCACTTTATATGTCTATGATTATACTAAAATTTTTTGTTTCATTGTTATATGTTACTTAACAAAATAGATGGTACAAAATAGGTGTTCTAAATATATTAATTCCTTCAGTTGCCTTCACTTGGTCAAGATTCCCTAGAGAATAGAACTTTGGGCGTGAGTTAAGAGTTGAATTTTTACTTGGAAGGTCTGATCCCAATACAGTAGAGAGTGAGGGACAAAATAAATTAAGGAAGGAAGGGAAGCAATTAAGGTGATAGGTTATCATACTGACCACTGTCCTTTTTGTTTTTATTTATTTATTATTATTATTATTAATAATTATTATTACTTTTTGAGAGAGACAGAGAAATAGCAAGCAGCGGGGAAGTGAGGGGAAGAGAGTATCAAGCAGGCTCCACTTGCAGTGCAGAGCCTGACATGGGGCCTGATCTCATAACCCTGAGATCATGACCTGACCCAAAATCAACAGTCGGATGTTTAACCAACTGAGCCACCCAGGTGCCTCTGTTCTCCCTTTCTTTTTAAATATATAAAATAATATCCTCTTCATCATGACATTTATATTTTCAAGAAAAACAATAAAGTGTTAAGCCTAAAGATATAACATCAGTATTTTTCATTCTTCTACTACTGTTAAGTAGAGAAAGTATTCCTAAATGACCAATAAAAAGCAAAGGTAAAGGGTACTTGAAGAAAAGGGCCATAAAATTTGCAGTCAGCACATATGAGTTCTGACCAGTGTTGCCATTTAATTGATTATTGATTTCAGCCTTAGAAAAATAAAATCTGCAATGTCTATTTCACATGATTATCATGAGGCTCAAATAAGCATTTATAGTTGATTTGAAAAGTAAGAGATATCATCCAAATATAACAATTGCAATGTTTTAAGACAAAATAATTGATATTTTTAAAAGCTTATCATCTACCAGTGTCTTCATATACATTACTTCATTTAATCTATTCAAGAATCCTCAAAATAATTACCTAATTAAAAATAGTCTTACTGAAATAAATTACACTTACACACTTCCTGGAGATTTTATCACAGAAAGTAAAAATTTACATCAATCTTGAGTTCATTTACATCAATTTCCATAACTTTAATGGCACATTTTAGATTCTCCTAGTCACTATTGCTCCATTTCTCACTGATATGAAGTACATTTTACAAAACTAAATAATTTTCTAGTCTTCTTATACTTTTCATCATTATAACCATTTATTTCATTAAGTTAGATAGTAATAAGAGATTTAGCTGAGAACTCCTTATTAAAGCTCAGCTAATTGATATTTCTAGGAGGTAGGTACTAGAACCTTTGAAAAAACTATTTTTTCTATTCCGTATTAAATACAATTGAAATGATTATTCTTCAATTGACAAAATCTTTTGCCTCACAGTCCTTTCTATCCTGCAGTCCATAATTAACTTACTACTTCTGGCATGACAAAGTCAGGAAAGTAAGTATGCATCAGCATTCATGCATTTGTGCATGTGTGTGCTCATGTGTGCACTGCTCACTTCTATGGTATAGTTCAAAAGGTGGTAGTGCCATTTGTTTTTCAAACCATAAATCCAATGCCAAAAGTTCTTAAGTCATTTTACTTGTTTTTATAACATATCACCCAAGGAAAACAATATTTCAACCAGAAAGAGAAGAAATATTTCATTTGTGATTTCATTTATGCTAAACTTAGAAGTATTATCTTAGAATAACTTCTACAAAGTTAATTCTGTGCTCTATTGATGAGAACTTTCAAAATGGAATGGAATTGGTTTATATTTAAAGATGATTATACAAATGACTGAGCCAATAACATTGATTTAATGAAGTATACTTTTAAGAGCTTATTTCTTTGAATTCACTCCCAAAGACTCTGTGAAATCACCACATCAGCACTCCATTTTAAAAGGGGTTTAGAATGTGGCAAGGCTTACATATAACAGAGCTTGAAATAAACCAATCCTTCCGAGCTAGAGGGTGACCACTGTGGGATGAAGCTGTAAGCCAAGGCATAGTCAAACATCAAAGCCCAAATGAACAATCTCATTCTAGGCACACATTAAGTCTAAGGGCAAAAAATTCCAGGGATTAGAATATGGTGGTCTGGACAAGATCTGTTTGTTTTCAGTATAATCAATGTTCAAGTTTAAATAATTCCTCAAAGTGTTAGCTCAATGCAAAAAAAGGAGAGGTCAGACTTGTAAGGTGGCTGTTGGAATGAGTCAGGAAAGAAGGTACTAGCTTTAATTGATGGACTCCACTTCTAGACTTTCCTAGACACTCAGGATGTAGAGAAAGTTTGGATACCTAAGACACATAGTTAGAAATAGAATGAGTGGAAATTTGACTTCTATTATCCCTTAGGGCAAAAGTATATGACATTTTGTATCTTTGATGGACAGTAGTGTTTGTTTAAGGATTTATACAATGTCCAGAAACCAAGAGATCAGTGGCCATCTAGATGCACATACTTTGAGATAGATGAAAACTATTCCTAAATTCTCCTGACCAGTAGAATGATATGATGGTGTAAAGAAAACAGAAAAAGGATCAGTCAGCCTTTGGAATCATTGCATAATAATTCATAACAATTTCATATGAGGCCTAACCTGTTTTCTGTGACTCATATCCATCCCACCCAAACCTTGGCTTGAAGGTTTTCATGCAAAATTTCAATGATTTTTCAGAATATTTGGACAGAGAGAAGAAAAATGAGACTGAAGTTTTTTCTTTTCCATGTACAGACTACATTGTCAGTTAATAGTAAATTTTACCAGTGAAATTAGGAAATAAGAAGTGGCATTCTCAAAGACTTTTTAAGGTATGCATTATAAGAAAGGGTGTTCTAGGCAGCTAAAGACAGTTATAGTGTAATTGGACAGACAGTGTAACAAAGGGCAAAATACAATCAATGTTCTCCTAAATGAAAGTAAGTTCAAACTTACATGTTCTACACACACTGAGAATCAACAGCATTTCAGTATTACTCTGACTAGTAGACTTCAAAATTATATATTTATGAGAATCAATTAGGAGTGTTTTTAAAATGCAGAGATTCCAGAGAGTCATCTCACAGAGCTTGTGATTAATTAGTTTTATGCTGATATCCATTAAGTCTACATTTATGTTGTTTTTCTCATGACTAGCAAAGTTTTGGACTCATAGCTATAGTCCACTGAGGTTTCAGGGATATTTTAGTTAAAAAAAAGTAGCCATGCAAAATTTTAAATAAAAACATCATTGAAAACCATTAGAGCTTGTTGCTTACTAAGTTCAGTATTAGTATCTATTTTTCTATTCAATAGAGGATCTGTTTTCAGGTTTAACCTGAAATAAGAGGTGAGAGATGCTTTCTGAAAGAACACTCCAAAACAACAATCTCCTCAGCACACTTCTTACCCATATAAGTTCACACAAACACACTTACATACCACTAACTACTTCACCTTGATGTGGAGAAAATATAGAATGTAGATGCAAGATGGCCAGGAGAAATGGAAAGACAGAGACAGAGAGAGAGAGGGACACACACAAACAAGCACAAAGGCACACCAAAGGAGGGAGTCAAATGGAGGGAGAAGGGAAGAGTGAGAGAGGGATGGAGACACACACACACACACACACACACACAGAGTGAGAGAGAGAGAAAGAGAGAGAGAGAGAGAGAATTATTCCCAGAATAACAAATTATCCATCCCACCCAAACTTTGAAAATTAAGCAAGTCTCCAGGTACATGAATTGATACACATTGTGTCTAGAGTGGTTAAATAATCCAGTAAAAAAGATGGAGAAATTGTGCTAATAGAATGAGGGTCAAATCAGGGTAAACCAGAGTTGTAGTGGATGTGGTAAATTATTTACAGCACTGGAAGTAAAGTCTACATAAGGCCAAAACTCAGAATTTTCCTTTAGCATACTGATTGTAGGTGATCCTCTAATTACCTTATCAAGCTGAATCATAGTTCTCTCCTGAATATTTAGGAATGATAATACTTTATCTACATACTTGCTGTGAGATTTGAAAGAAATAATACATAAGAAACCATTAGAAAGCACCAAGAAAAAAAGAAAACTAGAATAGCATATTTATCACAAAATATAAAGAGTAAAGATTCATAAACAATATATTTTAGTAAGATTCACAAACAAGCCATTTGCAAATTTCAAATTACCATTTTTGGATACCATACCCTAAAAGAGTAAGTCATATAATTTGAAATGATTGCAAATCGATTTCCACATTTTTAGCTAATTTGTTGAAGATGAAAATCACGTTACTGACATCTTTAGTCATTGTGTAGACCAAGTAATTTATTGAAGCTGATGTATTTTTATAAAAATATCCAATTGGTGAGTCAAAATGAATAAAAATTGACTGAAGTAAGGCAGTGAGAATTTGGACTACACTTTAAGAGTGAATCTGCATGTATTTTCTCTCTTTTTTTTTTTTTTTTGAGGAATTCAATGGTGAGAATTTCTTACTGAGAATATGTAAATCTCTTTTTGACAGAAATACAAACACTGACAGCTTGAGTTTTTAAAAATGAATTATATGGTAAGTTGTTGTATGGATAACCATAATTTATTTAACCAGGTCTTTACTGCATTTAAATTCCTTTATATTTTTTACTGCCATAATGGAATATAATAAAATATTGTTATGCACACACTGTCACGTATATGTAACTTTAACACTTTGATGAAATCCTCGGCATGGAATTGCTGGTTTAAAGAGTACGTGGGTTTTCAATTTTGATAGAAGTTGCAAGTCACCCTCCAAAAAAGTAGGACCAATCTGTAAACCCACTGAGAATAGACAAAAATGCATGTTTCTCTATATGATGGCCAAATTACTTTCATCCTCTGGAACCATGGAAGGACTTGACATTATGCTCCAAAGATTATTAGCCATAAGGTGAGATGGCATTGGATGGAAAAACTGGCTTATAAAAGCAATTCTCAGAATGCATACCAGTGGGAATAAAACCAAATAAAGTTATAGAGATTTAGAAAAACTTCTGATAGACAAGGGATGGTAATGAGAATTGTGTAGTAACCATCACTTAAGATTTAACACATACAAAATGTCACTAATTTGTATTTGTAGCAATCTCTGTATGATACATCTGTCTTACAGTTTTATTTTAAAGAATACAAAGTATTTAAATGAATTTACAGATGGATGTCACCTCTCTCCATTCCCTCCACAATCTTTAAATCCCTTTTGTGAGAGTTATGCTTGTAGTTTCTTTTAGGGGGTGTGGGGAGAGACAAAAAATGAGGGCATATTTCATTGTGACAAAACAATATTTTTTCAGTTAGCATCATTCATTTTGTGTGTCCTCAATACAAATAAAGGAATGCATACTTGGCTTTAAATGATTCCTTTGGCAGCTTTTATAAGGTTTAGAATGTTGAGTGTGTGTGTGTGTGTGTGTGTGAGAAAGATTGATTGATTTAAGGGTTCAGAGTAGTTCTAAAATTCTGCATAAGATAGGGCTTCAGAAACCCTATGATCTGAAATAATAAATACTTACTGGTATAAAATATGAGTGGTTATAGTAATATACTATAAAACTATGATAATTATTCAATGTTAGTTATAGGAAATCAAAATCTAGGGAATGCCTGGGTGGCTCAGTGGTTTAGTGCCTACCTTCGGCCCAGGGCGTGATCCTGGAGACCTAGGATCGAGTCCCACATCGGGCTCCTTGCATGGAGCCTGCTTCTTCCTCTGCCTGTGTCTCGGCCTCTCTCTCTCTCAATCTGTGTCTCTCATGAATAAATAAATAAAATCTTTTTTAAAAAATCAAAATCTAATGATTTATAAAATGTATTTTATCATTAATCAAAGTTTGCCAGGGTACCTGGGTGGCTCAGTTGGTTAAGTGTCTGAGCCTGACTCTTCGGGTCAGGTCATGATCCCAGGGTCCTGGGATGGAGCCTAGAGTTGGGCTCCCTGCTCAGTGGGAAGTCTGCTTCTCCCTCTTGTTCCCTCTCTTAAATATATAAATAAAATTTTAAAAAATTACAAAGTTTGCCTTAGTTTTTGATTAATTAATCCTCATTTATATTCATATTTTAAAAAGTGAAACGTCTCCCTAAAATGTTATTAGACATAAAATTAGTCAAATTTAATTACATACCTATATTCCTAAAACTTGTAATGACAGCTATCCTTTAAAACAAGTAAAATTTGTAGAATGTTTTCAGAAAAAGAGACTAAAAGGTAATTCTGAGTTGTTGAAATCTAAATAACCCTATTTTTATAAGTGAGTCTCTAAATCTTTTCTACACTGAGAAAGGCTTGCCACTTTATTAATGGCTAATACCTGAGAATAATGTACAAAATTATTTTAGAAATTTCCCTTTTCTAGCTGCCTGATGAGCTGTTAAGACCGTTTTTCTGCAATTGATGTTATAGTCAGTACTTGAAGAAGTCGTTGAAATGTTAGTTTCTAGTTATATATTACTATGGTAGTGCTTTCATTTTATCCACACTTTTATTGGATATATTAAATGTCTGCAGTAGTTCCAGTTCAGTTACCAAAAAATGATGAAGCTTCTCATAATACCTTTTATGGCTTTAAAAATCCTAAAAATGGTAATTCTGGCTTGTCCTTTGATATGGCTGAAACAGTTAAATGGAGTAACTATAACAAGAAGAAATATTTATAATGAATTCTTTTCAAAAGCCTCATTTTTCTTTCACTGATGTCAGATAACAGAAATACAATGTAAAATAAAGGTTCAAAGTTTTGGATTTTAAGAACTCAAGCCAATCATACTGAAAAGACCATTAATGATTCTCATAATTGCATAATATAAATAATCAAGATAAAGCAAGTCACCTTAAGACCTGACTCCTTGAAAGTTGATAACTGTATGATTAAGGTCACTACACTGAACTTGAGGAAGTCATCAAAATGAAGTACATATTCTTTTTTTTTTTTTGAAGTACATATTCTCTTAAAAATATCAGAAGTAATCATTTAGTGAATAACCCTCAAAATGTCACTGTTTTGTGATGTGTAAAAGTAGCTTTAACTTAAATTCTGGACTGCTTATAGATAATTAGCCTTTAGCACCAAAAAATTTCTTAAAAATTCAACATGATCATTAAAACCATTTCTCATTATCTATAGGCGATTTTCTAATTTTCTTTAAATAATTTAAACTTTTATAGCTTCATGCAGGTAATTAATTTTCCTTTCATTACTGAAAGGTTCTTGGTTCAGTGATTTCAAAAGATATTATTATAGTGAAAACAACTTCATAATTAAACCAAAATAACTTAGAGTAAGCAAAATCAACAATACATCATTTGGCTGGGCCAACCAGTGTTGGCTTTTCAAGTTAATGAGTTCACCAGGGAGGTGATTCAGTTTGTGTCAAAAGAAAGTTCATGGTATTCACACATGCACAAGTTCAGGGTTCTAAAACAGGATGTGTAATAGAATTTATAAAATATAAATATAAGGTGACTTCCAATGCATGTACTAAGGATATTTTTAATACTATACTTCATGTTTATATTTAAATAAATTGCTGCCTAGGAGAACAAGTTCTTGGAATTTGATATTTGTTTTGAGTTAATGAGTCATATGAAATGCATTCACATAATGTTGTCTATAAAAAATAAAAGAATAGTTGTCTTGACCTAGATTATCTTCCAGCTATGACTTATGTTTTTCAAAAGAAGTTCTCAAGAATGTCATTTATAGTGAATACTAGCTGCTAGTAAAACTAATCTCCACTTTCATGCCTATGAAGTTTTTCATGAAATCTATTTTCCTAAGATGACTAATCATCAGAAAGTCCTAGTGAGATATAGCAGTTACTAGGCTCCAGTCATAATCACATTCTCAAGAGATGGGGCCAGGAATTTCTGTTTTTAAAAAATGGCAGTAGTTGATTCTGGTTAATTTTTGTAAATACATAAAAAAATCTTACTCTTTTGGGTTTTTTTCTCAGGTATCTATAGTGTAAGAAGTGATTTTCTTAATTTTTCCTTTTGAAATTTTTTTAATGTTGTATTTCATAAAGTTATATGGGATATTAACCTTTTATAAAAGATAATAAGTATATATGAAAGCAAATTTATTATTCTTACATCTGTTAGGGTACTCTACTGTGCTTTGTTCTAAATTTAGCTTTTTCTCCATTAGCCCAGAAGTGATCATTTACACTGATGTATTATTTTAACTAAAACATATGCGTACCAATATCCCTTCATTTCAACATTTCTTCATAATCTTGCTTGCATATGTGTGTGTGTGTGTGTATATATATATCCCTTACTCCTCATCTCTCCCATGACTTTGCTTGTGTCATTGCCCATTATTTTAATTCCCCCTTTCTTCTAGTTAACTCATTTCTATTCTTTAAATTTCAGCTTGTCCCACATTTGTTGCCTTTAGCTGTCTCTAATATTCATTCACAAATACTTATTGCAAACTATCTATATGTGAGGCATCTTCTAAGTATAGACACAATGGATTCATAAATTTCTGCCACCAAGGAGTTTTAATTTAAGTAATCTTAATGGCATTATCTTTCTGGCATTTTTTGGTCCTTTTTTTATTATAAATTATCCAGAACAATATTTCCAATATTTTCATTTCAAAGTACAGGGGATAAATTGACAAGGATGCTTTGGCACAAGAAAATAGGCTTTGAAGTTCTACTACTGGCTCCAGTTCTACTACTGGCTACTACTCAAGACTTTAAGCAGTTGATTATCTTAGGATCCTTGTAACCTATTCATACTATGCTCCTATGCCATGGCTCACCTGCTGGGATATGTTAATGAAAAACTTATCCTCTTATTAGCTGAACATTTTTTTCCTCAAAATTTTCCATTGTTGTGAAAGTTTCTCAACTTCCACATCTATTTTACTATTTATTTTAAAGATTTTATTTTTAAGTAATCTCTACACCCAATGTATAAGCTCAAACTTACAACCCTGAGATCAAGAGTTGTATGCTCTATCAACTGAGCCAGCTAGGCACCCCAATTCTACTATTCATTTTAATAGAAGTCTTCAAATATAATATAATATTGTCTTAATGAATAATAGCTTTTATAATATCATTTTGCTGTGGCTTTTCTTTGGCAACCTGTCATTTTTTTTCCATTGTCCTCTTTAGCACCTTCCTTATTCTCTTTCCTTGTTATATATTGCTATCTTATTTGCTGTAGATGAATAAACAAGAAAATCAAAAATATTAAGAATTGTAGATTATGTAAGATTCAATAAAATCCTGAATAAAACCATGAAGAATAAAATATTTGGTTTTTAAACCAAGGTATGTTATCATTCACTCTAAGATTGCCAAGAAACTTTAAATGCAATTACGTTTCAGAGCTATATGCTGAACTGATCAGGGTTTCACTAAAAGTCTAACTTTTAACATATATCTTACTCATTTTCTCAGTCTTTAACAAAAATTGCTGTATGGCAAATTTATGAATGTATATTATAACCTCAGGGTCCCAAAATAGAAGGTTCTTAGGGGATTACAAATATCTCCAGAGAAGGAAGAGGGAAGAGTTATAAACCATTTTAGCAACAGTCCTATGTTACTAAGCCACTTTCTGTGGTCTCCATGATAAAAGTCATTGTGAATTTTAGCAAAGGTTCTTTTTTACATGGTTCAGTCAAGCAGAGAGGTCTCAACTGTATTGTTAATCAGAATGAGTGGAAATAACCAATGTTAAAGAAATTATCCATTGGAGGCAAATGAACTATTTGAGAGTATAATGGTGCCATCTGGTAAATTAGCTCTTCCTCAACTTCAACTACTATTCTAAAAGTTGTATATCTTTGAAACATTTTATTTCCGGAGAACAATTTATTTCCTTTTCATTATCAGATTATGAACAAGGCAATATAAGATACTACTAAAAGCTGCGATTCATGGGACACAAAAGAATCTATTTCCTTCTTTCACCATAACTTAACTTTGTCAAAAGCCTAGGCCTATAGCACACACTGAGAAAATAATCAGAAATTTGCTGCTCACCTCACCAACAAATTGACTTTTTGCCAACTGAATACTACTGCTTTGACTTAAGATTCTCCCCCTCTCTATAAAGTTATCACTTTCAATACACACACACACACACACACACACACACACACACACACATATAATGAATGGCAATTGTTTTTATGCTGATTTTCAAGGCAGGATGATAGTGAGATTATGTTCCAATAATTTCTTTTCTTCAAAACACATAACAATCATAAATAAAATATAAAAAGATAAAATTAAAAACCCTAGCCAGGCTTACATAATAGGAAAAATCTTTGTAGACCATGTGCACCACAAAAATCAAAAGCAGCACCTACAGCTTTAACTGAAGATGAAACTATGGCTGAGTTCCTCATCTGGAGTAACTGTGTATTCATTCCTTACAAGGTAAGTGGAAGGCTGTGGTTGGAATAAAAAAGATTGTTGAATCAGACTACTGAAATCAAGGAACTGTGTTGCTTTCTCCTTGCAGAAGGAAAAAAAGAAAGAAGTCAGTCATTAAATAAAACCAATTACTACCAGTCTTGAGATTATAGTTTTTAAAAAACCCACAGACCTAGGAAGGTAATAGGACACAGGCACATCCTCTTATACAGGACTGAGCTAAACCTTTAGCATGCTCTGCGAGTGTATCATTCACATGTTTAACATTGCTGCAATCATATAAGAAAACATTGTAAGAACTGTGTAAAGGTACTAAAAGAGTCAAGTAGAAGTGACAAAAAAAGCTAGATAAGGAGAAGAGACTGCATAGGGAGAGAAAGAAAGAACAAAATAGTAAGACTATCCTCCCCAATGAAATGAGCATTAAAATCTACATTCCAAAATACATCAATAAATCTAGTTCTAAGAAACATAACCATGAAAATAATAATCAAAACATGGATTCTCTCCAGATGAGAATAAGTTTACTGAATCACCTGAAAAAGAAACTCAAATGATTAATGAGACAACTTCTAATACAAGTAGACAGAACATTTTGAAATCAAAACGACAAATGTAAAAATAAAACAAGTGATTATCTTTTTTAAAAAAAGAAATAATTCAAACATTTTAAGAAAACAAAATGGATGAAACAACTTTTCTCTGGACTCAAAGAGGAATTTAGTAAATTGGAAGCTAACATTGAGGAATTTACTCAGAATCTTCTATTGAAAAATTTAAAAAAGATATTTTATGAGACATGAAAGATAAAGAAATTCCACCATGTATCCAAAAGAATAAGATGAGAAGTCAATGAAAGAAACACAATATATCAGGAGATAAATGAAAAGAATGTTCCAGAATTAAAGAATGTCAAGTGTTTGTAGGATGAAAGTGAACTTGGAATTTTGATCAGGATGTATTTAAAATATAGATATGTTGGCATGAAACTGATGAATATCATACAAAAGTTAAAGTCTAAATAGCTTTCAGAGAGAAAAAGAGTAACTATAATTAGAATAGTGAGATTCTTGTCATCAACACCTATGTACATTACAACAACTGAAAAAAACAAAAAATCCAAAAAAAACCCCAAACAACCCTGACAATATAGGTTTTTAAGACCAGGCAACTTTCCATCCAGAAAAGAGGGTAAAATATAAACACTTTTAAGAAAGCAAATGCAAAGCATTTATCACACCCAGATCATATTAAGTCAACAGCAATAACACAACAACAGCAAATATTTTTTTTATTTTTAAGAAAATGTTTAAACAAAACTCTTACAACACAATGGCAGTAGTCAGAGAATGGTCAAAATATGCTAAAGCTCTCTCACAAAGGAACAGAAAAAGTACAATTTTGTACAAAAATATTTAGGTAAGTACTAAGAGTTAATATTAAATTCAGTTGTTTAAAGAATTACAACTTAAAAAAAAAAAGAATTACAACTTAAGAGTAAATAGTTAAAATACCATGCAAAGCTCTAACCAAGAAGATAAACTAATAGGGAATTATAGAGAGTTTAATAACACAGAAAAAAGGGAATGGGGATAAAACCAACAAACTAGGGCAGCCCGGGGGGCTCAGTGGTTTAGCGCCGCCCTCAGCCCAGGATGTGATCCTGGAAATCCGGGATCAAGTCACACATCAGGTTCCCTGCATGGAGCCTGCTTCTCCCTCTGCCTGTGTCTTTGTCTTCTATGTGTCTCTCATGAATAAATAAATAAAATCTTAAAAAAAACAAAAAAATCTAACAAACCAAAATGATGATAAATATGAAGTCAAATAACATAATTTTAAAAAGTAATCATAACAAGTGGTATTTCAGGAGAATGTTTCTTCTTCACATGGTATGATTCCTTAACTGTGAATGTAGTTCAGTTCTTATGAATATACATGTTTGGAGCACCTGGGTGGTGCAATCAGTGAGCCTCTGACTCCTGGTTTAGATCAGTTCATAATCTCAGGGTTGTGAGATCGAGACCCTCCTGTTGGACTCTGCGCTCAGTCTAGAGTCTACTTAAGACTCTCTCTCCCTCTCCCTCTGCTCCTGCCCTTTGCATGCTTTCTCCCTCTCTCTCTTAAATAAGTAAATAAATCTTTAAAAATATATAAATAAATAAATATGTTTTTTCTTTTTCTGTACTCATTCAACCTGTTTATTTTTCTTTACTTACAAAGAATAATTTGAACATGATCGCCTTGGTTGTGCCCTTTTTATTTTTGTTTTTGTTTTTAAAGTTATCACAGTCATTAAGAATAAACCATTCCAGACAAATACTGTCATTTCTAGGTGGGAATTTTACCTAATTATAGGATTTAGTGTTAGGAAACCCATCTTGGTTGTCTTACTTAACTGTGTCCTCAATACCAGATTTTAGCACATTATTTTATTTCTCCATTCTTCCATACCTCCAACAGGAAATGGAATGATATTTATGAGGACACTTCAAAGACTTCTAAATATAGGCACAAATTAAATTCACCAATTATTGGAAAGATTATAACATATTTTTAAAAATTCTAGGGGTACTTGGGTGGCTCAGTTGGTTAAGCATCTGTCTTTGGCTCAGGTCATGATCTCAGGGTCCTGGGACTGAGCCTCTCACATCTGTCACCCTACTCAAGAAGGGAGTCTGCTTCTTCCTCTCCCTCTGCCCCTTCCTTGAACTCATGCACTTTCTCTCACACACACAAATTAATAAATTATCAAAAAAGTCACATTTTCCCTCATTCTTAGAAAAAAAAATTCTAGCAATATGCTGCTTAAAGCAATAAAAATCAAAGAAAACCAATGGAATAAAACATTATTAAGATGAAATGTTAAATAATAATAACATTATTTAACATTTAACATGAATATATTGAAATGTTAAATAATAATATTTAATTTACATTAAATAATAATATTTAATTTAAATAGTATTTAATATAATATTATTTAACATTTAACATGATTATTAATATTCATTAATATTTATTTCATTTATAAAATGAATGTTAACAATGAATGAGATGAAATAGACATACCCTACAAATATAGTATCTATTGACTTTGCCCCTAAGCCCCAAAACTCTAAGAGATAGCTTTTCTTTTATTTTTCTAGTCCAGAAGAAGAAAATGGAGTATAGAATATTTTTAAAATTTATTCATTCTTCCAGCTAATAAATAATTGAGCTGTGATATGAACTCCAGAATTTTTACCAAATAGTAACCAAGCAAACTGTAGCATTATCAATATTAGATAAACCAGAACTTAAAATAAAATGTTTAATATAGATAAAGCAGAATGATTCTTTATAATAAAATGAATGCTCCTGCAAGAAGATAAGATTTTCATTATATACTTATACACAGGAAGTACTATTGCCTTAAAATATATTAAAGAAAAACTGACATTAAAGGGCACCTGGGTGGTGCCCTCTGCCTATATCTCTGACTCTTTCTCTGTGCCTCTCATGAATAAATAAATAAAATATTTAAAAATAATTAATCAACTAATTAAATATGCAAAAATATCAACAAAATTAACCAGTTTCAGTGTGTGTATGCATGTGTATGCATATGAAATATACATTATTTTGAGTACTGTAGGGAACATTTATAAAAAATGACCATGTGTTGCATATAAACAGTATACATGAATTGCAGATAGTAGATATAAAATATACCAGAATTTCTTGCCATGGTTCAATTAAGTTAGGATGAACTATAATATAGAAATAAAAAATGTATAAACATGTTTAACAACTTAAAGAGACACTCCAGAATTATTGATAGAGATATGGAAATCCTAAGAAAATCATAAGTCTTCAACTCAAGAAATTAGGAAAAGAACAACAAAATAAATTTTACTTGAGAAGAAAGAAAATAATAAAGAGCAGAAAATTATAAATTAAACAAAACCAGAAGTTGATTTTAAAAACCTTCACAAAGTAGACATTTACCAAAATTCATAAAAATTAATGAGTCATAATTTCAATATTTTTAAAGATTTTATTTATTTGAGAGAGAGCAGAAGCAGAGTGGGTAGGGTAAGAAGCAGACTCCCCATCCAGCATGGAGTCTGATGCAGGACTCAATCACAGGACTCTGGGATCATGACCTGAGCTGAAGGCAGAGGCTTAAATGAATGAACCACCCAGGTGCCCCATAATTTCAAATTTAAGAACAAAACGAATGTGGACTATTCAAAGGAAAAAGACACATTTTTAAAAAGCCCATGAACAATTTCTAGCCACTAAGTATGAAAATATAGAAGCAGCAGTTGCTTTTTCTAGAATGATGTAAATTGCCAAATGACTCAATAGATAGAAAATGTGATAAAATCACAAATTATTGAGTTGGAAAAAAAATTCTTCAAAGAGTAAAGTAGGGGTGCCCAGGTGGCTCAGTTGGTTAAGCATCCAACTCTTGATTTTGGCTCAGGTCATGATCTCAAGAGTTGTGAGATCAAGCCCTGCGTTTGGGCTCCACACGGGAGGGAGTCTGCATGATTTTCTCTCTCTCTCTCTCTCTCTGCCCCACCCCTCATGTGCTCTCTCTCTCTCATAAATAACTTCTGAAAAAAGACTAAAGTGCTTTCACAGGCATTTATCAAACTTTCCAGTAACAGAAACTTAAAAAGATTAAGATCTATATAATTTACATACTAATACAATCTTTATATTTAAATAAGGTGGACTACTTAATAAATGGTGTTGGTCTATGATTTCCCATTTGGGTTTTTCTGTATATTTTTTTATTGGAGTTTAATTTGCCAACATATAGCTTAACACCCAGTGCTCATTCTCTTAAGTGCCCCCTTCAGTGCCCGTCACCCAGTCACCCCATCCCCCTGCCAACCTCCCCTTCTACTACTCCTTGTTCATTTCCCAGAGTTAGGAGTCTCTCACGTTCCGTCACCCTCTCTGATATTTCCCACTCATTTTCTCTCCTTTCCCCTTTAATCCCTTTCACTATTTTTTATATTCCCCAAATTAATGAGACCATATAATGTTTGTCCTTCTCCGACTGACTTACTTCACTCCGCGTAATACCCTCCAGGTCCCTCCACGTCAAAGCAAATGGTGGGTATTTGTCGTTTCTAATGGCTGAGTAATATTCCATTGTATACATAAACCACATCTTCTTTATCCATTCATCTTTTGATGGACACCGAGGCTCCTTCCATAGTTTGGCTATTGTGGACACTGCAGTTTGAACATCAGGGTGCAGGTGTCTTGGTCTTTCACTGTATCTGTATCTTTGGGATAAATCCCTAGTAGTGCAATTGCTGGGTCATAGGGTAGCTCTATTTTTAACTCTGAGGAACCTCCACACAGTTTTCCATTAGTGCCTACACCAGTTCACATTCCCACCAACAGTGAAGAGGGTTCCCCTTTTTCCACATCCTCTCCAAAATTTGTTGTTTCCTGTCTTGTTAATTTTCGCCATTCTCACTGGTGTGAGGTGGTATCTCATTGTGGTTTTGATCTGTATTTCCCTGATGGCAAGTGATGCAGAGCATTTTCTCATGTGCTTATTGGTCATGTGTATGTCTTCTTTGGTGAAATTTCTGTTCATGTCTTTTGCTCATTTCATGACTGGGTTATTTGTTTCTTTGCTGTTGAGTTTAATAAGTTCTTGGTCATAGTGAATAATCTTCTTAATCTACTATTGGATCCTATCAGCTAGTATCTTGTTGAGAATTTTTGAATCTGTGTTCATCAGGGATATTGTTCTATAATTCTCCTTTTTGGTGGAGTCTTTGTCTGGTTTTAGAATTAAGGTGATGCTGGCCTCATAGAATGAGTTTGGAAGTATTCCATCCCTTTCGATCTTTCGGAACATCTTTAGCAGAATAGGTATGGTTTCTTCTTTAAACGTTTGATAGAATTCCCGTGGGAAGCCATCTGGCCTTGGGCTTCTGTGTCTTGGGAGGTTTTTTGATGACAGCTTTAATTTCCTCCCTGGTTATTGGCCCGTTCAAGTTTTCTAGCTCTTCCTGTTCCAGTTTTGGTAGTTTGTGGTTTCCCAGAAATGTGTGCATTTCTTCTAGACTGCCTAGAAAAGGCAATTGCTTATTGGCGTATAGCTTCTCATAATATGTTTTTAAAATCATTTGTATTTCCATGGTATTGGTTGTGATTTCTCCTTTTACATTCATGATTTCATTACTTTGAGTCTCTTCTCTTTTGTTTTTAATAAGGCTGGCTAATGGTTTATCTATCTTGTTAATTCTTTCAAGAACCAACTCTTGGTTTTGTTGATCTGTTCTACAGTTCTTCTGGTCTCTATTCATTGAGTTCTGCTCGAATATTTATTAACTCTTTTCTTCTGCTTGGTGTAGGCTTTATTTGCTGTTCTTTTTCCAGTTCCTTTAGGTGCAAGGTTAGCTTGTGTATTTGAGTTTTATCCAATTTTTTGAGGGATGCTTGTATTGCGATGTATTTCTCTCTTAGAACTGCTTTTGCTGTATCCGAAAGATTTTGAATGGTTGTATCTTCATTCTCATTAGTTTCCATGAATCTTTTAAATTCTTCTCTAATTTCCTGCTTGACCCATTCATCCTTTAGCAGGATGCTCTTTAACCTCCACGAGTTTGAGTTTCTTTCAAATTTATTCTTGTGATTGAGTTCAAGTTTCAAAGCATTATGGTCTGAAAATACGCAGGGGACAATCTCAATTTTTTGCTATCGGTTGAGACCTGATTAGTATTAGTGTATTATTACCTAATTATGTCTTTACTTTGGTAATTAATTGATTGATACACTTGGTAGCTCCCCCATTAGGGGCATAAATATTCATGATTGCTAGGTCCTATTGTTGGGTTGATCCTTTAAGTATGATATAGTGTCCCTCTTCATCTCTTACTATAGTCTTTAGGATAAACTTTAATTTATCTGATATGAGGATGGCTACCCCAGCTTTCTTTTGAGGCCCATTTGAATGGTAAATGGTTCTCCAACCTTTCATTTTCAGGCTGTTGATGTCCTTAGATCTAAAATGAATCTCTTGTAGACAGCAAATAGATGGGTCTTGTTTTTTTATCCAGTCTGAAACCCTGCATCTTTTGATGGGGTCATTTAGTCCATTCACATTCAGAGTTACTATTGAAAGATATGAATTTAGCATCATTGTAATCCTATTCAGTCCCTGTTTTTGTGGACTATTTCTTGGGCTTCCTCTTTCTTTTACAGCGTCTCTCTTAATATTTCTTGAAGAGTTGGTTTGGTGGTCACATATTCTTTCAGTTTCTGCCTATCTTGGAAGCTCTTTATCTCTCCTTCTATTCTGAATGAAAGCCTCGCTGGATAAAGTATTCTTGGCTGCAGGTTCTTCTCATTTAGGACCCTGAATATATCCTGCCAGCCCTTTCTGGCCTGTCTGGTCTCTGTGGAGAGGTCTGCTATTAATCTGATTTTCTCCCCATATAAGTTAGGGATCTCTTGTTTCTTGCTGTCCTAAGGATTTTCTCTTTATCTCTGGAATTTGCAAGTTTCACTACTAAATGTCGAGGTGCTGAAGATTTTTATTGATTTTAGGAGGGGACTTCTCTATCACCTAGATCTGAATGCCTGTTTCCCTTCCCAAATTAGGGAAGTTCTCAGCTATGATTTGTTCAAATATGCTTTCTGGTACTCTGTCCCTCTCGGTGCCCTCTGGAACCCCAATTATACATAGATTTTTCCTTCTGAGGCTGTCATTTATTTCCCTTAATCATTCCTCATTGTCTTTTGTTTTTCTCTTTTTTCCTCAGCTTCCTTCCTTGCCATCAACTTGTCTTCTATGTTGATCACTCTTTTTTCCACCTCATTAACCCTCATCATTAGGACCCCCTGTTTGGGTTGCATCTCATTTAATTGATTTTTAATTTCGGTCTGATTAGATCTAAGTTCTGTAGTCAAGAAGTCTCTTGATTCCTTTATGCTTTTTTCCAGAGCCACCAGTAGCTTTATAATTGTGCTTCTGAATTGGATTTCTGACATCAAATTTAATCCAAATTTTGTAACTCTGTGGCAGAGAGTACTGTTTCTGATTCTTTCTTTTGTGGTGAGTCCTTCTTTCTAGTCATTTTGCTCAGTGCAGAGTAACTGTATGAGCGGGCTAAGTCAAAAATATTTTCCATGACCTAAGTAAATTTCACCCTAGATGATTCTGCCCAGGTCAGAGACCAGAAATTGAAAACAAAGATCAGAATGATATAAAACAAAAAGACCATTAAAGTGAAAAACAAATTTTAAAACAAAGTAGTAAAAATCAAATGCCAAGAATCCCAAAGAAGAAGAGAAAAAAAAAAAAAGAAAAAGAAAAAAAGGGGGGGGGGTGCTGGGAGATGGTGGTGGTGAAGAAGTTGTAGTGGAGGGAGGATGTAGTCTACCTGAGGGGTTCTAGAGGGTGATCCTCTTGTTTCTGAGTATATTAAGTTCTGTATGTTAGAAGATCTCCAGTCCCAAATTCATACAAACCAGAAATACTTGTAGAGGGCCCCACCATTGGCCACCAAAATATAAATGAGATAAAAGAGGGGGGCAGAATGGGAATGAGGAATCTCACAGAATGAACCAGCACGGTATACCACTTGGTTCTTGGTGCACGCTGATTATGTTTCAGAAGGTATTAACTTCCGACATTATAAAACAGAATGAGGCAGAGGAAACAAAAAACACAAAACAAAACAACATATCTCGTATATCTCCCAAAATTGACTATGTTGAAGGGAATCTAGAAGTGGAAAATAGATCTAGGATCTGTAACTGTAGAAATATGAAAGTCAAAATGAATCTTAAAAATGAAGAGGTAGTAAAATATTGTAGTTAAGGTGGGAAAAGAGAAAAAATCGGAAATTTACAGTCTGATATAAAAATGAGTTGTACTGGAAAAAGGAAGAAAAAAAATAGGAGGGGTACCCTCAGTTTCTGTATACTGTAAACCCCTCGACTTCCCCTGGAACTTGTGTGGGGTGCTCTCCCCTGGGGGCAACTCCTCTGTTAGTGACCACAGGAACTTGGGGGCCCCACTGCCCCTCCTAGGATCCTATTCCCTGCGAGCGCCTTTCCGTCTGGGAAGAATCGGGGCAGATTTTTAAAGTTCCCATGTCTCCGGGCCAGGGCTCCCCTGTCCCGAGGCTCCCAGCCCCCCTCAGCCTGGCTCCTCGTCTGGCCCCTCCCCCACTGGATGCTTTTTTATTTTTTTCTGCCTTCCTACCTGGTTAGAAGCAAAGCCTTCTCTCTATAGCGGTCCAGCTGTTCTCTCTTTAGATCTCAGGTCGAATTCCTAGGTTTTCAGGATGCTTTGAAAGTTATCCCGGTAGGTTGGTGGGTCCAGGTTACTTGGGGACTCCACTCCTCCGCCATCTTCTCAGCTCCCCCGATTTCTCCATTTGGATAAAGAAAAAACCAGATTCTTCCATCTCAAGACATGTATAATGATTAATTCCAAATGGATTAATGATTGGAAATTAGATAAGAAAATTATAATTTAAGAATTTTCAGAAGAAAAAAATTTTTTTTTGAAAAGAGGAGAGCAAGACACTTCCAACACTCTCATAGGCTCAACTCAGTAAAGAAAAAAGTTAGGGTGCTTGGTTGGCTCAGTAGGTGGAGTGTGTGACTTCATCTTGGGTGTTGTGGGTTCCAGCCCTACTTCGGGTGTAGAGCTTACTGAAAGAAAGAAAGAAAGAAGTAGATTCATTAAATTGATATTTGAAACTTTCTGCATAACAAATAACACCACAACAAGGCAAAATGATAAATAATATGACAGCTTATTTGCAAAACTCAAACCTGATAAAGCAGTAGTATCCAGGATATATTGAAAGCCCAAAAAGTTTAAAAGAAAAATAATATAAAAGAATAATGAAGAAGGGTAGACATAAACAATTTGCAGAAAAAGAAGTCCTATCACCCATAAAACAGATAAAAATTTTATATGAATGGTTTAGAAAAAGAGAAAATAAAATAGGGAAAGCTATTTTAACAAATTAGGAGATTAATTTAGCAATATTTAAGGTGCCCACATCCCAGGGATCAGAAACTCCACATCTAGATATGTGTCCAGAAAATACTCTGACTGTGTACAAAGCAGATATGTACAATAATGTACATAGCTGTGGGGGTATTTTCTTATGGCAATAAACTGGAACAATTAATTGTTCTTATAATGGAATTCTATACAGTAGATGAATGAAATATCAACATGGATATAAATATTACATACTAAAAATGTAATATTCTATCAACAAATGTGGAATGGTATATATAGTATGGCATTCTGATAGACTACATTATCATTTTCAATTATCCCTTCCCTGAAAAAGAATCATACAGTCCCACACACTGACTTTGGGGTTGCCAAATGATGTGAGCACATGTGGTTTATGCCACAAGAAGATGCTCTAAGCAGTCTTGTAAGTCTCCATCAGCTTTCTTGCTCTTTTCTTTCTGCTTCCAGAATGGTGTATCACTAATTGGTACTATTTGTTCAGCATGAGTTCCGGAAGGAACAGTCTTATGGTGTAGAATTGCAGCTGACTTGCCGCTGGCTCTAACAAATTTGAGAGAGACATAAACCTCTGTTGTTTTTTAAGCTACTGAGATATGGTGCTTTTTTTTTTCCTTTCTTTTCCTCATCCTTTCCAATTCCTTTCTCTGTTCCTTACCCTGTCCCTTCTTCCCCTGATCTCCCCCTTCACCCTCCTATACTCTCTTTTATTAATGCAATCTTATATAGCAAAATAGATAATTGATTTAACTTTAAAGGTTTGGCAAATAATACAATATGATATTTGAGATAAAAATGCAATTTAAAATTTTTGAAAATGATGAATGTGTGGAAGTAGAAACATTGTTTCAGGTTGGGAGAGGCACCCAGCAGGTCATAACATCTGTTTTATCCTTAGTGTTTTACTAAATTAATGATCCAAATATATTAAATATGTGGTAGGGGTGCCTGATTGGCTCCATCAGTTAAGTGTCTACCTTTGCCTTAGGTCATGATACTAGGGTCCCTGGATTGAGCCCTACATCAGGCTTCCTTCTCCATGGAGAGTCAGTTTCTCCCTTTCCCTCTGCTGCTCCTCCTGCTTGTTCTCTCTCTCTCTCTCTAATAAATAAGTAAAATATTTTTAAAATTTAAATATACATAATTGTCCTTTATTCTTATACAAAATATTTCATTATATGTTTTTGATAAAAGTACTCCATCTCTTTCAGTGAAATTTGAGGGACAATAGATAAAGGGAGCATTTAGGAACTGCCCTCTAATCACATTGGAGCAGTCTATGCAATAACTGAATATTGGCTCCAGAATTAGTTGTCTAAATTCAAGCCCAGATGCCATCATTTATCTGTTTGATTCCTTTGAGCCTTAGTTTCTCCATATATTGATGAGGGATAGGGATTTGCTTTAGAGTTGTTCTAATTATTAAAATGGAATACTTCCCTTCAATGTCTAAGTATGTAGTAATTTCAAATGCTGAAGATATATTGGTTTTCACTTCTATCTCTCAAGTATTATGTTCTAATATTAGATGAGTTCTACTTTAGAGAAGGAGCTTAGATGAGTCAAGCAGCTATGGAGAGGATTTATGAGAATTATTTCAGCTTTATAATGAAAGCATGACTCACTACTTAAAAAATATTATTTTATTAATATAATTTCTGATATTTTAAATCAGAAGTTGCTAAACTTTTCCCATAAAGGGCCAAATAGTAAATATTTTCAACTTTGCAGGCCATCTGGCATCTGTTGCTACTCAGTTCTGCTATCATAATGCAAAAGCAGCTACAGAAAAAAATTTACATGAATGTGCATGGCTGTGCTTCGATAAAACTTCAATCATGGACTCTGAAATTTCAATTTCATATAATTTTCATCTGTCATGAAGTACTTTCTTTTTTCTATTTCTACAACTATCCACAATTATAAGAAACATTTTTAGCCTGCAGGCCATGTAAAAATAGAGGGCTGCATTTGATACGGAGGCATTGGTCGGCTGATCCCTGTTCTTGTCACTGACATAAATGTAAAAAAAAAAAAAAAAAAAAAAAAGAGCTAATGTTAATACGTATGTAATATAAAATAGGAATGATCTATAATTCCAATCATTGGTTCTTCAGAAGAACTCTGTACAACTGAAACTTAACAATATGGGTCAGAACTATGTGGATCCACTTACACCCGGATTTTTTTTCAATAATTGTATGGGAAAAATTTGAGGAGATTTTTGACAATTTGAAAAACTCAGAGATGAACCACATAGCCTAGAAATATTGAAAAAAATAAGAGAAATATAAGTCATGAGTGCATAAAATACATGTAGATAAAGTTTGTCATTTACTATCATAAAATATATACATATCTATTGCAAAGAGTTAAAATACAAGGCACCATTTGCAGTTGAGAGGAATGTAAACAAATGTAAAGATGCAGTATAAAATCATAACTGCATAAAATCAACTCTAGTAAATACTGTATTACTTTTATAATAATTTTGTAGCCACCTCCTGTTGCTATTGTGGTGAGCTCAAGTGTTGAGTATTGCTTAAAATGCTGTTGATACTAATCATCTCTGAATGAGCAGTCCATCTTTGCAGTAAATTGGATACTGCAGTAAAAAATCTCTTGTGGTTCTCAGGTATTTTTCATCATGTTTAGTGCAATACCATAAATCTTGAATAACACCACAGGACCTACATAAAGTGCCAGTAGTGATCCTGGAAGTGCTCCCAAGAAGCAGAGAAAAGTCATGACATTCCAAGAAAAAGTTAGATTCTTGATATGCTCCATATATTGAGATCTGCAGCTGCTGTTGACTGCCATTTTAAAATAAATTAAAACAGTATTAAGGACCATTGTAAACAAAAAAAAAAATAAAATTTGTGAAGTTGTTACTTCAGCTACACCAGCAGGTGTGAAAACCTTGAATTTTTTATGAAATACCTTTTTATCTCATATTGAAAATGCAGCTTTTAATTGGGTGCAGGATTGCTACAAGGAAGGTCTATCTATAGTTTCCAATATGATTGGAGAATAGGTGAAGTCATTATACATGTTAAAGCAAAAAGAAAATGAAAGTTCTAAGGCTGGAGAATTTAATGCCAGCAAAGGATGGTTTGATATTTTAGAAAGAGTTTTGGTGTAAAATATGTCAAGAGGTAGAAGATGAATTCCCAGATGTCTTGAAGAAAATCATCGAGGAACAAGGATATTTGCCTGAACAGGATTATAAAGCAGATGAAAGTGACTTATTGTGGAAAGAATGACAAAGTACACTTAGTAAGGAAGAGAAGCAAGCATCAAGATTTAAGGCAGGGAGGGACAGGCTAACTCTACAGTTTTGTGCGAATGCAGTCAAGTTTATGATGAGGGCTGCCTTTATCTATAAAACTACTACCCCCCCACCCCCCCACCTCCCCCAGCAGTGAAGGAAAGGCTAACACAAGCTGTTAGTCTTTTGGTTGTACAACAGGAAGGCCCGGACAGCAAGAGCCTTCTTTCTGATTAGTTCCATCAACGCTTTGTCCCTGAAGTCTGAAAGTAACTTGCCAATAAGGGACTGCTTTTAAAAGTTCTTTTAAAATAAATAAATAAATAAATAAATAAATAAATAAATAAATAAATAAAATAAAAGTTCTTTTAATATTGGAAAATATTCCTGGCCATCCAGAATTCCACAAGTTGAACACTTAAGGCATTACAGTGGGCTACTTTTTCCCCAAACACAATATCTATAATGTAGCTTCTAGATCAGGGGGTCAAGACATTTAAGGCTCATTATGCATGGTACTCTATAGAAAGGATTGTCAACACTATGAAAGAGAACCCCAATAGAGAGAACATCATGAAAGTCTGGAAGGATTATACCATTATAGATGCCATTGTTGGCATATAGGAAAACACATGACTGGTAATGTGATTAATCAAGATAGTCATCTTTAAGTAGATGGCTAGGCAACCAAAGCTTAAGTCAGGAAGTAGCTTTGAAAAAAGGAGGAAAGCAATAACAACAATAGCAACAACCCAACAGCTCTCAGGATTTACAATACAATGTCAAAGTCTATTTTAAATCTAGTTGAATAATTTAATTATTTTTAGATTCTGGTTTTACCCTGCTGAGCTTTAATATTTGCCTTCCTAAACTACTGAGTTTTATATCCTGTTAATTAGTTGCCTTGTTTTATAATCCAAAATAGTTCCAGTACAGACCAGTCCAAAACAGAAAAATTTAAATGAAGTTTTATAACATTCTGCCCACTATGAGATGATGTTTCTCAGCTAATGATTTCTGAGTATTTAGTCCTCTTTTATCTCCAAGTATTGCTACACTTCCATTTATAAGTTAGCACTGTAAAAGAGGTTATCTAGTCATATTTTTATTTAAATAGTAATTTTATTTTTTTCTAATGTGAAAAATGTTTGTATATAAAAATGATAACATTATGACATAAAAATGTAGCTGGAAAAGTTTTTCTTTTTTAAAATGTATTATTTACTTATTTGAGAAAGCATGTGGGAGAGAGCATAAAAGAGAGGGAGGCGGCCCATGAGTTGGGGGTAGGAGACAAAGGAAGAGGGAGAGAGAGAGAAGCAGATTCCCACTGGGCAGGGAGCCGGACTTCAGGCTAGATCCCAGGACCATAGGACCATGATCTGAACTGAAGGCAGATGCTTAGCCAGACTGAGCCACCCAGGTGCCCTGGAAAAGTTTCTTTTTTTAAAAAAAAGATTTATTTATTTATGATAGATATAGAGAGAAAGAAAGGCAGAGACACAGGAGGAGGGAGAAGCAGGCTCCATGCAGGGAGCCCCACGTGGACTCGATCCCAGGACTCCAGGATCACGTCCTGGGCCAAAGGCAGGCGCTAAACCGCTGAGCCACCCAGGGATACCCTGGAAAAGTTTCTTTAAAGAGTATTCCCCTCAAATCATTAATATTTGTATCTGTTCTATTTGTTGTTCATTATATAAGGTGATTGTATTTTGCATGGAAATTGATGTCTCTCTAAAAATATTTTAATTTTTAGTTTTAATTTTCAGTCGGTCATTTTCCTTATGTAGAATTTTTGCTTTTCCATAGTAAGAGCACATTTTATTATCAATTCCATTTTGCATTTATATTGCAGATTTAATATTTTTACATTGATATGAGCAATAATTCACAGCAAACTATAAGCTTCAAATGAAATATTAAAAATTAATAGATATTTAGCAGGTATTAAGAATTCATATTTAAGTATTTTTACTAATAATACCTATATAAAACAGTGTTGTTGGGATCCCTGGGTGGCGCAGCGGTTTGGCGCCTGCCTTTGGCCCAGGGCGCGATCCTGGAGACCCGGGATCGAATCCCACATCGGGCTCCCGGTGCATGGAGCCTGCTTCTCCCTCGGCCTGTGTCTCTGCCTCTCTCTCTCTCTCTCTCTCTCTCTCTCTCTGTGACTATCATAAATAAATAAAAATTGAAAAAAAATACTTTAAAAAAAAAAAAAAAAACAGTGTTGTTAACTTTATGGAAGTGAGAGAAAAGTGAAATATAAACCTAAATTATGTGGACTTTATTTATTTATTTTTTTGTTGACTTTATTTTTATATCAATCATCTCTCTCCCTCTTTTCTTTCCTGAATGTTTCAATCATTTCTAAAGAGAGAAACTAAGAAGATGTAGTAACTTAGTGTAAGCTGGCAGCCAGGATAATATAAATTTTCCAGTATTTCCGATGAACCTGGAGCTATAGTTGGCAAAGTGTGGTCCATGAATGCATAGGAGGCTTTGATTCTTTTTCAAGAGATCAGTGAGGTCAAAACTATTTTCATAATAATACCAAGGTGTTTGCCTTATTTCTTTTGTTGGCATTTTCACAGACATGAAAAAAGTAAGGACAGGTAAATCTACTGTCCTTTTAGCATGGATCACTGTAGTGGCAGCAAACTGAACTGGTAGTCTGAATTGTTCCCTTCCATAAATACAAAATCTTAAAAAAAAAAAATTTCAGTTTTAATTAAGATTGACCTTCCTCAAGGAAGGTCACTGTGTCAAAATAAGAAATACACATAAAGGCATGCAAAGCACCTCAGTACTTAAGTGTATACTTATTTAACGGGTGTGCAACTGTATGCTGAAGCCAAGTTATACTAGCCCACAAGAGCAGATTGTATACATCTTTTGCCTACTGTATGCTCACACACATAGAAGCACTAGAAATAACCCATGATAGGAGAATTTATATCACAGAAACTGGCAAACACTACACCATAGCCACTATTATGGCTTCAATTAAAAAGGCAACACCAACTGTTAGCAAGGATAGAACAATTGAAACACACTTTCCTGATGCGAGTATAAAAAAGTACAACCATGTTAAAAAACAGTTTGGCAGTTTCTCATGCAGGTCTTATAAAGGACCTAGGAATTCCATTTTTAAGTTTATAACCAAAGAACTTTCATAGAATGACTTGTTGAAGAATGTTTATACCAGCTTTGTTTATGATAGTTAAAAACTTGAAACACTACAGTTGTCCATCATTAAAATTAAGCTTTGGTATATTCATGTACTCATTAATACTAATGAACAATAAAATAAAATGTGCTATTGACAGACTCAACAAAATATATGAATTTCAGAAGAATTAATGTGAGTATATAATGTTATGACTATTTATACAAAGACATTAAAAATAGGAAAAGCTAATCCACAGTGATGCTCACAGAGCAGTGGATGCCTGTGGGTGAGAGGACGTCCACTTTCAGTCAAATATCCTTTTACATATTTTTTGACTTCTTACCTAAGATTTCACTTAAAAGAAGCATTTCACAACAAATGTAATCATTAAAATACGATAATAATATGCAATCAAAATGTTGTAAACAGAGATGTGACACAAACTGACCTGGGTAAAGGCCAGAATAGTAAAGATTCTGCTATCAGAGGCAGAAATTACATTATATCCTTCAATGCACAAAAACATTGCATTTCCTAAACATGCTGAATTGAACTATTGTTGAACATTAAAAAAGTAAAACGTATAACTTCCTACAAAAAGACAAATAATAACTAATTTCATTCGACATACTTAAAAATATAGTTAATATAAGGGCTGATAATATAAAATGGGATTTAAAATATATACATGGCCAATTACATCATCTTTTATTTCAGCATCATTCTGGTAACCGTTGTATCAAGCAACCCGCTTGATTAGAATGGTAAAAGCACAACTTGAGAGCAGATTGGATGGCAACAGCATGTGTTTTGTGTACTTGATTTCATTTATTTATTTATCTATTTATTTATTTATAGATTTTGTTTATTTGAGTAAGAGAAAGAAAGCAAAGGGAAGGAAGGGGGCAGAGGGAGAAGGAGACTCTCCACTGAGCAGGGAGCCAGATTCAGGACTTGATCTCAGGACCCTGGGAACATGACCTGAGCTGAAGAAAGATGCTTAACTGAGTGGGCCACCAAGGTGCCCCTCTACTTGATATTTTAAACAGATATTCATGTATTAAAAGTACTGGAGATGGCATTTTGGAAATCTTGTAATGTGATTTGAAGTTCTCCTTTATGTGATAAAATTCAAAATAGGGTTATTTTACAACTATGTTGTATACCTAGCTAAACTTGACGCAGATTATTACCACCATTGTATTCTTCTTTTGTAAGGCTCTTTTGCCCTGAAATTAGATGTTAATTTTTTCTGCAATTCCTTTTGCTTCATGCTTTAATGAAAGCCATGCATCATTGCCTTAAGTGAAGTAAGGCACTGGATAAAATAGAACATTGCTATTAACCTCTAACATTAGTGTGTAGGGAGGCAGAGACAAGTTTAATAACTCAGAGATAAAATACTCACAGTGTAATTACTGAAGCCCTGCATTGCCCTGACACATTAACATAGGGTAATAAACTTGATTCTATTTTCAAACAGGAATGAAATCATCATCAATAATCAATTTTATCCATTTTATGGCTTATGAAATGATTGGTCCTTAAAATAGGGTTGTCATTTGATGTTTGACTTTTGTAAAATGATGCAGTGTTATTTTGTAGTTATATAAAGCAGATTTAGATGTTTGCCCAACATTGCATGAAATTTAGAATATGCAAACTTAAATTAAGAATTTAGTTTTTGAAAAAGTCTGCTTTCTGTTTAAGTCCATCTCGCACCACACATTATTTCTAGTTATATGATGTGTTTATATATTAAATTTACAGATTAAGTGATGGTCAGCCGTAAAACTTTTATACTCTAGATCGTGTATAAAAGCTGATAAGCCAGAGTCTAATTTTAATTGTTTAATATATCCATGTTTTATATAAGCCTAAAAAGTATATTGTGACAAAGTTAGTTTTGCTCTTAAGAAGATACGAAATATTTGTTTTCTCTTTCTCCCCCTTTCCCAAATTTGTTTGCCAGTTTATACCTCCTTTGTTTATATGATTTTAGGTGTTTCTTTGTAAAGAATTAAAAATTTGTTTGGCATACATATGAACTGAAGTAAGGTAAAAATATCACACAATATTACTAAGGTTTAAACTTCTTTTAAGATCTATTTATTTATTTTAGAAAGAAAGAGAGAGGAAATACTCTGTGGGGGAGGGGCAAAGAGAATCCTCAAGAAGACTCCCTGCTGAGTATGTAGCCTCATGGGCAGCGCCACCTCACTACCTTGAGATTATGATCTGAGCCCAAATTAAGAGTTGGCTGCCTAATCAACTGAACAACCCAGGTACCCAACTAAGGTTTATTTTTAATAATGAAAACTGAATATGAGCTCTATAGAAATGTTAGCGGCCTCCAAGAAAAATATTTGAGAAACACAAAATGTGTTTTTTTTTTTTTTCTATCTCAAAATGCATTAGCAATGACGAGTATTTTCAAAAATCACTTAGGAAAGCAGAAATTCTAACCTCATATAAAATTAAGCAGGGGGCTGAAAGAAATTTATGACCTAAATTTGAATTCACAAGCAAATTTTTACTGTGTTCCTCCTATAGAGGCATAGCCCTAAAGCTAGATGGCTAAAATTATGAACCATATTGTATTTTTAAGTTATGAGCATAAAGATTTTGCCAATTAATGTTGCTACATTTTTCCTAGGAGATTAAAAAAAGCTTCATCAGGACATTCTCATTTGCATTTACAAACCCATTTATGATTGTTTTAAGGTTTTATTGTTATTATTTATTACTTAATGGTATGTCAAATTAAAAAAAAAAAAAGAAGAAAATGTTCTGCAATCACACATGCAAGTAGCCATTCCAAAATTCTTCACATTTCCAACAGCTTGTTATGCTTTGCCCAATCATAGGACCTTCAAACAGGTTTAAGGAACAATTTGACACAGGTCTAAGTTACTATAAAAAAACATGTCTTGATGGGAGTTAATAATGGGCCTTAACAAAACTTATAACACATGTAGAAAACTTATGCTAGGTATTTTCTTTTTAGGAAGAAGATGAGATTTAATATAAAGTGAGGAAGATTCCCCATGGCCAGAAATTAACTTACAAGCCCGTTTCAGAAATCTTATAAAGAATAGTGAGGCCAAAGAATGATAGTAAAATGAAATCTATCACAGAAACATTGATGACTTCCATGTCAATTAGCTTTGCCCACCCATGGGGGTAGGGGACTATTAGGAAGGCTGTTAGTTTTAAGTGTAAGGTGGATTAAAAAATAGGTTTAACTGTTTTATATTATTATGGCCTAAAGGTGGAGGCATGTTTCAAAACTATGCCTGTTGTTTTGAAGTATGGATGCCACAGGGAAGAGGGTATACAAAAAAGGAAAGTAAATTTCATTAGGTCAGGAATTCCACTGATAAATCAAAAAAGGGCCAAAAGTCACATTGTGAAAGAGTCACGGAAAGCAAACCCCTTCCAATTTCATGCTAGAAAGGCTAAAGTACATTTTATGTTGAACTTGGAGTGATTTGAAAGAAAATCCCAAATGGCAAATGTGTTAGGTGACTTCAATGATGTTATTTAAACTCTGTACTTGGAAAATGCTATCAAAGATGAGAACTAATAAGGCAAATGACCTTTCTTTATTCTTATTTAAAAATAATACTTTTTGTAATCTTGTTAAGCAGAAACCTATATGAGTGGTCTTGTCATGAATTAGAAGATCAGATGAGATTCTGTAGACTAAACCTTTCTAAATCAACAAGTGGCATCAAAAGTAATTAAAAGCATGAAAATAGAATGGCCTATCAAAAACTGCAGTTAATTTTAATGAGCTGATGACAGTTATTATTGATAGTGTTTGCTCAATTAATTTAAAGATTAAAGAGAATAAGATCAAATGTAATGTCTGATTACAAGTACTCTCAGAAGCCATTATTAATCAAATATGTGGCTTTATAAATAATTTTTCATATACTTAGTTGACCTTTTGAAATAAACTATAGTTGATCCAAATTTTATTATTATTTTTTGGTCATTTAAATTTTTCATTTTAGACTATATATTCTTGGCATTATTGTAAAATCAAAGAATGTGAGGGATGCCTCAGTGGCTCTGTTGGTTAAGCCTTTGCCTTTAGCTTAGGTCATGATCCCAGAGTCCTAGGATCAGGCCAACATCAGGGTGGGCTCCCTGCTTGGGCAGGAGGTCTGCTTCTCCCTCTCCCTCTGTCTGCTGCTCCCCCCTGCTTGTGCTCTTAATGCTCTTTGTTAAATGAATGAATGAATGAATGTAAAGATTTACTACAAGATATTGTGCCTTTCCTTTCATAATAAGGTCTTCTATCATTATGGTTAAGGTTTGTCTCTTTATTCTCCTTCAAGAATACATTATCTCCTATCCATATATAAATCCTAATAGCAGCTCAGTATCATTCTACTTTAAGTACTTGGAATAGTGGTCATCTAAGAATTTCATAGTTGGTTTTTTTTTTGAAATGATTTATTTTCCTCACCATATACCAAAGCTATAAATAGTATAAATGAATTGCATTTAATAAAACAGCACTTTAACCCTCTATCTTTTCAGAATTTATTATTCTAAAGGAGTCTTTTGAAAATATCAATTTAAAAGTAATAGGTATCTTTCAAAAACATTTTCTTCCATCTGTGTTGAAATGTTACTAGTTTAATTTCTACTTAATGACATTTCATTGTAATAAGTCTGCATGCTAAATTTTTTTTTTTTAATTTTTATTTATTTATGATAGTCACAGAGAGAGAAAGAGAGAGAGGCAGAGACACAGGCAGAGGGAGAAGCAGGCTCCATGCACCGGGAGCCTGACGTGGGATTCGATCCCGGGTCTCCAGGATCGCGCCCTGGGCCAAAGGCAGGCGCCCAACCGCTGCGCCACCCAGGGATCCCTGCATGCTAAATTTTTTATAACTTTCAAATAGACTGCATTATTTTCACGTGCATGGTGATGAAATACAGAATAGTTACTCTTGTTATATAATATTGCATAAATTATATATATCTTCAACATTTAGAAAATGTAATGGTCTTTTCTCCATTATTTGGTGCAATATTAATCCAATTAAAATTTGAATTGAGCATCATCACTTCCATCAATAAGTGTGGCCATGTGAGAGTCTCAGAAAAATTATCTCAAAGATAGCTTTTATTGGTGCCATCTTTATTCCTTTACCAGGAAAAATTCATATTATAGCCATGTATTTCATGGACTGGTGACACCTTCACTCTGCAACCTTCTGATATCCTTGGTATATGTTCCATAAATTAAATACAATGCTAACATGTCCTTAAATGACCTCTTGATAGGTATACTAACCACCAACTCCTCCTGCAATCTCTTTCAATTAATGGCAACCCCATTTGTCTGTTGCCTGGGTAAAAAAACATGAAGTGGTCCTTTATACCGGTTCATCAGCAAATTATAGTAGCCTTCAAAATATACCTGGAAACTGACTATTTTTCTCCACTTCCAACATCCTGGTGCATCTTTTTCAAATCTATATTGCAATAGCCCCATTACTGTTTTATTCTGACTACATCCCCATCATCTGCTCTTCTTCCCTGAAAAGTCATGGCCATTCCCAACACAGAAGCCATAGTGATTCTGATAAAACACCCATGCAACTCCTCTTCTAAAAGCCCATACTGGCTTTCCATTTCATTCATTCAAAAGCCAAAGTTCCTACTTACCATCAGTAAGGTAAGCCAAAGTCCTGACTAGCAGTCTGTATTCCTCCTACCACCAAGATTCTCATCTTCCCACTTCACCCCCATTAATTCTTCCTCAATCATTTTGGCCATTTTCTTTTCCTTTAGGCTCTTTCCACTTGCTACTTCTTTTTTCTGTATGTTCTTTTTCCAATATGCTTCACTTACTTTGGACCACTGCACCTAATTTAAACCTCTGTTGCTTCTGTATCTTATTTCCCTACTTTATTTTTTTCATTGGATAACTTAACGCTTATTTAACATATACTTTACTTATTTATTTTGTTGATCACCTTCTCTTCTAATATGTAAGTTTTATGGACTCAGGGAGTTTTGCCCAATTTATCATGGCTCTGTCTCTAGAACCTGGAACTGTGCCTGGCACACAGTAGGTCCTCAATAAATATATCTACATGGATAAATACATGAAGTCACTTAAAGCTTTTATCTTATAATTTGCTGGGCATAAATGGAAACTGAAGGAAGATAAAGAATACTGATGTGGGAGTACTGCTTCTCTTCCCCTTAAGGGTCCTGAAAATATGTAAGAGGTCTGCATTGTGTTTTAGTTTGTTTCTGTAAGAGGTGTGGCTAGTAAATGTCTTCTGGCTAAGTAGACTTGTAAAAGGTTCACGTGAATTGTGGAATGAAGGGATTGGGCAAAGAAAGCCACAAGTGCAAACAAAAGGCTCTTAAAAACTGCTATTGATAGTCTGGGTAACCACTAACGATGGCCAGCTGATCTCAATACAGGCCTTGGAAAATGCTATTAGCCCTCCTCTACTTCCACCATTAGTTGTTCAAGGGGTCATGAGCATACGCTAGTGTCACATGTGGTGCATAAGATACTATGCCTGCCCAGTGATTTAGTAAATCTCAGTCCAGTGATTTAGTAAATCTCAGATGAGTGTACCACATACTGCATACATAATACAGAGTTCATATGTAGGGGGTAGTGAGACTTACAGGCAGACATGGGGCAGAGTGCTTGCTATCCCCCAAATTTTTGTTATTCCCTAAAACAGGTTGCACAGATGATGTGTGCACCATGGCTGAAGTTTCAGCAGAGAAGGGACTACCAGAGCCAGCAGGCTCAATATAATACCAAAAGCATATCATGGCAGAACAAAGCCCAACCCCAACACCACACATTTTCCAGGGCCATCCAGATTTGCCTCTTATTATTCCAATCCCTTGGCTCTGAGGGCGCATTAACACAAGTATCTCCATCAATTCTTATTGATTTCAGATCAGAATGGATTCCATAGTAGTATCATGTAGCAACATAGTTGTGGAAAGTTATTTAGGGAAGTTGGTCAAATTCTTAGCAGAAGAGGATGATTCACTTCCTTTATTCCTCATTCATCCACCAGTGTTGGCCATGTTCTCACCTAGTCTACTGAAATTTGTTACACCACTTGAAGATGAGAAAAGCTATTCAACCATTTTCCAAAATATTGAGTTCCATAGGGATGGAGAAGTTGTCACGTTGTCATCTAATGTGACCTATGGGCAGGGGGAGACAATGGTGGCCAGAGGAAAGATTTTCTGAGGCAAAGTCAGCATCTATGTTAATGTCTGGTCAAATATCTTTGATATGAGCATCCACTTAGGTCAAAGTAGGTACTGTATAAAGTATCCATTCATCCTCAGATACCAGAATAGGGATAGATAGACAAGGAAAAGTATACTATTATGAAAATGAAGGGGGAATTATTTTCTTTCTCATCACCTAAGGTAAACAGGTGAGTGAAGGGAGAAGGCTTACTTTGGAGGAATGGAATGCAGTATTCATGCAAAGATGGTCTTTTTTTTTCCCTGGTTCTTTCCTGTTCTTGCTTTTTATTTTTATCTTACCTCTTATTTGAGGAGGAAACTGCAATGAGCTAGTTTTCCTCCCCAAAGTGAAACGTGGAAACCACCAAAAAAAATAATAATCCTATCCCCACTCTCTCTCACTGTGGTGAGCATATACAGGTTTAATGGTTGGTCAGTAAACAGCCTTTATTTCCCCCATCTTCTTACTCTTTGATGTGCCCAAGATGTGAATTTCTCATAGAAGCAGTGGATATTGAAGGAAATGGTGTAACTGTTGCCATTTCATATCTGAACCCAAATAAGTTGAGGTTTTTCAGGAAACCAGGTGCAGTTTAGGTTTTATAAGGAATTTTATAAGGAATTGCTACAACATCCGGAAGTTCAAAAGCCCTCAGTTGTGCCCAATGGATCTTTATATTTGTTTTGTTAAAATGCTGGATGGAAAGGTGTCCAAATATAATGTACTTAGGAGTATAAAGCCACTCAAGTTTTAGTTTATGGCTAAATAGCATATTATTCTGGCATCTGTACCAAAAAAAACCCCAAACATGTCAAACAGTAAATCCATTTGGTTCTTACTGGTCATTCCATTGTCAGTATAGCTCTAACAATGTGCACTTTGAACTAAAATCTCTCTTTAGAATGTGTCAGTGAGTAATATGTTTTTGATTTGTTAAATTATGTTAAAATTTTATAATCCAAAGTGCAGTCAATTTCCAGTAACATTTTTGCGTTAAAAAAAAGACTGACCTTCACAAAAGAACAATAAGCAGAGCTGTAATTTACAAATGTGAGCATTAGGATCAATTTGGCCTGTTTATGATAGATGTATTATCATTTGCTTAGCATTTTTCTCCTATGTATTTTTAGAAAAATGAGAAAGGCACATGCATTTATAAACACATAAACTATGATCTAATTTTCTGGACATATATAGCCTGATCTGCAAAACAGATGATCACGATTAGGGGCAAATGTTCTCTCTTGATTTAGCAGAATATGTGCTATTGAGGGCAGGCCTCAGTGGAGCACCAAATTCATCAGAGCACACTGATTTTGTGTCCTTTCCCATTACTTTTTAAAATGTTATATTTTAACTTTCTTTAATGTCTTTATTTCAGATTATTGTCTGAGAATGAGTATTAAAAATCATGAAAGTATAAAAAATATTTTTCATTTATAGCAAAATAATAATAGCAGGAATATATGTTTGCTTATGCGATGGAGGCAAACATTTGTTTCAAACTGCTAACGTGCAAAAAACCTGTAATGCAGACAGATGACTAACTCACCAAGCGTTTATTGATTTTTGGTGAAATACCTGATTTTAAGACACTTATATTAAATTACCTCACCCTTACCATCATTCTTACTAGGCACTTACATTGTTTCTGCTTTTTTACTATGATGGGATGAGGACACATTTATACAAATCTTTATTCATATGCCTGAAGTTTCTTTAAAATATTCCTAAGAGTGAAAATATAGAGACAAGTTCTTTTAATTTTTCAAGACTTCTGATTTATAATAGGTAATCACTTTCCTTGAAAATTGTAATTTACACTATCACTGGGGTACAGGTGATCATCTTTCTGTATTCAAAGATGCTATTTTTCAGTATTGAGAAGTGGATAGGTATAAAATTGGATCTTATTGCTATTATAATTTGCAACTCTTTGCTTATTAGGTTGAAATCATATTTTATTCATTTGCATTTCTTTTGTGAAATTATCTCTTCATATTTCAAATGTTAAAGCATTTGTTTTTTTGTCATATTTAACAGAGTTTGCTAAGTTTATCTTTTGTAATTACCTGATTGTTGAATTTTTAACATGGAGAAATATTTTATTTTTATTTGATCAAATATAAAATGATTTTTTAAATTGATTTCACTATTTTTGTTGTTTGTTTATTTAGAAAATCCTTTTAGGCTATATCCCACCCATTAAAAAAAAAAAAAAAAGACTCTTTCTCCACTGTGCTCTGAATACCTAGAACTTGAAATTTCCTGGCCAAATGGCAGCTAGATTATTCACAGAGTCTGCATTGCAAATCTTGAACTGCACTTCAAGTTCAGATCCAAGAATCAAGAGAACTAATAGTTTAAGTCCTAGTCTGAAGGCTGAAGACTGAACCATCTCAAGTTGTCAGGCAGAAAGAAATTTTCCCTTCCTCTGCCTTTGTTTTATTCAGGCCCTCCCCTGATTGGGTAACACTCACCCACATTGGGGAAAGCAATCTCTTCTACTCAGTCTATTGATTCAAATGCTAATCTCATCTGAAAACTCCTTCACAGAAAAACTCAGAAACAATACTTAGCCAAATATCTAGACACTCTGCGATCCAGTCAAATTGACACATAAAACTAACCATCACACACCACTGGGTAGTGTGAAAATAATTCATGCATTAAATATTTCAATTTATGTGGCTTATGGAAATATAAACAGAAAAGTACAGAGAATTATGATTGTACTAACTAGTATTCCACCAGAGTCATACAGAAAGAGACCAGGAGATGAGATTTATTATACTGTAATTATCACTGTCTAAATTAACAAACCTTCTTTATAAATCATGTTTTTGAAAATTATTTTAAAAAACATGTCAATAACATCTTTTTAAAATTACATTGTGTTCTTGTAATTTTCAATATTCAAATATGCCTGCATTTAAAAATATATATTCTTTATATGTTATATGCTAAAAATAATCTTAAGCAAGTAAAGTGCCATAACATTATGCAGCTATCTAGATTACTTAAATTGAAAATTATATGATATAAGGAAATAGGAACTTTGGCTTGACTTCTCTCTTTAGCTAACACTTGAGTTTTCTTTTTCACATATAAGGCAAAATGCGGCATGCTTTAATTCCAGCCTTGGAATTTACAGCACCCTTTCTAATCTTAATTCCTCAGGAATTAAGATATATTTAGAGGAATTATACTCTTTAAAATATACTTAGGGAACTAAAGTATATACTGTCTCACAAAGTATGTATATTCCTAAAACATTCAGACTATCTTTTCAAAGAACCTTGATGCATACAACTTAATCTCCTCACCATGTTCCAATGATAGCCTATGAGTATTATTCATTATCTTAACAAGGGTTTTCTTTTATGTTTTTACTATAATCTTTTGTATGCATTGCACTCTGTGGCATTTATTAAACCTGGAATGTTTAGTATACTATTCTGGGCATTTATGTTCACAGATTGCATATCTGAGGTAATTATTTCCCATGTCAATAAAAGTCAGTTGAGTGTACTGGTTATTTTATCAATAAATCAGTATTATGAAATCAAATAAAACATCATTTGCTGGAAAGGGCTTCTCACCTTTTAAGCTAGTCATAGTTTATCAAAAGGTACAATTTTTGTGTTTTTAATCATTTAAAAAATACCAGCAAGGTAGTCTGGGCGTTTTCTCTCTATAAGAACTCAAAACAGAAACTTTTGTTTTTACAAAAGATTTCCTAATGCTCAAATCTTTCTGAACTTCAAGAATGTGGTATTTAAAAAAAAAATGTGGTATTTTATAGAGAATCTCTTAAGAATGAGATACAATGTCTGAAGCAGTTGCTGGAAGGATCAAACTCATTAATCCCAACTATGCTGTCTGCTTGCACATGATAGCTGGTTACTGTGTAGACAGCTACTAGAAATGATGAGGGGAAAGATTCAAGCTTCTAACAGTTCTGTAAGTAATTCAGAACATATTGCTACTCTGTACAGATGTTTAATAGCAATGTCAACTTTGCATCTGAGAAAGTAAATGATGTGTAGAAAGGCTTGTTTTGGAAAAATAGTTACAAGTTTTCATTATCTGCCAGGGGAGAAAATGCTATAGTAAAATAATTCTTTGATTTTATTACAGTGGTATAAACATACCTGTATGTTGAGGTCTTCTTTACTTTATCCAACTATTTCAGAGACTATGACAATGAGCTGGTCCCAAATTATCATACTCGATCACTACAAAACTGCAACCCAAGTTTACTACATTTTATGACATTGAAGGGTAGAGGAATATGCCATCCCAAAACATGTCTCTTTAGCATAAGGATTATTTTGAGCAAAAGGCACTTATGAAATAGATGCAAGAAGGGCATTCAAATCTCCCTTTTTCTTCCTGAAAACAGGAAATAAAAATTCCTGTGTATATGATGCACTTCCTGTACCAGAGTACAGAAATGTTCTTCCATTTGGAGTCAAAACTGACAGAACTAGAATTTTCTACAAACAGACTTTGTTAAAATAATTCTTTTGGTCCTTTAGCCTCCCCATATATTTTAGTTATTTTTTTCACAGTTATCTCTCTTTGTTCAACCTAATATAAAAGTATTGAGTTTTGCCACTCAAGTCTTCATTTCGTTATAAGGGCTCTTGTGTCACCAAATATATATAAATGTGTATGCTTTCCTCCTATTAATCTGTTACATGTTAATTTGATTCTTAGGCACAGCTGAAAAACTCTAGGAGGATAAAGGAAAAAAAATGCCTACCTTACAGTATCATTAATGAAAACAATATTTAGCATATTTTGTACCAAATTTACTTAGGATTAATAAACCAGCATATCAAATTAGTTTCACTACTTTAGTAAAGATGAAAAGGAAATTTATATATGTACCCAAGGAAGACAGAGGAAGCAAAAGATGCATATACAGTCCTGAAGATATCAGAAACTGAACTATGGGGAAGAACTAAGAGGAAAGAGATGCTAGGAGAGCAAAACAGTTGAAGTATTCTTTATCTTACGGGGAATAAATCCAGTGGATTTCTAAAAAGACACAATATCTTCAAAGAAATGTACTTCGAAGTTCAAGAAAGTTTTGACTATTTATACTAGGTCTGCTGCGTTAACTGCAGACAATATACTTTAATATGTCAGCACATCATTATTTTCTTTTTCCATGTCCTCAGAGAGACTATAATACCAGATTTAAATGTTTGTTTATTTTTAAAAGATTTTATTTATTTATTCATGAGAGAGACAGAGAGAGAGAGAGAGAGAGGCAGAGACACAGGCAGAGGGAGAAGCAGGCCTCATGCAGGGAGCCTGACGTGGGACTTGATCCCGGGATTCCAGGATCAAACCCTGGGCCGAAGGAGGCGCTAAACCATTGGGCCACCAGGGCTGCCCCTTTTTTCATTTTCTGATTAGAATAAAATTCAATATTTTATTCTTTTTATTTATTTATTTAAAGATTTTATTTATTTATTCATGAGAGACACAAAGAGAGGGGCAGAGATATAGGAAGAAGGAAGAGAAGCAGGCTCCATGCAAAGAGCCCGATGTGGGACTCCATCCGGAGACTCGGGATCACACTCAGAGCCAAAGGCAGATGCTCAACTCCTGAGCCACCCAGGCATCCCAGTATTTTCTTCTTTTTAGTGTCTCTGAAGGTGGCGCTAAACCCCTGAGCCACCCGCTGCTCTAAATGTTTATTTAAATAATGTATCAGGATCCCTAGGTGGCGCAGCGGTTTAGCGCCTGCCTTTGGCCCAGGGAGCGATCCTGGAGACCCGGAATCGAGTCCCACATTGGGCTCCCGGTGCATGGAGCCTGCTTCTCCCTCTGCCTGTGTCTCTGCCTCTCTCTCTCTCTGTCTGTGTGACTAACATAAATAAATAAATAAATAAATAAATAAATAAATAAATAAATAAATAAAGTATCACCTTCAACCTATTCTTGAGCTTCATCTTGGCTCCTGATATAGTCTATCCTGTCCAGTTGTGATTAATTGAAAATCTGCTTTCATAGGCTTCCACTGGGCTGCCTGATGAGGGAGTCCCTTTGTTTACACCTTAAATTCTTAGTTCCATTTACAGAGTTTAGAAAAGCAACTGTGAAGTTGGAATGATGCAGTAACTAACTCTGAAGGGTGCTGCATAATCAAGTTCCTAGAACCATCTCTTTATTCCAGCTAAGCCAGGATTCCAAAAAGTAAATTCAGTGTCTCCAGTGTATGCATTATTAGGTGTTCTGAAAGAAGTGCTGAGTTGTGGATCACAGAAGGTGATAAGAGCAGAGAAGAGGAGAGATTGGTGCTTCATGGCAAATGAACAATATATTGCTTTGCTTCAGAGCCTAACCTAAATAAGTCATGGTAGAACTATATATGTATGCCACTGTATGTCTGAGTGTTTTAAAAATCTGTTTCTCAAATACTCTAGTACATAGGTATTATAAAAACAAAGTTGTTTACAATTATCTAGTGTTTATTTCATTAGTATTATTAAGGTTTTTACTTGCTAACACATTCTACTACTATTTGTCATCACCAGTATTTAGATTTCAGACAAATTCTTATTGATGATTATTAAAATATTACTTAAGGAGGGGGAGGGGATGCATGGGTGGCTCAGTGGTTGAGCATCTGCCTTCAGCTCAGGTTGTGATCCCGGGGTTCTGGGATCAAGTTACACAGCAGGATCCCTGCAGGGAGCCTGCTTCTCCCTCTGCCTATGTCTCTGTCTCTTATAAATAAATAAGTAAAGTATTTAAAAAATATATTACTTAGAGGAAATATTATACTAACAAAAATTAAAATTTGAATAAAATTAATATAAATAGTAAATATTTAAAACATTATTAAATTATTAGTGTACTTCTTTTGACAAGCTAAGTGTTGAACAATGACACATGGAAACAATATCTTATAAAATACATGATTTTCCAACATTTCTAAAACTTTAAATCCACTTAGTTAAATAGTGGATTTGTGGATTAAAGTTAAAAAGTGGATCCACTTTACACTAATAAATAGAAAATTTAACATAGTTCTCTTGTTCTTCTACTGTTGCCTTTTTGAAGTTTTTAACGTAGTGCCTAATGCAGAGTTATAATGAGGACCCTAATACAGAATACAGGAATCTCCACAAAGTGACTATTGTAGTAACCTAATTTAGGACCATATCACATATTTAAAGAAGTTCCTTAAGAAAACTTTATAACACTTCAGATGAGATCTGGCAAGGATTACAGGGTTCTAAAGAGGATACAGTGTACTCTTGTTAGAGAGGCAACTGAAGTTCACTGGTATTTTATGATTAAAATATCCAAAATATATGAAAGTCAGTCGTACAGCTTTAAGGAAAGCAAATAGCAGGGAAAGCATCTTGTGGGGAAGATGGCAGAGTGGGAGGATGATAGGCTCACTGTGTCCTATTGATACACCTAGAGAACTTCCATAGCAGCATATAAATAATCCAGAAAATGACCTGAAGACTGGAAGAACAGACTTTCCATACTTAAATGTGGATAAAAGGCCACATCAAAGAGTAGTAAGGTTGGAGATGAGTGGGGAGCCACACTGACCCTTGGCAGGCACAGAGACAAAACAGACCCTACATGGGTGACTCAAACTGGGAAAGTGAATTCACATAACATTTGGCTTTGAAAATCAGAGGCGTCTAATTTCATGAGTTCTTATAATCAGTGTGGCTTAACATCTGGAAGTTTAAAAATCAGCAGGCTCAGCTCTGGGAGAGCCGTAGGAAACTGAGTCCCTGCCCTTAAAAGACACAGCACAAAAAACAGCCCTCTTGAGATACAGCATAGAAGCTTGAAAAATGCCTAGGGTATATAGGAATGAAATTTGTTTACTAATTTCAGAGCATTTGCAGGAGAGGCAGGGATCTTTGGAAGAATTCTCTAAGAATAAAGGAGCTGGCAGGTGCCATTTCCCTCCCCTGCTACTCTAGTCTAGGTTTTTGTTGTTGTTGTTGTTTTGTTTGTTTTGTTTTTTGTTTTTTGTTTTTTTTTTTTTTTTTTTTTTTTAGCCTAGATATTTGTATAGCTGCAAGAACCAGTGTAGTGCCCAAGCTCTCTACTTACCTTATTAACACTGTATGCCCCACCTCGGTGCTTTTCTTCAGATCTGCCCTGTGCAGCTGGCCTCAGTAGTTTTCCAAAGTGCTGCAAGTCCTCTCCCAGAATAAACCAGTGTATATCTTGTATATCTTGCTGGAACCATGTGCCCTGCCCCATGATCTCCTGTGGACCAGCCTTAGCAACACATCTTTTTTTTTTTTTTTTTTTTTCCCCAACACATCCGTGACAGGAGTCCATTCAAAGCAGTGCCACAAGTGTGGCATGTTCAAACAGTCTCGACAGGGAATAAAACCACCTCAAAGTGACTCCTTCCCTGGGGAAGAGGAAAGAAAACTACATATACAAGTTCATCTGTGGTCCTAGCAGTGGGCTGGGGGCAGGCACTCAATCTGATTATAGGCCTCACCCACCAATGAAAGCTTCTCGGGTGACAAACAAGGAGAGTGTTCTGCAGTTCAGGGCTACCACACCCTGGCAAATGTCTAGTCTACTTATCTCAAACGGAAGGCGGCCCCAGAGAGGCCCACTAACAACAAAAGGACCAAATCTTTCCCACAATAAATAAAGAGAGCCATTGCAGATGAGTAGGCTGAAGGTAAACATGGCTCAGTCACAACAGTAAAGTACACTCAATGCACATAGGAGACATTCCTGAAGTGCCAGTTTCTGGCACTCTGTCCTTCTGACCAGAGGACACTGCATTGCAGGGCATGGCACGGCACTACAGGACATCTTCATAAAGCCACTACTTTCAAGAGCAGGAGATGTAGCTGAGTTTCCTAAAACATAGAAACAGACACAGAGAGTTAGACAAAATGATGAAACAAAGGAATATGTCCCAAATGAAAGGACAAGACAAAATCACAGCAAGTGAGCTAAATGAAATGGAGATAAGTAATATACCTGATAGAGAATTTAAAGTAATGGTCATAAAGATACTCCCTGGATTTAAGAAAATTGTAGAGGACCTCAGTGAGACCCTACATAAAGAGATAGAAAACATAAAAAGGAACCAATCAGGTATGAAGAACTCACTAACTGAAATTAAAAATAAAATAGATGAAATAAATAGTAGACTAAAGAAAACAGAAGAATGGCTCTGTAACCTGTAAGACCAAGTAATGGAAAGGAATCAAGCTGAACAGAAGAGAGAAAAAAGAACAAAGAAAATAAAAAAGAAAGAAAAAGAAAAAAAGATTAAGGGAACTCAGCAACACCATCATGTGTAATAACATATTACAGGGATCTCCGAAGTAAAAGAGAGGCAAAAGGGGACAGAAAACTTATTTGAAGAAATAATAGTGGAAAATTTCCCAAATCTGGGGAAAGAAACAGAATTCAGGTCCAGGAGGCACAAAGGTTACCCCAACAAAATCAACCCAAGGAGGTCCACACCAAGATATATAGTAATTTAAATGGTAAAAAGTAGTGCCTAGGTGGCTCAGTCAGTTAAGCATCTGACTCTTGGTTTTGGCTCAAGTCATGATCTCAGGGTCTTTAGATCAAGTCCTGCGTCGGGCTCCATGCATGGGGTATCTCTCCCTACTTCCTCTGCCTCTCCTCCTGCTCTTGCTCTTCCTCTCTCTAATGAATAATTTTTTAAAGTAGTGATAAAGAGAGAATTTTTAAAGCAATAAAAGAAAAGAAAAGAGTTACATATAAGGGAAATCCCATAAGGCTATCAGCTGATTTTTCAGTGGAAATTTTGCAGTTCAGAAGGGAGTGGGAAGATATATTTAAAGTGCTGAAAGAAAAAAGCCTACAACCAAGAAAACTATATCCAGCAAGGATATCATTCAGAAGAGCAGGAGAGACTGTTTCTCAGACAAATAAAAGTTAAAGGAATTCATCACCACTAAACCAGCCTTACAAGAAACGTTAAAGGAGTTCTATGTGTAGAAAGAGCATAAGCAGGAGTAAAAAAAAATAGGAGGCACAAAAGAAGTAAAATTAAGAATATCTATAAAAATCAGTCAAGGGATTCACAAAACAAAAGGATATAAGATCATATATCTAAAATGTGGGAGGGAGAGGAATAAAAAAATTCTTGCTTTTAGAATGTATTCAAACTTAGGTGACCATCAATGTAATATAGCCTGCTATATGCACAATTTGTTATTTATAAATTTAATGATAATCACAAATAAAAAAACCAGTAATAGATATGGGAAAAATAGACAGGAACCCAAGTATATCACCAAAGAAAGTCAATAAACCATGAGAGGAGAACAAGAAGAACAAGGTTAACTACAAAAAGCAATCATAAAACAAGTAATGAATTGGCAATAAGTATATACCTAGAAATAATTGCTTTGAATATAAATGGACTAAACACTCCAATCAAACAAAATGTAGATTGGTGGAATGGATAAAAAAGCAAGACCCATCTATATTCTGCTTACAAGAGAAATTTTAAACAAAGACTATAACAAATATAACAAAAGACAGACATTAATCATAAAGGGAGTAATCCAACAAGAAGATACAGGAAATGTAAATATTTATGTACCCAACATGGAAGCACCCAAATATATAAAGCAGATAACATAAAAGAAGTAACTGATACTAATACAATAAGAGTAGGGGACTTTAACACCCACTTACATTAATGGGTGGATCATCCAAACAGAAAATCAACAAGAAAACAGTGGGTTTGAATGATACATTGGAACCAAATGTATGAACGGATATATTCAGAACATTCCACACTAAACAAGTGGGATATACATCCTTTTAAAGAGTACATGGAGCATTATGCAGGATACATCATGAGTGAGGCCACATAACAAATCTCAACAAATTCAGAAAGACTGAAGTCATATCATCTATCTTTTCTGACCACAAGCTATGAAATTAGAAATCAACTACAAGAAAAAAAATCTAAAAAGAATACAAACACATGGAGGTTAAATAACATGCTGCTAAACAAAAAACAGGTAAACCAAGAAATCAAAGAGGAAATAAAAAAAATAAATGGAGACAAATTAAAATTAAACACAGTGGTCTAAAATCTTTGTGATGCAGCAAAAGTTATTCTAAGAGGGAAGTTTATAGCAATACAAGCCTACCTGAAGGAGCAAGAAAAATCTCATATAACAACCTAACCTTATACCTAAAGGGGCTAGAAAAAGAACAACAAACAAAACCAAAACAGCAGGAAGAGGAAATGAGAAAGATTAAAGTAGAAAAGAAACTGAAAAAATAATAAAACAGATCAATGAAACCAGTGGCTGTTTTTTTAAAGATCAATAATATTGAAAGTTTCCAAATCAATTCTATGATGCCAGCATTACCCTGATACCAAAAGTAGATAAAGATATTATAAAAAAGGAGAATGACAGGCCAGTATCTCTGATGAATATAGGTGCAAAAAATCCTCAACAAAAGAGCAAACTGAATCCAACAATTTGTTAAAAAAAACATTCATGATCAAGTAGGATTTATTCCTGGGATGCAAGGGAGTTCAATATCTGCAAATCAATCAATGTGATATATCACATCATAAGAGAAAGGATAGGGATGCCTGGGTGGCTCAGAGGTTGAGCATCTGCCTTTGGTCATGATCCTGGGTCCTGGGAATAAGCCCCACATTGGGCTCCCCACAGGGAGCCTGCTTCTCCCTCTTCCTATGTCCTTGTCTCTCTGCTTTCTGTGTCTCTCATGAATAAATAAATAAAATATTTAAAAAATATAAGAGAAAGGATAAAAACCATTAGATTATTTCAATAGATGCAGTAAAAGTATTGACAAAGTACAACCTCCATTTATGATAGAAACTCTTAACAAATTAGGGTTAGAGGGAAGATTCTGCAACAAAATAAAGGCCATATATGAAAAATGCATAACTAACATCATACTTAATGGTGAAATACTGAGATCTTTCCCCCTAAGATTGGGAATAAGAGAAGGATGTTTATTCTCACTACTTTTATTCAGCATAGTACTGGAGGTCCTAGCCACAGCAATCAGACAACAAATTTTTTTTTAAAAAAAGGCATCCAAATAAGCAAGAAAGAAGTAAAACTTTTACTATTTGCAGATGTCCAGTTACTATGTATAGAAAACTCTAAAGACTCCACCAAAAACAAACAAACAAACAAACAAACACTACTAGAATTGATAAATGAATGCAATAAGGTCACAGGATACAAAGTCATACAGAAATCTGTCACATTTCTGTACACTAATAAAGAAGTTGCAGAAAGAGAAATTAAGAAAACAGCCTTATTCAAATTGCATCGAAAATAATAAAATACCTAGGAATACACTTAACCAAGGAGATGAAAAATCTGTATTATGGAAACTATAAAACACAGATGAAAAAACTTTTGATAACACAAACAAAAGAATAGATATTCCATGCTCACAGATTGGGATGACAAATATTCTTACAATTTTGATACTACTCAAAGCAATCTAAAATTTTTTAGCAATCTATAAATTTAATGCAGTCTCTATCAAAATATCAACAGCATTTTTTCACAGAACTAGAACAAACAATCCTAAAATTTGTATGAAACCACAAAACACCCTGAATAGCCAACACAATATTGAAATAGGAGAACAAAACTTATCATACCCCAGATTTCAAGTTTATTACAAAGCTGTCATAATCAAAACAGTGTGGCACGTGCACAAAACTAGACACATAGATCAATGGAATGGGACAGAAAGCCCAGAAATAAACCCATGATTATATGGCCAACTAATCTTGACAAACAAAGCAAAAATATGCAATGGGAAAAAAGTCTCTTCAACAAATGGTGCTGGGGAAACTTGACCACTTTCTTACACCGTACACAAAAATAAACTAAAAGTGGACTAAGGACCTTAAAGTCCTTAGTGGTTTCAGAGACATGAAACCACAGAAATCTTTGAAGATCACACAGGCAGTAGTTTCTCTGACATTGGCCATAACAATATTTTTCTAGTTATGTCTCCTAAAGCAAGGGAAATAAAATTAAAAATACACCATTGGGACTTCATAAAAACAAAAAGCTTTGCCTAGCAAAGGAAACAATCAATAAATCTCAAAGAGAGTCTAACAATGGGGAAAATATATTGTCAAATGACATATCTGATAAAGAGTATCTAAAATGAATAAAAAAAAACTTACACGACACTAAAAAAAACAAATAATCCAATTAAAACAAGCAGAAGACATGAATAGACATTTCCCCAAAGAAGACGTACAGACAGCCAACAGACACATGAAAAGATGCTTAACATTGTTCATCATCAGAGAAATGCAAATCAAAACTAAATGGATATTACCTCACACCTGTCAAAATGGCTAAAATCAAAAAATAAGAAACAGTGTTGGTTAGGATGTGGAGAAAAAGGAAGCTCCTTGCACTGTTGATGGGAATGCAAACTGGGGAGTCATTGTGAAAAATAGTATGGAGGTTCCTCAAAAAATTATAAATAGAATTAATATAAGATCTAGTAATTCTACTACTGGGTATTTACCCAAAGATAATGAAAACACTAATTTGAAAAAACACACAGAACATTATGTTTATTGCAACATAATTTATGATTGTTAAGGTATGGAAGCATCCTAAATGTCTGTTGATAGATGAATGGATTAAGAAGATGTTGGGTATATATACAATGGAATATTACTCAGTTGTAAAAAAAGAATGAAATCTTGCCATTTGTTACAACATGGATGATCTAGAGGGTATAATGTTAAGTGAAATAAGTCAGCCAGAGAAAGACAATACCATATAACTTCACTTGTATAGTTTAAGAAAGAAAACAAATAAACAAAGAAAGAAAGAGACCCAGGAAAAAACAGACTCTTCATTATAGAGAACAAATTAATGGTTACCAGAGAGGAGAGGTGTGCATGGAGAGGGATGAAATAGGTGATGGGGATTAAGAATATACTTATCATGATAAACACTGAAGAGTGTACAGAATCACTTGTTGAATCATTATCTTGTACACCCAAAACTAATGTAACACTGTAGGTTAAGTATACTGAAATTAAAATTAAAAAAAACAAATAGCAAGATGTAAATTGAATTATTAAAACTGTATTTATGTTGTCTTAAGATACAACTACATTTTGAAGAGATACTGTATAGACTCCACAACTGTAGAATGTGGAGGAAAGGAAGAGGCCTATTACATTCACTTAAAGGATTATATGGTCCTTGTATTAATAAAGAATTTTTGTTTTCTCTACATTCTCTGGGTGTAAACTTACTAAGCCAGTTTCTATTTTCTCCAAATGCTTCCTGTTACAATTTTGTGGAAAATAGTAAGTATTTATTAAAGTTGATATTCAGCAAAGAATAATTTAGATAGTTACAGTGTCTTCCAAAGATCATTCATTTATCTTTAAGTACTAGAAATTTGAAAGTATCATGCTTTTTTTTCCCAAATATTTATCTGTATTTACAATCTAATTTGTTTACTTCATCTTTCTCATGAGAAGATAATTGAACTCTTTACTATAGTGCTGGGAAATGTTTTAAAACTGGCTCTCCCTGTTTAAGGTAAACTGTTTTATAAGAAGTTTTTAATTTTTATAATATATATGACATAAATATTCTTACTATGGCTCATTTCAAGTATCCTCATGATGACACTGAATACAAAATTGGGAAAAGAAGCACACAACTGGCTCTTAAGAGCTGTGCTAACCAACTCCAGCATATCCGTAGCTTAAATGTTTTTTAAGAAGAAAATTCCATATTCTACTTTTTGTTTCTCTCCTTTGAAAAGTGTTAACATGAAAATAAAGTATACTTCATAGAATATTCATAGATTAATTTCTTTCTATTAATCAGCGTGAAATGTCAAACTTTTCTCAATATTTTCAAGGTAATTTTATTATTGCCATGTTAGTGAAAGTAGATAATGTTTCTGTATAATCATAGAAGCAAAGAAATCAATTCTAATAGAAAATACACAGAAGACTAAAACTGAGAGTAGCTTGTATCAAAGCTATAATATTTGTTGAACTTTTGTGCCCACCACTATACAAGATATTTCCAAGTAGAAACAACAGCTATTCGTTGCTTGTAATATGTCAGAAATTTCTCATAATATATGCCATTCAATCACCTCAAAAATATTTGATGGAAATGTTTTCATCTTACAGGTAGGGAAACTGAAGCATAGCAGGGTTCTTAGTTTGCCCAAGATCATAATCAGTTATGATTTAAAACCAAATTTCAATGGTGACAAATTCTGTTCTTTTCCCACTTTGTTTCTATGATCAGTTGCCCTTAATAAGTACTTTTGAGTGTTGTCCAAAGCTGTGCATATTTTGAGATGGAAGAAAACAAAGAATCACCCTTTACAAACTTAAAATACAGAAGAGAAGAGACACATGTGGACAGAAAACTAAACTTTATTTTGAAGGCTTGGGTTTCTCAAGCTTACATAATATGTTTAGGACCCAATGATTGACAATCCAGTCTGAGAGAAAATTCTTTGACCACGGGAACCTTGAGATTTTAAAGAGAGAAAATAGTCTGTGTTCTCTGCATAAAGAACTGACTGCAATGTGAAAGGCTCAATGAGATGAGTTACAAGACTTGCAGTGGTCCAAGAGAGAGACTAAACTAAGGTAAGACCATGAAGGTAAAAACATGAGATTAGATTAAGAAATACCTGGAAGGTATAAAAATTGATAGGATTTTCCTTGATTTCACGTCAAGGATGGTCAGACAGAGTTGTAGATGCTGTTGTATGGGGGTAGTACAAACACTGAAAGTTGCTGTAGCTTTGCTGTCTGACAGCTATCTATCTCCTTTCTCCAGAGAATTGCTCTTCAGTGAGGATAAAAAGCCAACTTCCTTGCTTTATAGGAAAAGTGAGATTCAGTTTATTCTTCTGTATCAGGCCAATACTTTATCTGAGGACACCTTCTAGTCTTTCCCCTTTGTTTCTCTGCTTTATTTTTCCTTTATATTTCTCCAAGAAATACTCACATCTGAATTCTTGTTCCAAACTCTGTTCTAAGGGAATGGGGCTTAAGACAGGCATTAAGGGTATCTTTATTTTATGATTGAAGGAAATAAAAGTATTATTTGCACTTTGATAGCTGTATTATGTTCTCAACATTGTAGTTCCAATCTGTTAGTCTCCAAGATTTCCTGGAGGATAGAGTGAGACTTCAGAAGAGAGTTACCTAAAATATAAACTCTGTTAACGGATTTGCAGTTGGGTTTCCCAAGCTCTTTGTGTTTTAATTAAATATGATATAGAACTTTATTACCTACAAATGTAAATATTTAACATGTAAATAAATGAAGTATTCGCATATAAGTGGGCTAACTACATTATAATCTAAGTATTTTTCTTATACCTAATGCAAGATTTTCCTTATCATGAATCAACACAAAATAGATAGCCTAGTTGTCTAGTTTTTTCTCCTACCCCCTCCCTCCAAAAAAGATGAGATAGATAATACAGATTATTTTATTTTTAACACACAAGACATAAGCCTTTCATAAGCATTTATATATAGTCACTTTATAAAGAGAATTTTATTTATATTTCTTTTTTTTTTTTTTTTTTTTCATGTATCTCCCAAAACTAAATTGAGTATGTTTTTTTTTTTTTTCTTTTTTTTTTTTTTTATTGGTGTTCAATTTACTAACATACATTTGGGGAATATAAATAATAGTGAAAGGGAAAATAAGGGAAGGGAGAAGAAATGTGTGGGAAATATTTATATTTCTTTAAGTTTTCTGTATTTTGAAAATTATAATAATGCCTCTTTTTTAGTTTAAAGGAAAAATGGGTGTTTACAAATACATATGATTATGCTTAGTGAGAGAATACTGAAATTATATCTTTAGTTTTCATGGCCACATTAGTGTGTTGAGAGTAGGAATTTTCATATGCTTAGAGGTCTGTCTTGGCTGCAACTTGCATGTGAATCTGTGTTTATTATTTGCATAAAAGGTTTGTAAAACCCTCTATGATTGTCTTAGGTATAGAATATTAACTTCTTCAAAACATTAAACATTAAACCTTTCCCATACTTCAAGCTCTAGCTTAAATTCAGTCGTCTCTCAAGTAAGAATGACCTGATCAATGTAAAACATTGCTTTTTATTACATATTCAACTTCATAGCACCTAGTTTATGTGCTTATAGCAGTCTGAACTCTTGGAATTTTTATTATTTACTATTTATTTTTCTCATTAATCTGTACAATTCTTGAGTAGGAAATCTGTATTTTCAAATATTTCTCTATCTCCAATGCCTAGCAGAGTGCCCATTATAAAATACCTAACAAATATATGCTAAATTAGTGAATGGCTGAAAGAATGAAGTTTCTTAGTTATCGAGAAAAATATTCAATATACTTTCTTGACATTTGTGCATTTATTTTCAGACATATTAACTGCAACTAGAAATTTACTTGAAACATTTTATTAAGTGAATAAAGTGACTTTCATCATTGTTCTCACCATAGTTTGTTCCAATTCTCAGTAAAAAACATAAACCTGGGAAACTTGAACTCTACATATATATCTCTCAGAACTCATATACCACTTCTGTTGTCATAATATTTCCTCTGCCTCACAGAGTTGTGCTGCACTGTCACATTTCAATAATAGGTGTTGTAATTTTGCATGTTGCATAATCCAGTCTCAAATCAACCTTCAGGGACATCAAAAAAATTGAGAAGCTAGCTTTATCAATACTTAAAGATTGCTATTTGTCTTAGAAAATAATAAGCCCCAAAAAAGAGAAAATAATAAGCTTCTTAGAAGAATAATGCTTTATCAGGAATGAAAATTGACAAAAGAGAATCTTACCCAGTTGTGCTAAATTAACTTAAACCAATCATTTAAAATTATCTGCCAAGGTCTGGGCAAAAAACATTCTTTGACTTATGTTAATGTTAGTTACTATGAGAATAGGAGGTTTGATAAATATGTAGTTGAATAGTCAAAGGAGTAAGACAAATGCTATACTAAGGGAAACAGTGTTAAGTCCAAAAATCTATTTTTTAACATTTCCTTTATATATAAAACTTCTTGTCTGGTAGAATTAAACTTATTTCTGTCAATTGACCTAAATGAATAAAAACAATGGGTGTTTAAAGAGTCAGAAGGGGGGAAGGGGGCAAGAGGGTGGAAGAGTAGGGTTCCCAAGTCACCTGTCCCCACCAAATTACCTAGATAACTTTCAAATCATCCTGAAAACCTACAAATTTGGTCTGAGATTTAAAGAGAGAACAGCTGGAATGCTAAGGTGAGAAGAGTTCACACTTCTATCAAGGTAGGAAGACAGAAAAATAAAATAAAATAAAATAAAAAAATAAAATAAAATAAAATAAAATAAAATAAAATAAAATAAAATAAAATAAATAAAATAATAAAATAAAATAAAATAAAATAAAATAAATTAAAATACAATACAATACAATACAATACAATACAATAAAATAAAATAAAATAAAATAAAATAAAATAAAATAAAATAAAATGCCTCCAAGGGGGAAGGGCCCCGAGGAGCTGGGCTAAGAGGGGCAGCGAGAGCCTCCAGGACAGGAGAGCCCCGACCCGGAGAAGCAGAAGTCTTCCCCTGACAGAAAGGCGCTTGATACTCACAGGGAGCTTGGGCAGGATCCCAGGAGGGCGGGGATGCCCTCAGGTCCCCGGGGGCACTAACAGACACCTGCACCCCGGGGAGAGTGCCACACCCCCTGGCCAAGCTCCCTAAAGGGCTGGAGGGCGCGCCTGGCTGGACCCGGGAGGAGCTCGGAGGGGCTCCGGCTGCGGCTCCGGGAGGGGGCTGTGCGGTCGTCAGCACGATTCCAGCAGCACAGGCCCGGGAGCACAGGGCGCTGGGGACACAGCCCCGGATCCGGCCTCCCCCCTCCCCCGACGGGCAGAGGCGTGGAGGACACAGGACAGCAAGGACGCTCCTTTCCCAAGCTGAGCAGATCAGCGGCCTGCCCCAGGAGCATCCAGGCCCCTGCAGATGGAAAACTCTGTAGTTACTGCAGGAGCTGACTCCAGGGCTGGAGAGCTGGCCGCTGCCACTGTGGTTGTTCCTCCTGGGGCCTCACAGGGTAAACAACCCCCACTGAGCCTCACAGTGGCCTCACCGGATAAACAGGATGAACAACTCCCATTGAGCCCTGCACCAGGCAGGGGGCTGAGCAGCTCCCCCAGGTGCTCACACTGGAGAATCAGCACAGCTGGCCCTCCCCCAGAAGACCAGCTAGAAGGGCAGGGGAAAAGCAAGTTATTGACCAAGCAGCACTGGAAAATTCCAGGGAAGTCGAAGGATTTACAGTATATAAAATCAGAGGATACTCCTTGTTTTTTGTTTTCTGTTTGCTTCCCCCCCCCCCGCCTTTTTTTTTCTTTTTTTTTTCTTTCTTTTTTCTTTTTTCTTTTCTCTCTTTTTCTCCTTTTTCCAGTACAACTTGTTTTTGGCCACTCTGCACTAAGCAAAATGACTTGAAGGAAAAACTCACCTCAAAAGAAGGAATCAGAAACAGTACTCTCTCCCACAGAGTTACAAAATTTGGATTACAATTCCATGTCAGAAAGCCAATTCAGAAGCACTATTATAAAGCTACTGTGGCTCTAGAAAAAAGCATAAAGGACTCAAGAGACTTCATGACTGCAGAATTTAGATCTAATCAGACTGAAATTAAAAATCAATTAAATGAGATGCAATCCAAACTAGAGGTCCTAATGACGAGGGTTAAAAGGTAGAAGAATGCGTGAGTGACATAGAAGACAAGTTGATGGCAAGGAAGGAAACTGAGGAAAAAAGAGAAAAACAATTAAAAGATCATGAGGATAGGTTAAGAGAAATAAATGACAGCCTCAGAAGGAAAAATCTACATTTAATTGGGGTTCCCAAGGGCGCCAAAAGGGACAGAGGTCCAGAATATGTATTTGAACAAATCATAACTGAGAACTTCCCTAACCTGGGAAGGGAAACAGGCATTCAGATACAGGAAATAGAGAGATCCCCCCCTAAAACCAATAAAAACTGCTCAAAACTTCGACATTTAATAGTGAAACTTGCAAATTCCAAAGGTAAAGAGAAGATCCTTAAAGCAGCAAGAGACAAGAAATCTCTAACTTTTACAGGGAGAAATATTAGATTAACAGCAGACCTCTCCACAGAGACTAGGCAGGCCAGAAAGGGCTGGCAGGATATATTCAGGGTCCTAAATGAGAAGAACATGCAGCCTAGAATACTTTATCCAGCAAGGCTCTCATTCAGAATAGAAGGAGAGATAAAGAGCTTTCAAGATAGGCAGAAAACTGAAAGAATGTGACCACCAAGCCAGCTCTGCAAGAAATACTAAGGGGGACCCTGTAATAGAAAGAGGAGGTCCAAGGGAACAACAATCCACAAAAACAGGGACTGAATAGGTATCATGATGACACTGAATTCATATCTTTCAATAGTAACTCTGAACGTGAATGGGCTTAATGACCCCATCAAAAGGCGCAGGGTTTTAGACTGGATAAAAAAGCAAGACCCACCTATTTGCTATCTACAGGAGACTCATTTTAGACATAAGGACACCTACAGCCTGAAAATAAAAGGTTGGAGAACCATTTACCATTCAAATAGTCCTCAAAAGAAAGCAGGGGTAGCCATCCTTATATCAGATAAATTAAAGTTTATCCCAAAGACTGTAGTAAGAGATGAGGGACACTATATCATACTTAAAGGATCTATTCAACAAGAGGACCTAAAAATCATCAATATTTATGCCCCTAATGTGGGAGCTGCCAAGTATATCAAACAATTAATAACCAAAGTTAAGACATACTTAGATAGGGATCCCTGGGTGGCACAGCGGTTTGGCGCCTGCCTTTGGCCTAGGGCGCGATCCTGGAGACCCGGGATCGAATCCCACATCGGGCTCCCGGTGCATGGAGCCTGCTTCTCCCTCTGCCTGTGTCTCTGCCTCTCTCTCTCTCTCTCTCTCTCTCTCTCTCTGTGACTATCATAAAAAAAAAAAAAAAAAAAAAAAAGACATACTTAGATAATAAAACACTTATACTTGGTGACTTGAATATACCGCTTTCTACAATCGACAGATCTTCTAAGCACAACATCTCCAAAGAAACAAGAGCTTTAAATGATACACAGGACCAGATAAATTTCACTGATATTTACAGAACTTTACATCCAAATGCAACTGAATACACATTTTTCTCAAATGCACATGGAACTTTCTCCAGAATAGACCACATACTGGGTCACAAATCAGGTCTTAACTGATGCCAAAAGATTGGCATTGTCCCCTGCATATTTTCAGACCATAATGCTTTGAAATTAGAACTAAATCACAACAAGAAGTTTGGAAGGATTTCAAACAACACGTGGAGGTTAAGGACCATCCTGCTAAAAGATGAAAGGGTCAACCAGGAAATTAGGGAAGAATTAAAAAGATTCATGGAAACTAAAGAAGATGCAACCGTTCAAAATCTTTGGGATACAGCAAAAGCAGTCCTGAGGGGGAAATACATCGCAATACAAGCATCCATCCAAAAACTGGAAAGAACTCAAATACAAAAGCTAACCTTTCACCTAAGGGAGCTGGAGAAAAAACAGCAAATAGATCCTACACCCAGCAGAAGAAGAGAGTTAATAAAGATTCAAGCAGAACTCAATGAAATCGAGACCAGAAGAACTTTGGAACAGATTAATAAAATCAGGAGTTGGTTCTTTGAAAGAATTAATAAAATAGATAAACCATTAGCCAGCCTTATTAAAAAGAAGAGAGAAAAGACTCAAATTAATAAAATCATGAATGACAAAGGAGAGATCACCACCAACGCCAAGAAATACAAACGATCTTAAAAACTTATTATGAGCAACTATACGCCAATAAATTAGGCAATCTAGAAGAAATGGATGCATTTCTGAAAAACCACAAACTACCAAAACTGGAACAGGAAGAAATAGAAAACCTGAACAGGCCAATAACCAGGGAGGAAATTGAAGCAGTCATCAAAAACCTCCCAAGACACAAAAGTCCAGGGCCAGATGGCTTCCCAGGGGAATTCTATCAAATATTTAAAGAAGAAACCATACCTATTCTCCTAAAGCTGCTTGGAAAGATAGAAAGAGATAGAATACTTCCAAACTTGTTCAATGAGGCCAGCATCACCTTAATTCCAAAACCAGACAAAGACCCCACCAAAAAGGAGAATTACAGACCAATATCCCTGATGAACACATATTCAAACATTCTCAAGAAGATACTAGCCAATCGGATCCAACAGTAGATTAAGAAGATTATTCACCATGACCAAGTGGGATTTATCCCCGGGATGCAAGGCTGGTTCAACACTCGTAAAACAATCAACGTGATTCATCATATCAGCAAGAGAAAAAACAAGAACCATATGATGCTCTTAAGAGTTGCAGAGAAAGCATTTGACAAAATACAGCATCCATTCCTGATGAAAACTCTTGAGAGTGTAGGGATAGAGGGAACATTCCTCAGCATCTTAAAAGCCGTCTATGAAAAGCCCACAGCAAATATCATTCTCAGTGGGGAAACACTGGGGCCTTTCCCCTAAGATCAGGAACAAGACAGGGATGTCCACTCTCACCACTGCTATTCAACATAGTACTAAAAGTCCTAGCCTCAGCAATCAGGCAACAAAAAGAAATGAAAGGCATTCACATTGGCAAAGAAGAAGTCAAACTCTCCCTCTTCGCAGATGACATGATACTGTACATAGAAAACACAAAAGACTCCACCCCAAGATTACTAGAACTCATACAGCAATTTGGCAGTGTGGCAGGATACAAAATCAATGCCCAGAAGTCAGTAGCATTTCTATACACTAACAATGAGACTGAAGAAAGAGAAATTAAGGAGTCAATCCCATTGATATTGGCACCCAAAAGCATAAGATACCTAGGAATAAACCTAACTAAAGAGGTAAAGGATCTATACCCTAAAAACTACAGAACACTTCTGAAAGAAATTGAGGAAGACACAAAGAGATGGAAAAAATATTCCATGCTCATGGATTGGAAGAATCAATATTGTGAAAATGTCAATGCTACCCAGGACTATTTACACATTTAATGCAATCCCTATCAAAATATCATGGGCTTTCTTCAAAGAGTTGGAAAATCATCTTAAGATTTGTGTGGAATCAGAAAAGACCCCGAATGGCCAGGGGAATATTAAAAAATAAAACCATAGCTGGGGGCATCACAATGCCAGATTTCAGGTTGTACTACAAAGCTGTGGTCATCAAGACAGTGTGGTACTGGCACAAAAACAGATACGTAGATCAATGGAACAGAATAGAGAATCCAGAAGTGGACCCTCAACTTTATGGTCAACTAATATTCGACAAAGGAGGAAAGACTATCCACTGGAAAAAGGACAATCTCTTTAATAAATGGTGCTGGGAAAATTGGACATCCAAATGCAGAAGAATGAAACTGGACCACTCTCTTACACCATACACAAAGATAAACTCAAAACGGATGAAAGATCTAAATGTGAGACAAAATTCCATCAAAATCCTAGAGGAGAACACAGGCAACACCCTTTTTGAACTTTGCCACAGCAACTTCTTGCAAGATACATCCACGAAGGCAAGAGAAACAAAAGCAAAAATGAATTATTGGGACTTCATCAAAATAAGAAGGTTTTGCACAGCAAAAGAAACAGTCAACAAAACTAAAAGACAACCTACAGAATGGGAGAAGATATTTGCAAATGACCTATCAGATAAAGACCTAGTATCCAAGATCTATAAAGAACTTCTTAAACTCAACAGCAAAGAAATAAACAATCCAATCATGAAATGGGCAAAAGACATGAACAGAAATCTCACAGAGGAAGACATAGACATGGCCAACAAGCACATGAGAAAATTCTCCGCATCACTGGCCATCAGGGAAATATAAATCCAAACCACAATAAGATACCACCTCACACCAGTGAGAATGGGGGACATTAACAAGGAAGGAAACAACAAATGTTGGAGAGGATGCGGAGAAAGGGGAACCCTCTTCACTGTTGGTGGGAATGTGAACTGGTGCAGCCACTCTGGAAAACTGTGTGGAGGTTCCTCAAAGAGTTAAAAATAGATCTGCCCTACAACCCCGCAATTGCACTGCTGGGGATTTACCCCAAAGATACAGATGCAGTGAAACGCCAGGACACCTGCACCCTAATGTTTATAGCAGCAATGTCCACAATAGCCAAACTGTGGAAGGAGCCTCAGTGTCCATCGAAAGATGAATGGATAAAGAAGATGTGGCTTATGTATACAATGGAATGTTACTCAGCCATTAGAAATGACAAATACCTACCATTTCCTTCGACGTGGATGGAGCTGGAGGGTATTATGCTGAGTGAAATAAGTCAATCAGAGAAGAACACACATTATATGGTCTCATTCATTTGGGGAATATAAAAAATAATGAAAAGGAATAAAGGGGAAAGTAGAGAAAATGAGTGGGAAATATCAGAGAGGGAGACAGAACATGAGAGACTCCTAACTCTGGGAAACGAACAACGGGTGGTGGAAAGGGAAGTGGGTGGGGTGTGGGGTTGACTGGGTGAGGAGCACTGCGGGGGGCACTTGATTCGATGAGCACTGGGTGTTATGCTATATGTTGGCAAATTGAATTCCAATAAAAATAAATAAACAAACAAATAAATAAATAATAAAATAATCTCATCTATTAAAAAAATAAAGAGTCAGAAGGTAAAAAAAAGCAGGTCAAACTTTTATACCTAAGGGACATGTGATTCATAAGTTACACATTTTTATGCCAAATTTTGAAGGTTCTGTATATTTACTTATTTAATATTTTACTCAAATTGGCTCTGTACCATTTCTGTAGGATGTAGGCAAATGTATGTTTTGCCTTTTCTCTATGATCAGGTTATTCTCAGAACCATCCCTTTAAATATCACTTGAGACTAAAAAGAAGTAACACAGAATACAAGGCGGCACCAACTCTGTGACTGAATTCCATTATGTGTATAATGTTTTATTGTATTGTAGGATTCTTTGCACCGTTATCAAGGAACTGAAAACTCAAATAGCAATGTGCTTCATTATGCTAGGACCATTTCCTGACCTTAGAACTACTGGTATATACATCATTTGATGTCTGATGCAATGCATACTGATTCAAAAATTATGTCAGGTGCTAGCCAGCTCCAACAGGCCTAAAGATTTTCACTTCTTGATATTCACTCCTTTGTGCTGTCACCTCTTACACAGTGTCAGCAATGGCCTATATGACCAACAAAATATGGTAAAAGGAATTGTATTTTACCTCTGCCATTATGGCTTCTCTCTCCCACTTTTCTATTTATCTCTTTAATCCCCTTCTCTAGGAAACTTCAAAGCAGAGCAGCTGCCAGATTCTGGGGATAGGTCCATGTACTAAGGCACCGAGACCTCCTGCTAAGAGGTGACATGAAAATGTAAGTTTGGAAGAGGATCATCTTCTACCACCGGTTGGGCCTTCAGATGACTGCAGCCTTGAACAACATGTGCACTTCAATTTCATGACAGACCTTGATCTAAAACCATTTAACTAAGGCACTTTCAAATTCCTAAGGCACAGAAATTATGAGATAACAAATGTTTGTTTTTTTAAGTCAATAAATTTTGGGGTAATTTCATACACAACAGATAACTAATACATATATCATATGCACAGCCAGATTTATATCAGATTATGTTTAAAAGCAGAATAATTATGATTTAAAACAAGTAGCAATTGCAAAAAGTTCATGAACTAATTATACAAATATTGTTAAAGATTTAGAGGAAACATGACCTAACCTTAATTAACTTGATCCAATTAATTTGCCAGGCAAAACTGAATTAAATAAAATGGCTTTTATTATGTTAAAAACTTTAAATGTAATAATGTATGGAGAGCTATCAAGGATGATTTCATTAGGGCTTAGGAGTTATAAATAAATTCATAATTATGAAGCATAATTTATAATATTCCAAATTTTGAATCAATACTTGTAATTTTAAAACAATATGATTTTTAAGGGAGAGAGAGGAAATATCCCCCAGGATGTTTCAATGAGTTTATATTTCAGTTATTCTAAAACAGTATATACAGGACTTAATTTTCCTACTAATGGGTATCCCATAATGATTGATAAATATTTTTAAAAATATAAGTAGTATATGCAGGTAAAAACTAAAGCTAACAAAAATATAAAAACTACTAATAACCTGTATTTAGATTACATGGCAGATGTTAATATGTTTTTTATTTATTTACATATGTTTCTTTATGAAATAAATAAATAATGAGTTTAGTGCGGTGCTATCTTTGTTGCTGGGTTACATAATAAAATAATAAAGTTTGAAGAAAAATGTAGTATTTGAGGAACTTCTAGTAAATGTTGATAATATGAAGGATCATTGCAGTATTTTATAGTAGAAAATAAATGCATGATGTGTTTCTCCCTATTCCTTATCCATTACAAAGTTGCATTGTTTCATGAGAATTAGGAAGTTTCTGGATTCACAGAAAAATAAATATAATCAGATAATTAAAAAGAAGCTCTTAAGTGTAAACTAAAATTTATGAATTTTTTCAAGTCTCTAGTATTTTCTGTATCTATTCAATACTGATGCTAAGTCATGGCAGGAAAAATTTCATGAAAGAGAATATGAAAAGTCAAGAGTGAAGCACTCAGGCCTAGAAACTATTACCATCACTAGGTGTGAAATGACCAGTCCAGGGAGTCATTCATCCAAAATGAAATTATGGAAGGAAGAATATATACTCACAGGAAGAACAGAAAAACATACCAATTTCCTGTCCACTCAGGAGGAAGAAAGCCTGGAAAAAATACCCAGCCTCTTCCTTTGCCCTCTACCCCCTCTTCTGCAAGTATATGCCTTTGGCCAAAATTGCAAGAGCAACCTAGAAGTCAAGAACCACCGATGCTGTTCGTGAAGATCATATTCTCCCAGGGCACAAAGAAGTATCGAGAATGAAGGTTGGATCTGGAGGGAATAACTAGAAATAAGCAGCACTTCTGCAGTCACTGGTAAAAGTTCGTGATATTCAATAAGCTTTCTAGGGGAGAAAATTATTTCTTTTGAGGATGGTAACAATGTTTCAGGCAAGAGAGGCTGTGTAGTTTTTCTTCAGTTAATGACAAAATCCAACTGACTACATTCTGTATTCCTTATTAAGCATAACCTTTTCCTTGCCCCCACCCCTTTTTTTTTACTTTCCTACCATATATACTGTGTGCAATTAAACACAACCCTTTACTGAGTATGTTATTATTCTGTTCTTTGTTAATAATTACAGTAGATACCCTATCATTAGGCAAAAAGGCAGGCTGTTAATGATCTAATTCTAACATTATCATTCTAATTACTCAGTATGCTGGTCATGTCACTGATTAATTCTGTCACCCTGCTACCTATGCAATTAATGAAATGATACTGAATAAATATACCAGATGTTGGGTTGTGATGTTGAATATCCATGAATTATCAAAGTATTTGAAGCACTTCTCAATTTTGAAAAAAAATAAAGATTTTTTTAACCCTTACTTAACTTTATTTAGTTGTCAATATTTCAAATATTTTAATTCTATTTTATATTTATGCTTAGTCCAAAAATGATATTTCAAGTTGTTAGAAGTTTATTTTCTTTTATATTACCACACTCTTGATTACCTTGGTAACTTTCTTTCCTATTATGATGTCAGTTACTTAAAGGCAAGGTTTTTAGTTTTTTGTTTTGGATCTCCACAACCTAAAACAGTACCTGCTACATAATAATCTCTCAATAAATATTTTATGAATGAATGTATTACATCTCATGGTATTTCTCTTCTTAAGAGTTGAAATATTCTAGCTATTGTGTTATAGCAAAAATATGGTCTTTAATTAGCTACAATGAAATTTACGGAAGATAGAAACTGAAACATACATAATTATTGAAAGATACTTGTTGTTTAATAATTTTCTATTAAAAGATGAAAACAATCCCTTAATAATTTCTAAAAGCTGTGTCTGTACAATAATTATCACACATATATTAATGCCTAACAAAATTTTATTAAACAGTACTATTTTACTTTATCATTATTAAACACATATGCATTCTCGTATTACTTTTCACATAGACAAAAAATTTTTTATTATTTTTATTTTTTTTAACATTTTTTAAATTTTTATTTATTTATGATAGTCACACACAGAGAGAGAGAGAGAGAGAGAGAGAGAGGCAGAGACATAGGCAGAGGGAGAAGCAGGCTCCATGCACCGAGAGCCCGATGTGGGATTTGATCCCCGGTCTCCAGAATCACACCTGGGCCAAAGGCAGGCGCTAAACCGCTGCGCCACCCAGGGATCCCAGAAAAAAAAAAATTTTTAAGCTGAAATATCTGCAGGATATGGATAATGGCGTCAATTGTCTAGGGAAGAATTTCTCAGGCACATCCATGAAAATAAAATTTTCAACTTTTGGCATCAGAGAGAAAAATCCAACTACTCTTGGGTACAGACTTTTGAGAATTTATTAAGAAATCCTGGAGAGTTTTAAAGTAGTAAAGATTAAGGTGAAAATTTCTACAACAGGGCATGTCAAAAGTTGAATGAACATAGGCCTCTGATCCTGAGAAAATTATCTACATCTATGCCAAAATGAAATGAAATTCCTGTTTAAATACTCATCCTTATGCCCGCTGTAATAGGAAAGGACCTTCAGCACAAAATGTTACTTTTTTTCTTAGAAGATAAAATATGACTGTTAATAGTTAATAAAATGCAAGGAAGGTGCTTGGGTGGCTCAGTCGGTTAAGCATCTGACTCTTGATTTCCACTCAGATCATGATCTCAGAATGGTGGGATGGAGCCTGGATTTAGGTTCCCTGCTCAATGGGAAGTCTGCTTGAGATTCCGTTTCCCTTTGCCCCTAGCCTGGCTTGCATTTTTTCTCTCTCTCTCTCTCAATTAAATAAATCAATTTTTAAAAAAATAGTTAATAAAAAGGCAAGAAATCACCTAGAAAGAGATAAATTTAGGGAAAATAATTGTGCTTTCAGTTTTATTCTCCTTATATTGGTTCTGGGAAGATCAGGGTTTGACTGCATCAAGGAGCATCAAGGAAAGTGCATCAACAAAATCCATTAATTGATTAGTTTAAAAATTTTAATATTTTCATGGAAGTCAATCTGGAAGTAAAGGAGAATGAAGACCCTCAAGGAGAAGCCCACACTGCAGAACTCTATAAACGTAGTTTGAAATTCTCTCCAGATTACCTACTTTTCCTTCTCTACCCAACTAAACATATATCATTCTCAGGTTTTTATGTCTTCACGTTTCTTAACTTTTCTCTATTGATTTCCTTGGAGCCTTCTTTTGTCTTTATGACTTACTTACTCAGATTCTATTTCAAGCCCTAACCCTTGTCTGATGGATTATTTCCCATTGGATTGATGATTTGTATATTTTGATTGTAATCTGACTCTACTTCTTAATCTCCCAGACTCAATATCTGTATCTGTAAAATTAACAAATTTAGTTATCTATAATTTCTGCCCAAGTAAACCAACCTTGCTTAAGGTGTTTAGTTCATCCAAAGAGATAGGAGGTTGACCACTAACGAGTGCTTGGATTAAAAATTGAAGACATCAAATTCAGGAATCCTTTGATAAAAAATTTGTGAAAAATAATGTATTCTAGAAACAACATAAGTGTTTCTGGTGAATTTTTAACCTGTTTTTTAGTAAATTGGAACTATTGTAATCTCAAAGAATAAAGAAACACTAAAGTTTACTTTCTAGTTTCTCTGGACATGAGCTAGTTATGGCTGCTATTTGAGTATACACAATTATATCTTCCTAAGTTCATTATAGAATAAAGTACTTGAACATCTGACAGGACTAGCAAAGGAAATAAATAACCTTGAGAGTTTATCTCTTGGTTCAAAATTAGGATTTCTAGAAATACAACTCTTCCCTATTTCATTTATTATTTTTTTTTCTGGTAGAATCTAATGATTAGCCCATCAATTTTGCTGATGCCAAGACCATTAGTAAATATAAGAAAGGAATGAGCAAGCTAAATAAATCAGTTTTAACTTTTAAATGTTGCCCTGCTTTTAAAGTTTGATTTAAATTCAGTTCAATACCATTCCGTAGAGACTTTTTGTAATATATAAGACCTATGTATCTGACTTGTTTAGAAATATATCAATTGGATTAATCTTATTTTGTAAGTATTAATTTGGGCAACTTAACAAAATAATAAGATTCAAGATCTACTATAGCATCCCTTCTAAGGCAAATTATTTACTTCTATACTATGATGTTTATAATTGGGACTCTATGAATTTTCTAGAAAAGGAAGAAAAAGTCTTTCACTTATTTGGAGAACTGCAGCATTTGTGATGAAGATTAAATCTGCCTTTCTGGGACACTCGGATGGCTCAGTAGGTTAAGCATCGGCCTTTGGCTCAAGAGTCTAGGGATGGAGTCCCACATCGGGATCCCTACTCATTGAGAAGTATGCTTCTCTGTCTGCCCTGCAGGTGCTCTCTTTGTCTCATTCTCTTTCTCTCTCTCAAATAAACAAATAAAATCTTTAAAAAAAAATGTGTCTTTCTCATTGGTCTGGTATGACTCTATTAAGATAAGAGTCCTAGAAACACTACACTTAAATTAGGATGAGTTTTAGTTTAAGAATTACAATATAAAAGATCTAGCTCTCGTTAATATTTGTGTATTTAATAAAGACCTGTATAGTGAAGTAATACAATGGGAGTTGGGGCTCCTGTGTTTTAATGCTGATTTTGCATGTAACCAAATTATATCATCTCATATATATTTTAAAAGCTTTCTGGATTTTTCACTCAATGTAACAATAAAAAATTGAGACTAGTTCCTCATGAATGGAACTAGTGCCCTTTGAAAAATTCTGAGAGATCCCACCTTTACCCCCATGTAAGAACACACAGAAAGACAACTGTCTTTGAACCTCAAAGATAGCTCTTGCTAGAAACCAAATCTATAGGCACCTTGATATTTGACTTTCCAGACTCCAGAACTGTAAGAAATAAATGTCTGTTGTCTACAAAACACTCAGTCTATGGAATTTTGTTACAGCAATCTGGATTGACTAAAACAAAAATTATATACAATTTAATTACAAAATAATATGTTAATTATAGGAAATTTTTTTAAATTAAAAAAAAAACATGAGAATAAACATTATCACTCATCCTAAACAGATAACTGTTTAAACCCTTTTAAAAATCTCTAGGCCAGGCAGAAACTTGGAAGTTGGCTTTGAACAAGAGTCTGCCTTCCCCCCAGGTGGCCAGGCTCCTGAGTAAAGCTTATATTCCTTTCCAGTCAAAACTCATCTCTTGAGCATTGGCCTTCCAAGCAATAAGCAGCCAAAGCTGGGTTTCAGTAACATAGTGATAGCTCATTATGTCTTTTATTTGGATTTCCAATTAACGGCTTATGATGTTTAACTTTTCATGTGCTTAGTGCCCATCTGTACACATTCTTTTTTTTTTTCCATCTGTACACATTCTTTGGTGAACTGTGTCTTCATGTCTTTTGCTGATTTTCTGTTTTTCTTTTTTTATTGCAGAGTTTTGAGCATTCATTATATATTCATATATGAATCAAAACTCTGATTGAATACACCTAGAGAAGACCCAAATAAATGGGGAAATATTCAGTGTTTATGGATAGAAAAACTCAATATTGTTAAGATGTCATTTTTTCCTCAACTTAATGTATAGATTGATGTAATCTCAGTCAAAACCCTAGCAAGTTATTTTATGATTATTGATAAACTGATTCTAAAGTTTATATAGAGAAGCCAAAATCTCAGAATAGCCACATTGTACAATATTTCAAGAGAAGAACAAGATTGGAGGACTGACAATTCCCAACTTAAAAACTTACTGTAAAGTTATAGTAATCAAGACTCCGGTATTGGTGAGAGAATAAATAGATTATTGGAACAGAATAGAGCGCAGAAATAGACCCACATAGATAAGATTAACTAATTTTTGACAAAGGACCAAAGGCAATATAATATAATAAATACAGTCTTTTCAGCAGATGGTGCTAAAATAACTGGATAGCTACATTAAAAACAAAAAGAAGAATATAGGGCAGCCCCGGTGGCACAGAGGTTTGGCGCCTCCTGAAGCTTGGGGTGTGATCCTGGAGACCCGCGATCGAGTCCCACATTGGGCTTCCTGCATGGAGCCTGCTTCTCCCTCTGCCTGTGTCTCTGCCTTTCTCTCTCTCTCTCTGAGTAAATAAATAAATCTTTAAAAAAAAAAAAAAGAATACAGACACAAACCTTACAATCTTCACAAAAGGTAACTCAAAATTGATAATAGACCTAAATGTAAAATGCAAAACTATAATATCCCAGAAGATAGAATGGGATAAAATCTAGATGACCTTGATACGGTAAAGACTTTTTAGATACAACAGCAGAGGCATGATCCATGAAACAAAAAATTGATAAGCTGGACTACATTAAAATTGAAAATTTATATTCTATAAAAGTCAATGTCAAGAGAATAAGAAAACAAATCACAGCCAGGGAGAAAATATTTGCAAAAGATACATATGATAAAGGACTGTAACCAAGCAATACAACAAATTCTTAAAATTCAAAATAAAATAAACCAATTTAGAAATGAGCCAAAGATCTTAACTGACACCTTGCTAAGATTGTAGATGACAAAATATGCCTATAAAAAGGATGCTCCACACATATATTATCAGAAACATGCAAATTAAAATAGCAATGACACTACTACTACACACCTATTAGAATGGCTAAAATTTGAAACAGAAAATGCTGTTGAAGTTCTGGAGCAATTAGAATTCTGCATTAATGGTGGGCATACAAAATGGTACAGCCATTTTGGAAGACAGTTTGTTTCTTACAAAACAAAACATACTCTTACCATATGATCCAGCAATCACACTCCTTGGTATTTACTCAAAGGAGTTGGAAACTTATGTCCACACAAAAGTTTGCACACAAATGTTTTTAGCAATTTGATTAATAATTTCTCAAACTTGGAAGTAACCAATATGTTCTTTGGTAGGTGAATGGATAAATTGTGATACAACCAATCAATGGAATGTTATTCAGCAATAAAAAAATGAGCTATCAAGCCATGAAAAGATATGGAGCAACCTTAAGTGCATAGTTCTAAGTGAAAGAAGTTAATCTGAAAGGCTACATATTATCTGATTCCAACAACATGACATTGTGGAAAAGGTAAAAAAAAAAATAGAGACAATAAAATCATCAGTAGTTGTCAGAGGCTAGGGGATGGAGAAAGGAGGATGAATAAATGGAGCACAGAGGATCTTGAAGTGACAATATTTTCTATGATTACATAATGATGGATATGTCATTATACATTTGCCTAAAACCACAGAATGCACAACAAGAGTGCATCCTAATATATATGGATTTTGGATGATTGTAAAGTGCCAGTGTAGATTCATTAATTGTAACAAATGTATCATTCTGGTGAGGAATGTTGATAATGGGTAAGTCTATGCATGTGTGAGGGCAAGGAGTATATGAGATCTCTTTCTACCTTCTTCTCAATTTTGCTGTGGACCTAAAATCACTCTCAAAAAATACAGTCTTTAAATAAATGATATCTTTTTCTGCCATCGAATATACAGTTAATTGAAATCTACCATGTTGAGGATTTCTCATGTACCTGAATGAATCAATGCTCTAACTATATACAATGCAGATTCTACTTGAGATACTCAATGAGGGACACCTGTGTGGGTCAGTAGTTGAGCGTCTGCCTTTGGCTCAGGATGGGATCCTGGAGTCCTGGGATCGAGTCCCATGTCGGGTTTCCTGCATGGAGCCTGCTTCTCCCTTTGCCTGTCTCTGCCTCTCTCTGTGTCTCTCATGAATAAATAAATAAAATCTTTTAAAAAAAAAAAGATACTGAATGAATTTTAATTTTCAGTTATTTCTTTAAATGTCTCGCCCTATTGATTATAGGGCATATTCACTGAATATTTCTAATTTGTTAAAATCAAACAATATAAATTTCACAGAAGTTTTTGGAATACAAAAGAGTTTTAACTATTTTAAATGCTGCCCTTCCTCATTCATGTTAGTTATGACACAGAAAAGTCTGTCATATTTCTTACTGGATTTGAGTAATTTAAATTATTTTAATGTTGGCAGTCTTTATGTTGAATAGATGAATTAATGAATAACAGAAAGCTATGCTTCATACTTTTGCTAATTTCAATAGTGGTATTTAGATTTTCTGGGGGGAAAAACAAAATTTTAGAAGATATAGACTCCACTTAGATTATAAAGAATTAATTTGGTTATGAGGTGGAGATGAAGGAGAAAGATATTCTAAGTTGAATAAAAATAGTCAAACCTTTGGGGGCATACAGAGATCTGCTTGAGTTGATTGAACTTTAAATGTAAAAAATATGAAAAATAATGACGGACTTGTTGTGACATAATATGAAATACATATTGGATTTCTGATCCACCTTTTTGTTTCTTGCCACATAGCTCCTAAAAACCTTGAACTCTACTGAATAAATGTCTTTCAGTACTTTCATGAGGAGATTGGGAACTAATAAATTAGTAATGATTAGAAGAGAGAAATTTTTAGTCCCACCACCTTAACCTCCAGGAGGGGTAGAGGGGCTGAAGACAGACGAACACCTTTGGTCAATAATTTAAGAAACCATGCCTCCATAATAAAATATCCATAAAAATCCTAAACTACTGGATTTGAAGGGGTTTCTGGGTTGTAAACACATGAAGGTACTGGAAGGATGGCCCATAGAAACATAGAAACTCTAACCCTTCCCTCCACACTTTGACCTATACATTTCTTCCATCTGGCTATTCTTGAGTTGTATTATTTTATAATAAACTGGTAATCTAATAAGTAAAACATTTTTCCTTATCTATGTGAGCTGTTATAACAAATTATCAAACCTGAGGAGGGGGTCATGGGAATCTCCCATTTATAGCTAGTCAGATGCACAGACAAAAACTTGACTTTCAATTGGCATCTGAAATAAGGTGGCATAGTCTTAGGGGACTGAACCCTCATTTTGTAGAATCTGACACCAGCTCCAGGTAGCTAATGTCAGAATTAAATTAAATTATAAGATATCCAGTTGGTGTCCATAAGGAGAGTATTTGCTTAGAAATACTACCCCACAACTATATAGTACAGAGTAGTAGCATGAGTAAGAAACAACTTTTCACCTGCAAGTTGGTATCTGAAATCATTTCCAAATTCAGCTAGAAAAATTATGATTTGTTGCTGTGGGCTATCATTTTAAGTTACAGGGTAGTCATTTATAATTTCTGTCAATTCTGCTATACACTAAAATCTTTCAAAATCTTAATTAAATCCATATCACTTTCATCTAAACTTCTTCCAATATTTTCCTAAATTTTATCTTGTCCTTCTAGCTCCCCTCTACTGCATTCTTTGCACTGATTCTCAAGAGCTGTTATTATTTTCCCATTGCATTTAGTATAAAATATGACGTCTCTAATATGGCCTCTCAGATTCTATGTGATCAAATCTGTCCACTTCTCTAGGTATCTTATAACATCTTCTCACTCTATGACCCAAGAGTCTATCCATTCTTTTTTTTAAATTTTTATTTATTCATGACGTCACAGAGAGAGAGAGAGAGAGAGGCAGAGACATAGGCAGAGGGAGAAGCAGGCTCCATGCACCGGGAGCCCGACGTGGGATTCGATCCTGGGTCTCCAGGATCACGCCCTGGGCCAAAGGCAGGCGCTAAACCACCGCACCACCCAGGGATCCCGAGTCTACCCATTCTTGAGTTTAGAATACACCAATCATTTCCCCCTAAGTTCCTATACATAAAATCATCTACCCCTCACTTCACTGACTAGATTTTCTTTCCTCATTCTTCAAGTTTAAGTATAAATGTAGGTTTATCAAACAAGGCTTTTCTATTTCCCTGAATCAAGATAGGCCCTTTCACTCATGGCATTCTGTCCATTTTCTTCATAGTAGTTATCAGAGCTAGTAATTATATATTTGGTAATTATTTGTTTACTGTATCTTCCCAGTAAACCTGAAAGGTCATGATCATGTTTGCTTTATGCAGCACAGAGCATAGGAGTTAAAAAATAGTTGGTGGGAGATTCCTGGGTGGCTCAGCAGTTTAGCGACTGCCATTGGCTCAGGGCGTGATCCTGGAGTCCCGGGATATCGGGCTCCCTGCATGGAGCCTGCTTCTCCCTCTGTCTGTGTCTCTGCCTCTCTCTCTCTGTCTCTCTCTCTCTGTCTCTCATGAATAAATAAATAAATAAAATCTTTAAAAAAATAGTTGATGAATAAGACAATGACTCATGTAATGAAATAGCATTTTATGAAGATTAGCCTGAAAGAATAGTATAGGATGCATTAAACAGGAAGAATCTCCAGGTGATAAAACAGTTGAAAGGCTATGGTGAAAGGCATGATGTGCATTAGAGAAGAGAGTAGCATGATGATAGAAAGGCTAAAAACACAAAGAATTAAAGAACTATTTAGAAGGGAAAATGAAGATATTTTTACTTAGCTATTGGAGTGCAAGAAAATATTAACAGCAAGTTATTTGAGAAAGAAAGAAAGAGAGAGAGTGAGCAGGAGTGGGAGGGGTAGTGGAGCAGAGCGAGAAGGATAAGCAGACTGCCTGTTGAGTAGGGAGGCCGACCTGGGGTGGATTCCGGGACTCTGGGATCATGACTTCAACTGAAGGCAGATGCTAAACCGACTGAGCCACCCAGGTGCCTCATTAGTATTTTTTAAATTTATTTATTTATTTATTTATTTATTTATTTATTTATTTATGTATTTATTTATTTATTTATTTGAGAGAGAGTGTGTGTGTGTGTGTAAGTGGGGGGAGGGGCAGAGGAAGAGAATCTCAAGTAGACACCCCACTGAGCTCCAAGTCCAATGTAGGGTTCAAACTCAAGACCCTGAGATCAGGGCCTGAGCTACAACCAGGAGTCAAACGCTCAACCAAGAGCCACCCAGGCACCTAAAATGCTGTAATACTATGTAGGTACTTCAAGGTATTTTATCATTATCTATAATTTGTTTTTTATTCTAGGTTCTCATATTTGTACATATATTTTTTTTCCTCTATTCTGCATTTGTTTCTCTCTGTGTAGCTTAATTAAAATCAGTGACTTGGCAAATGAAATTTGTTATTAATAATCCTACAAGACATCAAAATATAAATTACATAAGCATTTGCATTAGAAGTTTGAGAATTACTGGTTATGAATCATTTACTATTAAGGAAATTTTAATATATTGTGCTATATCTCTAGGATGAAGACATATTTAAGTCTGCATCCTACTTTACACCTAATTTCCTGGAGTTATTTTACTAGCATCTACTCTTCATTTTTTCTATCAAAATTCAGATTGTCTAAATTTCTGTGTATATATGTCTCTGTGTGTATGTATAGAATCACTAAATTTTCTTAATTATCTTAAGTACATTTTCAGAAATAGACTGAATAGGCCATGGATTTTAGATAGTAGAATCAATCTAAGGTTTACACTCCTCCTGAGATAAATCATAGTTAAATTATGGCCCTTATGTTAAATATAAAATCATTGCTGAGTAAATGTATTATACATTTATATTTACATAATTATAAAATATTTTCAAAGGTATTTGATGCATCATTATTAATATTTAACATAGTAACAATGGTGATATTTAACAGTATTCCTTTGTGATGGAAACAGGAGTTATTCATATTTTAAGTTTTAAGATTCTTGCAAAACTATAATCTAAATTCTGTCACAGTGCATACTACATTCAAATGTGACAGGTTTCCTTATGAATAGGTCAACAGGAAAATCTATAGTCAGCCCACAGATGATGGTATTAAGTTACTGTCAGTGTAAAAAAACAAAAATTTGCTTCATGTTGAGCTACTGTCTAACATAATCTGTTTTTATATATTTTAATGTTCAAGGGAATAAAATATATCTAGTATACTATTCAAAATATACCCATTATTTTGATTATATCTCTACAGAATCATCATGAGGCTTTGTTAAAATTATCATGAATGTTTTATATCAATTTTTTTGATTTGCATGCTACCTTCAGTTTTCTCTCTATATAATAAAGCATGTCAACATTTCTTCCAATCCAAAGCTTCTCACTTTCTGGTAAGAAGGCCTGCTCTATGTTCCCATAAAAGGATAAGGATCATAATCTGTTTTTTTTTTTTTTTTTTTTGCCACACCTTGTGCTTCTACCTCTCCTCTCTCATTCACCAAGTTGCTTCTGTTGCTTCCAGGATTAGAAAGAAGTAATGATTAGAGGTAAAGGGACAATAGCCACTATACTTAGCAAGAGTTATTTGTGGTCCTCCCTTGACCCTGAAAGCTAGTCAATGCCTTCTGCCATGGTAGGAGTCCAACCACTTGTTCTCTCTCAGGTTCTTTCTGTAGAATCTTTGGACACCCACCTGCCTCTTCCCAACTCCCGCCACCCACCTTGGGTCTCTGATCCACCTGTCTACGTCCTTGTCTGGCCACCTTTCCATGACACAACCTTAGCTTCTTAGCTCCAGCACATATTTCAGGGGCCTGTTCATCCTGATAAGAAATCACTTTGTGAAGAAGGATCATGCAGATGAGACTAATCTAGCTTTATTCTATTGTGTACATCTGAACTTGGAAAACCTTTACTCTTACCAAACACAGCTCACTCTAATGCAGCCTTCTTTTTTCACCTGATGGGGTAAGGTAGTATCATTATTTATAATTAAATTCTATAATAAAAGCAATGTGGGCTCTGTTCTGAGAGTAGTCAACAAGTTTCTGTAGTTTATAAGAATCTACCTAGAAATAAGAGGTATCCTTTCTGACAAGTACCTCCTATGACTCAGAGGAGGCCTTTGCTGGTCTCTTACTTAGCTTGAGAAGGAAAGTACAATTTGTCTTTCCCTACACAGAGGAATGGAAAAACAATAGAACTGTATTCCCTGTAAAAGACTGGAATTTCCTGTTTAAGACCACATCTTTTTTGTAACAAATTCCTTTCTATTATCCAACAACAAATTTATGTTCTTTTCTTTTTAAAATGTTTTTTAAATTTTTATTTATTTGACCTTTTCTATAGTGTTCACAATAAAGTTGTAAGAGTACTCATTTTGCCTGAACAAATTTGAAATTAATAAAAGAAAAAAGAAGCACCTAGTCATTATGACTATTCCACTGTGAACTACCCAGTTATAAGAATTACTTTAAATAAAAGGGTTGTGTATTACATGTTCGAAGAGAACACTTGACAGCAGGGTCACCTCTATTAAATACACAACCATTACCGGCATAAACTGATGGGAGAACGAATGGGTACAATCTTGGAAATATGTACAACAAATCTTAAAAATGTTCATACCTTTCCAAATATGAATTACATTTCTAGAAATGTAGCATGTGAAAATATTCATTTTCTAGGAAAAAAAATTTACTTAGCAATGTTTAGTAAATGTAATACTAAAAATGTGGAAGTCACATTAATTCCCACTTTGAAGGAGAATTGTTATATTTAGAGTCAGTCTTACTGAATTACAACAAGTGCACTGAGGTTCCCATTAGTGAACATTAGATAGATTTCAAATTCACTTGAACATGAGTTTTTAGGAGTTTTCAGAAGATTTGTGGGAGAGTGCTTCAGATTATTGTAATACTTAAACTGGATTTATGAATAGTTGTGGATATAGGTACATTTGGCTGACTACCAAATGACTGAAAGTTAAACTCAATATTTGGTTACAACTGGGGCTATAACTGAATATGAGCATCATGGAATGAATTATTGGGGTTTAAGAGTTAACTGAATAATGTAAGTAAATATAATAAGTTATATTTAATATAGTCATATTTTTATATTTCATATTTCAAAAGTCAAATTTTATTATAAGGGAGAAACAATAACTTCTTGATTTTTTAAGATATGAAAATATTAAATTGCTACTGTGATTTATTAAAAAGGGCATTTGCATTTCTAAAAGGAACTGTTACGCTCGACTGATGGGTAGGTGAATAAGAGAAATGCTTTTACTTTGGTTTTAAATCTATCCATAGATGTAATGGGCAATGGTAATGCTGCCACCAAGTCATTAAGCTTTAATTCTTATTTTCTTCAGAAGCAATTGAATAGGTAAAGGCTTATCTCCTAAACTTGAAGTTTTGTTTGAAAGTGATTATCTAAATTTATTGAACTAATCCTAAAAAGTAAAGCTTCTGCATATCACTTGAAAAGATGCTTTTACATCTTACAGGACTATGTGTGTGTGTGTGTTTTGTTTTGTTTTGTTTAGAGAGAGGGAGAAAAAGAGAGAGAGTATGTGAATGAGCAGGAGTCAGGGCAGAGGTAGATAGGATCTTAAGCAAGTTACACACTCAGCCTGGAGCCCAATGCCAGCAGGATCTCGCAACTCAGATCATGACATGAGCTGAAATCGAAAGTTGGACACTTAACTGACTGAGCCACCCAGGTGCCCCATGCATATACTTTTTTTTTTTTTTTTTGCATTCACTTGCTTATTTACACTATCACTTCAGGAAAGTTTCAAGAAAGATATTTTCTTGAGTTCCTTGGGATATAAATTCTTTTCAATAAATAAATATTGGGATGCCTGGGTGGCTCAGTGGTTGAGCGCCTGCCTTTGTCTCAGGTTGTGTTCCCAGAGTCCCAGGATCAGTCCTGCATTGGAGAAGCCTACTTCTCCCTCTGTGCCTATGTCTCTGTCTCTCTCTCTGTGTCTTTCAGGTAAATAAATAAAATCTTTAAAAAAATAAAAATAAAAATAAATAAATATTAAATGTACTTCAAAAGTTTATTTTTTAATATTATGAATATTAGTTGCCCCAATATATTAGGACTAAAATATAATTTAATATCCATTATTTTTATTTATATTTAATTTTCAATTATATAACCTTTATTTCTTCAAAAGAAATAAACAATAAATGAAATGAAATGCCTAGTGCTAAGTTTTTCACATTTTTACACTGACTAGATATAATGATGGTTATTTACTTGATCACAAATTATTTGATCATGTGTAATCTGAGGAATGTCAGATGGGACATTAAATAGCCTCCCCAAGGTTAAGAATAAAATAAAAGCCAAATAAGATGTTTTGTCTAATTAACAAGACCAACATCAAATATAGATGTTTCCTTAGCTGTAAGTATAACATGGATCCCAAGGGCATTTGATAGATGACTCTAAAGCCTTGGAGAGAGAATATTACTTATCCTTTCACCACTGTGTGCTCTTATATCGATTTTTTCAGAAAATATATAGTGTTTATATAAAATAAAACCTTTATACATAGGATTTAGTCTTTGTTCTACAGATAAATTTTTTCAATTTTTGCCACTGGGCATTATTACTTAAACTTGTCCCTTGGTTTCTTTGGTCGTCTAAAGCTTGAACTCTAGTACACTCTTAGGAAATGTTCATAGGTCCTGAGTTTTCTCATGTTCATAACAGATTATCTTTGGCCTTTCTACCAGTTTGGAATGGATATAAAATCTTTGATTTGGCTTACATTTCTTTTGCTTGTGTATCTTAAATAGGGTATTCTAATATCTTCTGGTATGAAGTGTTATGTTAATAAGTGAGTTGGTTTGTTTTTCTGGATGGTCAAATTTATTTACTTTTTTAAAACTTGGTATCTCCCACACATTTCTTCTCCCTTCCCTTATATTCCCTTTCACTATTATTTATATTCCCCAAATGAATGAGAACATGTAATGTTTGTCCTTCTCTGACTGACTTACTTCACTCAGCATAATACCCTCCAGTTCCATCCACATTGAAGCAAATGGTGGGTATTTGTCATTTCTAATAGCTGAGTAATATTCCATTGTATACATAAACCACATCTTCTTTATCCATTCATCTTTAGTTGGGAAATATCAGAAAGGGAGACAGAACATAAAGACTGCTAACTCTGGGAAACGAACTAGGGGTGGTAGAAGGGGAGGAGGGCGGGGGGTGGGAGTGAATGGGTGATGGGCACTGGGGGTTATTCTGTATGTTAGTAAATTGAACACCAATAAAAAATAAATTAAAAAATAAAAAAAATAAAATAAAACTTGGTATCTAAGGCATGGTATAGACTTTTATCCTTCCAACCAGCATTGACTTATTTTAGAATCAGAACATATAACACGGAAAGTTGGAAAATTTTTGAATTTGAAAATATGAATTCATACAACAAATCTCAAATACTCATGCAATATTCAAGTGAGCAAAATAAAATGATAAATTGCAAATTTTCAGACCTCTTTAAAATTAGCGCTTTATAGTTCTAGTAATTTTAGCAGAACTCTTCGTACTCTTTTCTTCTCTTCCCCCTTCTCTTCCTCCTCCTTCTTCTTGTTCTTTTTGTTTGTTTAAAGCTCATGCCTATAGGATAACATCCAAAATATGATACAATTCATTTTACACTCTGGTTCCAAACAACCTCTTCAATTTCATTTCTTGTCATACTCTTTGAATCACTCTTGTCCTCCACCAGTTTCTCTCAAGTGTAATAACACCAGACTGCTACTCTCCAGATTGAATATGTACTTTCTTATTTCTGATCTTTTTAATCTTCTCTACTAGAAAGGCCATCCTTTGAGGTCCACCCCATTGGAGCATTTGTCAAAACTCTAATCTTCAAGATTCGGCTCAGATGTTGATTCTTATATCCCCATGTATGTGGTCCAACACTCTGGTCAGAATTCATTATTCTTCTCTATTTGTTTCCATAGCCCTTTATCTATACCTCTCTTCTAACTTTGAAACCCTTTGATTACCTTTTTTTGCTCACTGTGATTACTTTTCATTTATTCATCATTTATTCCTTCATTCCAAAAATATTTATTGAATGCCTACTATATCCCAGGTGCTGCTAAGTATCTGTCAAAGAGAGTATATAGACTTAAAAATAAACAAATAAATAATAAAAAAAAAAAACAAAGTCTTCTGAGTCCTCATGGCACTTAGATTCTAGTCATGACTACGTTCTGTGTTCTTTGAGTGTCCCTGACATTTTCTCCAGCATCAAATTAAAGATCCTTCCTGCATAGAGCAGGTACTCAAAAGCTATGCCTGTCTAGTCCCCTTTCCCATAGATAATTATTTCTCTGTAGTTAACAAAAAGTTTTATAAGCTTAAACATGCCAGTGCAGTGTAGACATTGTCAACTATTTTGAAGGAATCTAAGTAATTAAATAATAAATTCCCCTAAATGCTATTTAATTTAATAAATTAAATTTAATTAATAAAATTTATTAATTTAATAAAATTAAATAGCATTTAATCCACCCAAGATAGCAGCCAATCACTTGGATATTTTTTAACACCTAGTAGTTTTTATCATTTCCTAACCTAGGGAAAGAAACAAATGTCCACATCCAGAAAGTTCCAAATAAGATGAACCCAAAGAGACCTACATCAAGATACATTATAATTAAAATGTCAAAAGTTAAAGACAAGGAGAGAATCTTAAATCAGCAAGGGAAAAATCATTTATACAAGGAAGCTCCCATAAGATTAACAACAGATTTTTCAGTGGAAACTTGGCAGGCCTGAAGACAGCTGCACAATATATTCCAAGTATAGAAAGAAAGAAAAAAAAACTTCTACGAATACTCTGCTGGCAAAGTTATTACTCAGAATTGAAGGAGTAATAAAGAGTTTACCAGATAAGCAAAAGCTAAAGGAGTTCACTAAAACAGCCTCACAAGAAATGTTAAAAAGATTTTATATGCCCATATCCAATGCATGCTTTTCTAAGTTAACCATGTCCTCAGTCATGTTATAATATCCTATACATTCTATATATGCAGAGGGAAAATATTGTCTAATTTATATTTTTATGATGCAAGGAGGGTCCTGGGTAAGATCAGGGGCCTTTGAGATTTATAGAAGGAAGTAAAATACTGATTATAAAAAGACTTGCCTAATTTCAAAAAAAGATGGACAGCTTGTATAAACTGTATTGTCAGCTCCTTTATTAGTACTGATTTAAGTAATAAATAGTGACCAGATAAACCTTGGAAGCAATTCCACCCAGTCATAGTGTGAAAACCTGGGAAGGTCATCATTAACTTCAGAGAAGATTCCAAAACTAACAAAAATCCTGTTCTCTGGACTATACCATGCTAAGACAATGTTGTATTCTGGCCACACTATTCACTATGTTTTCCTTCTCCTGTCTCTAATTGCTGTTTCTCTGCTTTCCAGCCTCTGATTTTTTAAAAAAAAAATTTTATTTATTTATTCATGAGAAACACACAGAGAGAGAGAAAGAGAGAGAAGAGAGAGAGAGAGAGAGAGAGAGAGGCAGAGTCACAGGAGGAGGGAGAAGCAGGCTCCTAGCAGGGAGCCCGATGTGGAATTCGATCCTGGGTCTCCAGGATCAGGCCCTGGGCTGAAGGCGGCACCCAGGCTGCCCCCAGCTTTTTAAATTCTTTTTTGCTTTTTAAATTCTTCTTTGACATTCTGAATTCTGAAATTTTCATCTGTAGCCTAGATTTTAATTATGTATGTACACAACCTTCAAAGTACAACGAACATTTAAATGATCTAAACCAACATTATATATCTTTCTCTATTTCTGCTACTCTGAATCTCCACATAGATGATCAGTAATCAAATCAATATCTGGAAGCTAAATCTGAATTCATAATTGATGTTAATATAAAAAATCCATTGCTTATTTCCTAGGTCAGTTTATAACTTCATTTACTCGGGCATCTAAGTTTGGAACTGAATTTCTCCTGTTTTTTTATTTCCCACAACCAACTGCTCACTGCCTCCTATTATACATATCTCCCCTATCCATCTGACTCTCTGCATGTCTAGTACCACTGTATTAATTTGCATCCTCATAATCTCTTGCTTGAATGTCATGATCTTCCTATTGTCATCTATGTCTAGTCCTCCTCTCAACTATTCTCCAGTTTGCTGAAAACACCCTTCTATAACTTTCTTGCTAAAACTCTTTCAGTGGCCTCTGTTTTATAGAAAATAATATTTAAGGTACTGAGTATGAAATGTAATTCATAGTCTCATCCCAGTCTCTCTCTTTAATCTTGTTTTTCTCCGTTTCTCAGCATTGCTATTATGCTCAAGGTATAACAAGTATAACAGTACAATTTTTCCATATCTGTTAAGACTCAATTCAGGTGACACCTACACTATGAAGGTTTTGCAGAGTCTAAGTACTAAGGCAAAACTAATACAGGGTGAAAAACTGCTTAAAAATCTTCAAGTTATATTAAAGTAGAAGATTAACTCTTTGAAATAAGTCAATTGGAAATGGACAAACATTATATGGTCTCATTCATTTGGGGAATATAAAAATTAGTGAAAGGGAAAGAAGAGAAAATGAGTGAAAATATCAGTGAGGGTGACAAAACATGAGAGACACCTAACTCTGGGAAATGAACAAGGCGTAGTGGAAGGGGAGGTGGGTGGAGGGTTGGGGTGACTGGGTGATGGGCACTGAGGGGGGCACTTGGCGGGATGAGCACTGAGTGTTATGCTATATGTTGGCAAATTGAACTCCAATAAAAAAAAAAAAAAAAAAAGATTAACTCTTCTATTTCTCACCTAGACTGTGACTTCCTGTTTTGTGTTGTGTATGCATATGTATTCTCTCTCTCTCTCTCTCTCTCTCTCACACACACACACACACACACATAGTTTAAAAAACTGAGTATAGAACATGATGGTATAGATTATGGTATATGTTAAACTAATATTTGTTGAAAGAATAAGTGAGTATAATGTAGAAGAGTTTTCAAATTTCCATATTAAAAGCGTTCAGTAAGCAATTCATTTTGGGAATTGTTTCACATTATATCCTCAGTGAATAATTATACCCTGAATCTGTGGAACTCCCTTCCTTTGAACATATATGCATGATATCATATTTGTTTGTCCTTTCAGGTTTTTGAAATTATTTTAAAAATGAGCCTAACATTTTAAAAATACTTATGAAGAAAAAAATAGGTTTACAGACTGAGGAAATACCTTGAAAATGCATTAATGCATGATGTTGACGGGAATACAGTAAATTATATAATGTAATAATAGTAGCTTTTCTTTAAGGATAGACCTGAAAGTTTTTTTTTTTTTTAAGATTTTATTTATTTATTCATGACAGACACAGAGAGAGAGAGGCAGAGACATAGGCAGAGAGAGAAGCAGGCTCCATGCAGGGAGCCCGATGTGGGACTCGATCCTGGGACTCGATCCTGGGACTCCAGGATCACGCCCTGGGCCAAAGGCAGGCACTAAACCGCTGGGCCACCAAGGGACCCCCTTGAAAATGTTTTTTAATTAGAGTCTGTATGCTTATTTATTTCATATATTTTTTATATTGAAAGCTTAAAAATGATTTGACTGTAATTCTGAGGTTCACAGTGAAAAAAATCACAAATAAATTTCTTGATGGTACCAAATAATGCTAAATTTGAATGTCAGGTTTAAAACGTGTAATTCTATAGTTGCTTTTTATGTTTTTTTTTAATGTTTCTGAAAGTCTTTTACTTCCTATGATTTTATATACATATGGAAAAAGACCATATACTTGAGCATCTTGTGTTATCTTCAGTATTACTTACACTTTCACTTACCTTTTCATTGATATATTAATTGATCAAATATTTGCCATCCACTTAATATATGGCATTACTGGGACACATTTCAGGTACTAAGAAGTGGAAATACAGCAATGAACAACATAACAATTGATATGGAACTTTGCATATAGTAAGGCAGTTAATAATAACTAATTATGCTAACATGTGCTTGACTGCACTTATGATAAATGCTACAAAAAGAAGGAAAGAAAGAAAGAAAAAAACAAAAACAAAAAGAAAGAGAGCCCTAGAGCATAGACCTATCCTAGTCTGCAGGGCCAAGGATGGATTTTTTGATAAAAGTACATTTCAACTGAGAACTGAGCAAATTTAAGTCTGTATATTCCCTACAGAGGGGGATGGGGGTATTTCTAGGGAGTGGCAATGACATGTTTAAAGGTTTAGAGCCAAAGGAGGCTTGATAGGACAGCTTGAAAAGCTATGAGTTAATAGAAGTAAGAGTTGTCTCCAGAGAAATTGATATGAATAAGATTAGGTATATAATTTTATGGACAATTAAAATTGTTGCTTATGTTTCATTGATAAGTTGGAGAAACTTGGCATTAAAATAAATCATGCAATGACAATATTTATCAGGCAAATGTAATGTAATCTTTCCTTTGTTTAGTGTTAGATGCAGATACTTTGGTATAACGACAAGGTCTGTGGAAAAATTACAGTTAATGAAAAGATCAAATAATTGAAATGTTATTAATATCAGATTTATATGGATGCCTGGGTGGCTCAGGGGTTGAGCATCTGCCTTGGTTCAGGGCGTGATCCTAGGATCCGGGACTGAGTCCCACGTGGGGCTCCCTGCATGGAGCCCACTCCTCTCTCTGCCTGTCTCTCTGCTTCTCTGTGTGTCTCTCATGAATAAATAAATAAAATCTTAAAAAAGGACTAGATTTATAAAAATATTTTATAAGATAGAATAGAATCAATCATAATGATTCAGCACAAAGGATATTTTCATTTTATTAAAACATTGTCAAATTTAAAGTTTACCTTTACCAAAATTCTTAGCATCAATTCTAAATTTTAGTTGACTCTATAGACTATGTGTTTTTTTAAAAGACACTATTTAAAGGAAATTAAAATGGAAATTAAATGACAAAAGTTTCATTTCTTGTAGAAGAAATTCCAAGTTTGTACATTGTGTATAATGGGAAAGCAGGTAAAAATAAGGAAGAAAAAAATAAAAAGGTTTGTTGCTTTACCTTCAAGTATTTGGATCTCTCTTTTGTAAGCTACCTATTTATAGCAGTGACCTATGCCAACTGCCTTAATTTAGGTCAATAGTGACAAATTCACAGAGGATCAAGTGGTTCCCAGATGAATATAGTGCAGAAGTACCTACTAATTCATGGGAAAGAAAACATGAAGCATTAGGGAGTCCCAGATCCATGAGAATGGGGAAAAAGCCATTAAAAATGCCTGGTATTATCTTCCTCCTATGTTCCTTTTGTGACAGAAGAGTCATGTGAGAGTATGTTTGTTCATTGAATTTTTCAGGGAAGAAAATAATAGAACAGAGAAATGAAAAAGAAATCACTTTTTGCCGAAAATATCTATAATGCCAGTCGGGAGGTCTCAGTAGATGAGAGAAACAGAAGCAAAATGAAATGAATAAAATAAAGGATGGAAAGAAATCTAAAGAAAAGTAAATGTGGTGTGAAACACAAGAAGAGGACATGGAACATAGATACAATGGAAAGAGTCTGAAGGAAAATAAAATTCTTATTTAAAATTTAGATAATAGTGAGTTTTCAGCTATTTATAAATCATCTAATTATTTTTATTATTCATATTATTATGTTGTAGTTTTTTTTAAAAAAAAATTTATTTATTTATTCATGAGAAACCCAGAGAGAGAGAAAGACAGGCAGAGAGACACAGGCAGAGGGAGAAGCGGGCTCCTCGAAGGGAGCCCGATGTGGTACTCGATCCGGGACCCCGGTATCATGCCCTGGGCCTAAGACAGATGCTCCACCACTGAACCTCCCAGGCATCCCTATGTTGGGAGTTTTATAGCTGGTATAGTTCTTGAATTTACTGTGGAATCCAAGGCCACCCATTTTTCTAATATAAAAGACAGTTATTTTCTATATTTGAACACACTGTATTATTTACTCTTTAAAAAGAGATTATATCATTTGGACTAACTGAAAATATTTCCCTGAAAGGGACTATGTCACTGAAATGCAGGCCAACTTAATACCCAATCCCAGTCAAACTCAGCCAAGACTCAAATACAACCTGGTGAGTACAGGATAATAGGTATTTCTAGGAGGTAGCCTCATTTCAGGTTAACCTTGGAAGATACGCCCATATGAAACAGTGGTCACAAACATGGTTGTAGAAAGTAGGATCTACTGTAGGGGAAGATGATTGAGCTAGATCTTAACCTAAGACAGTCTGGGGTTATACAAGGTAACTGGGGCAGACCCATGACTGAATAATTAAGGCAGAATTACTGGTTTAGAGAACCAGGCTATCAAAGAAGTGTGTGTGTGTGTGTTTGGGGAGAGGTGGAGGTGGTTTATTACTCACAGCCAAAAATTCACAGAATTTATCCACAGAGCACAAGAAAACAGGTATGCTGACAGACTGGCAGCTCTAGACAGAGAAACTCCAGAGGCTATGACTTATAGTAATAAATAGAATTTTGAGCACTCATATCAGTCCCCGTACTGATTAGTTTATACAAATTGTTTTACTTAATTTTCATGAGTATGCTGTAGGTATTATTATTATTATTATTATTATTATTATTTAAAGATTTTATATATTTATTCATGAGAGACACAGAAAGAGAGAGAGAGAGGCAGAGACACAGGCAGAGGGAGAAGTAGGCTCCATGTAGGGACCCTGATGCTGGACTCGATCCCAGGACTCCAGGACCACGCCCTGGGCTGAAAGCAGGCGCTAAACCGCGGAGCCACCAGGGATCCCCAGTATTACTGTTCTCATTCAAATCTCAGGATACAGAGAATAAGTATCTTGCTACAGATCACATAACTATTAAGTGATGAAGACATTATACAAATCATCTTTATTAAACTATAGAACTTATGTCTCTGTAACAATGTAGAAGAAAGTACTAAAGGATGTTGGTTAGAAAGCAAAACAAAAAGAAACAAAAAGATAATACCAATTAATTAAACCAAGACAGACAAAACAAATTATTTGGAAATAGATAAGAACCAAATGGCGTGAATAATTGACTACAGTTTTCCCTAAAGGGTTGAGAAAGGACAAAAGACTATTCCATTTAGTTTGGGGTTTTAGTATTTCAGAGCACTCTTTCATAGCTAATATTGTTATCGTCATTCTGCTGATACGGAAACTGAGACTTGAAGATGTTAAGATCCTTGTCTGAGATCATGAACTTAGTAAGAGGTAGATAGTATTCTCACTAGAACAGTTTGTTTATTTTGTTTGAGAGTTAGTGTGCTGAATGACACTATACAAGTGGAGATATATAAATAATGAGGCTCAACATCCAGAGAAAATCCGGAGAAAAGATCAGATCACTTTCAGAAACTAAGATGCTTTTTCATGAATAAGGCAAGCAATGTATTGAGAAAGGAAATTTATTTTCAACTATGTATTATTTACCTGGCATGTCATTGTCCATGGTTTATTAAAATACTACTAAATTTGACATCTGTATTTCTGGTACATGATTAATTTTACTTCAATACAATAAATGTGCAAATCATAACTTTGACTTTCCAAATGACATTGTGTGACTTTTGTTTTCAATTATGTTTTCAATTATGAACACAGTCTACCTCCTGAGGTTTCCAGTTAAGATAAAAGGATATGTCACAGTTAGGAACAGTCAACTCATCAAGAATCATGGTGTGAAGTGGGTACTACGGATCCCTGCCAGATGGAATTATTTGTAATGATGAACGATCTCAATTTCTGTACAAGTAATTTAAAACTTATTCAACATTGTGAATGAATTTTGTATTATATAACAAAAAATTAATTATATCTTTTTTTTAATGGAACACTTGAGATGACATTTACTACCACTGGATACATAACTGTGCTAGAATATTTAATATAAAAAAACCCTCAAAATGTCTACTAGGTGACAGCGTAATAAAGCTGAACCGTTTGAGTATCACCATTATATATACATAATATATGCAATGCCCATATCTATAAGAAGAAATTTTGTTTTTTAGATAACTAGATATATTTGATGGAAAAATGATTTATGTAGAATACACAAAACAAGGTCAATTTAGCCTTTTCTGTTCTCTTTTTCTGTTTCTATGCCTCAGTATAGTATCAAACTGAACTGTTTATTAAGGTATTTTTATTGTCCAGTTACTTGCATTAAGTCAGGGAAGATACCAGGATATGCTAATACGTTTTTTGTTTTTTTTTTTTTTTTAAAGAGTGGCCAGAATAGTCTAAGGGAAATAACATTAAAAGAAAAATGATTAGTACATGAAGTCGAAAGAGTAATCACAGGATAATACAAAAGTAAATAGAAGAAAATAAAAGTTCCACCTACAAGGAACTTCACATTGATAGGGTGGAGGATACAAATAATCACAATTGTAAAAAAGGGTTTTTTTTTTCCTTTATTTTTTTAATTCACAAATAAGTATGCATGGGAGAAAATACCATACTGCTGTTTATGCGTACTATGACAGAATTGGCTTTTAAAATTGGATATGACAGCATTATCTTAATTATTTGCTTTGCTTTAAATAAGTTATTTGGATAAAAATTAAATTATTTTTTCTGGCATTTATAAATGTTTTTGATGAATGGAAGAATTCTTTCATTTCCTAAATCTAACAAAACACAGTTCATAAAAATACAAAAACATTATTTGACTAATAAATATACGAATGAATAAAAAAAATAATTGAATATGAATTGATCAGAGTTGATGTGAAGCTTAAGAAAAAGTTCAAAAAAAAGAAGAATAGGTACTCTTGTCCATGGCATTCTGGTCAGTATTCTATTTGAATGCAAATCTGACTCTATTGCAGTCTTGCCAGTGGTATACAGCCCTGAAAGGAGGCTGATAGCTATTACTACTATGGAAATGTTTCTTGTTCTACCCCTTTCCCCTCCAGGGTACTCTTTAGTATCATTAAAAACGAGTTAAGAGGGCAGCCCCGGTGGCGCAGCGGTTTAGCGCTGCCTGCAGCCCGGGGTGTGATCCTGGGGACCTGGGATCGAGTCCCACGTCAGGATTCCTGCATGGAGCCTGCTTCTCCCTCTGCCTGTGTCTCTGCCTCTCTCTCGCTCTCTCTGAATGAATAAATAAATAAGTCTTAAAAAAAAAAAAAACGAGTTAAGAAATGGACAAAAGACATGAATAGATATTTTCCCAAAGAAGACATAGATGGCCAACAGACACATGAAAAGAAGCTCAGCATCACTCATCATCAGGGAAATACAAATCAAAACCACGATGAAATACCCCCATCAGAATGGCTAAAGTAACAATACAGAAAACAACAGATACTGATGAGGATGCAGACAAAGGAAACCATCTTACACTGTTGGTGGAAATGCAACTGGTGCAGCCACTCTGAAAAACAGTATGGAGGTTCCTCAAAAAGTTAAAAATAGAGCTACCCTACAACCGAGCAATTGCAATACTAGGTATTTACACGAAGGATACAAAAATACTGATTTGAAGGGGCACATAAACCCTGATGTTTATAGCAGTAGTATTAACAATAGTAAAATTATAGAAGAGTCCAAATGTCCATCGACAGATGAATGGATAAAGAAGAGGTGATATATATTATATATATACACATATATGTATTGAAATATTACTCAGCCATCAAAAAGAATGAAATCTTGTCATTTGCAACAACATGAATGGAGCTAGAGTATAGAATATGTTAAGCAAAATAAGTCAGAGAAAGATAAATATCATATGATTTCATCCACATGCAGAATTTAAGAACAAAACAGATGAACATAGGTGAAAGGGAAAAAAAAAGAAGGGGAAGCAAACCATAAAATACTCTTAACTACAGAGAACAAACTGAGTGTTGATGGAGGTAGGTGAGTGGGGGGTGGGCTAAATGGATAGTGGGTATTAAGGAGGGTACTTGATGAGCACTGGATGTTATAGGTAAGTGATGAATCATTAAATTCTATTCCTGAAACCAATATTGCACTATTTGTTAACTAATTAGAATTTACATTAAAACTTTAAAACACAAGTTAAAAAGAAATAAAATGAAATGATGAGAGAAGAAAAGTTGGTAAAGGAAATTACAATCCTTTGAGCATTCATGTGTGCTAGAAGGGGGTGATCAGGGAAGTTAAAAAATACATATTTACAGAGAGAAGATAATTCAAAAGACGTGATAAACAATGTTATTATTAACTATTGGCATGCAAAGAAATCTCTGCATTTCAGAGACACTAAAAAGAAGAAAATACTGGGATGCCTGGGTGGCTCAGGAGTTGAGCATCTGCCTTTGGCTCTGAGTGTGATCCCCGAGTCTCCGGATGGAGTCCTGCATCGGGCTCTTTGCATGGAGCCTGCTTCTCTTCCTTCTTCCTATATCTCTGCCTCTCTCTTTGTGTGTCTCATGAATAAATAAATAAAATACTTAAATAAATAAACAAATAAAAAGAATAAAATATTGAATTGGATTCTAATCAGAAAATGAAAAAAGGGGCAGTCCTGGTGGCCCAGTGGTTTAGCGCCTTCTTCAGCCCGGGGCGTGATCCTGGAATCCCGGGATCAAGTCCCACGTCAGGCTCCCTGCATGAGGCCTGCTTCTCCCTCTGCCTGTGTCTCTGCCTCTCTCTCTCTCTCTCTCTCTCTCTCTGTGTCTGTCATGAATACATAAAATCTTAAAAAAAAAAAAAGATTAAAAAAAGAAAATGAAAAGAGAAAATCTGTTAAATTTAAAAATTGATTTTAGGCCTTTCTTCTTCTAAGTACTGAATGCTATAAATTTATCTGCAAGCCCTATTTTTAGCTTCAGACCACAAATTTAGTGTGTTTTTAAAAGAACTGTATTCAACATATTTTCCAATTTCCTGTATACATATATTTTAACTTAGAAATGTGTTGCATAATTTATGCAAGCATTTGGAGAATTTCTAGTTGTCTTGCAATAGTTTTGAATTTAATTTTTTGTGGTTAGAGAATATAGTTTATTTAACTATAATTCTTTAAAATTTGCACATATTCTTTTATAAATACCTCTTATTATCCTTTTAATGTCTGTGGTGTTCATATGAGGTTCTCTTCTTCAAATAAACATATTCTCTCCTTTTTTTGATCAGTTTTAGTGGGGGTTGCTTAATTTATCAATTTCTTCAGGAATAAACTTTTGGCTGTTGATTTTCTCTTATTTTATTTTATTAACATTTCTGCTGCTATCTACATTATTTTCTCCTACCATTTAATTTAATTTTCTTACTACTTGAGTTTTAAGATTAGTTTAGATTTGCAGCCCCTCCTCATTTGAAGCTATATTTTTTTCTCTAAGTATTTACTTAATAACAACTTTGCTGAGTCATATTTTTATTATTATTAAGCTCACAAATTACCAATATCATGAATAAAAGAGTGGGCAAGGCTACCAATTGGACGCTACAATAATTAAATAAACTATGACAATTTTATGCAGATATATTTGATAAGTTAGATGAAATGGAAATTGTCCTTTAAAGATACAAACTAATACAGTTCATCAAAAAGAGATAACTTATATATCTTCATATTTACTAATAACATTCAATTTGTAGTTAAAATATGTTCCAATATAGAAACCCTGGTCCCAAAAAGCCTCAGTGCTTAATTCTACCAAGTATTAGAATCAATCATTCATTTCCATTTCCAGAAAGTAGAAAAGGAGGAAACAATATCGTACTTGTTTTATAAGCCAGAAATACCATGATAAGAAAACTAAACAAAGATATTATGAGGAAAAATAACAAAACAGTGTGGATGCCTATTGTCATAGACATTGAGGCAAAATTCATTAAAAAATATTAGCAAATTGAATCAGTGATATATAAAAAGAATAATAAATTGCAATCAAATGACATTGATCCCAGGAATGCAGAGCTGTTTGACATCTGGAAATCAACTAAAGAAAATCACCACATTAACTGACAAAACATTTTGAAAAATAATTTGATCATCTTAATGAACATAGAATACATGAAATAAAATTCAACACCATTTATGATTAAAACTTCAGAAACTATGAAGAGAAGCAAACTCCCTCACATGGTAGAGAACATCTACAAAAATGCTTAGTTACTGTGTTACTTCATGGCGATAGCTGAAAGCTAATATCTAAGTTAGGGTAGTGGAAGGATGTTCAAACTCATTTATCTGTTCAACATTGTACTATAAGTCTTAGTCAACGCAATAAACTTCAGAAAGTATCAAAGAAATATAGATTGGAAGAGAAGAAGAACACAGTTTTTGAGTTAGGACTTTTTTTAAAATTTATTTTAAAAGGATCTCAAAATTATTCATTTTCCCAGTAAGTTCTTCTCTGTATAATGCTTTAGAAGTCTTTATTTATTTTTTTTAAAGATCTTATTTATTTATTTATTCATGAGAGACACACAAACACACACACACAGGGGAGGGGGGGCAGAGACACAGGCAGAGGGAGAAGCAGGCTCCACGCAGGGAGCCCGTTGTGGGATTTGATCCCAGGTCTCCAGGATCAGGCCCTGGGCCGAAGGCAGCACTAAACCGCTGGGCCACCCGGGCTGCCCTAGAAGTCTTTAATACTAGGTTTTAGATCAGAGTAAGCATACATGTATTTCCCTATTCTCTCTTCATCTCCCCTTTCTCTATGATTCCATATCCTATTTTTTTGTGCTGTTTATTATTGTTCCCTTCAATTCTTGTGTACTAAACCTGACTCCTTTCTAATGCTGAATTTGCTTGTTCCTCAAAGCCCATTATACTTTCAATGTCTAATGGTTCTATATTAATACTCTATTTTAATGAAAGCACTTGGAAATAGTTCTATATTGCAAAGAGTTGAGTCTAACAGTGAGAATTTCATGAAATCTCTGTACAGGAGACATTTGAAATCTCTCAAGTCTTTCAGGGCATTTTATTTTAAAATTAACAATACTTTCAGTTGGTCCTTTTTAAACTTGATGTGCAGTCATTGCCTTCTCCTGGCTACAAGAAAGATCCTTCTAGCCTACTGGCTAGAGGAAGACTGAAATTACGTTATGAGGTAAAATGAAGAGAGATAATTTATTTAATAAAGTATCATCCCTATAATGAATCTGCCTTTCTACATGAACATTCTATACTTAGCTCATGTATGCATATATAGATGTTTGTCTTACATAGGAAAATTGCATTAGCTATCTAACATTATTTAAAAATAATTTATTGACTGCATATTGCCTGTCAGGTACAGGCACTGATATAGACAAATAAATTTGTTTTCCCATTTATCCTTTTTAAAAAACATTATTTCTCTCACATTCAGGAATATTGTATACATAGTCCATGAATGTCAGAAAGTGGAAAGCTCTCCTTTTCAGCAATTTAGTTAAGCCTGATTTTATTGATATATGTATTAAGAAAATTCAGTGGACTTGAAAAAAAACCAGAACTGACTTCTAATTAAGCTCCTACCTGTTTTCTAATAAAAATATTATTTTAATAATAGTAGTAGCAGCATGATAGCAACAATAGCTACTATTTATTGAGCATTTATTATATGAATGTGTTAAGTGTTCACAATTACATTCACAACAATCTTAAGAGATTGGTAAATTATTATCCTTATGTTTAAATACATGCATAAGGAAACAAGATAACTTGCTCAAGTTCACATAGCTACTGTGGCCCATGTCTGGCTGCCTGGACTGAAAACCACTCTAACAGTTTTATTTACTTGCCATTGTTTTCATTCTACATACAGAGCACTAAGTTGAGGGTTTCAGAAAGAGGACTGGATGGGATCCTTGCGTAACGGTTTAATCCCCTGCTGTGACTCAAAAAAAAAAAAATCTAAGAGATGGAAATGCATGTTTGTAAATAATTTGTAGCATAGTTCTACGGAAAGAGACTCCTTCCTAAGTTAGATAAATATTGTTAATGTTTTTAAAGTGTCCAACCTCTTGCAAAACCCATAGCAGGGGTACAATCAACTTGCATAAATGACTGAAGTTTAGTATGTAAAAAAGACAGGTTAGGGACTTAGACATATTCAGAATGTCTTCATCTGATATACTGTCACAGGAAATGAAGTTTCAGTACTTATATGCTCCTAAGCCTAAGTAATTCATATAAAGCAGTTAAATATTCTCGTTTTTAAGGGTCCTTATCATTGGCATAGTCAGAGTTGGTAAAAGATGGAAAGACCTTCAAGTTCATTTCACTCACCAGAAAGGAAGCTGACGGATTAAGCAATTTATGTAAGTCTTGCAAGTAAGCTGTTGACCCAGCATTAGACTGAAAATGTATGACAATTGCTGTTGGGCTTAGTGTTTGCACACAGCATGTTTGCTGCAGAATTGGCTTATGCCCAGCTCCCATTCCTCTCCTCCTCAATCATTATCTTGCACGTCTTCATTTAAGAGGCTCCATATCATCCCTGATAAATAATTGTCACCCTCAGCAAAAACTCCAGGGAGTGCAAAGGGTTGATATTCTCATACTCAAAATAATTTTCTTCCAAATCAGGGTTAAGTCACATTGATTAACAGGCATGAGCTTCAATCTGATATTGCCATTGATTGCCCTGCACTTGCCTGTGCTTTAGGAAAGGATTTCAATTTCCAGGATCTGTGCTCCACTTTTCACAAGTTGAAAACTTACTCCAACTGGTGCAATAAAAATGACAACAAGAACTTTCCTCATTTCAATCCTTGATGTAACCCCAAATCTACTACTGTGCTTTCTTAAATATCTAACTACATCATCTCATTTCAATTGGGGCAGCTAGTCCTGCTGACATAGTCTCACTCTATCTTTCAAATTGAAAGCATTGTAGTTCTCCACTGTGTTCTTGCCTTTCTAATCCATCATGGCATTTTCTTTAACTGTATTTTTATTTAACTCAGGTGTGGGCATGGTTTAAATAGAAAAACTGCATATATTAAATATTCTCATAGGACAAGCTATTATTTATTCAATAAACAGAAAATGCGTGCAAATAAGACATTCAAAGGTTACAATTCTAAAATGTACTTATAAATCATAGTTGTTCATACATTATTTTCTGGTTAAAGTACCTAGCTGATATTCTGATGCTTTAGTTAAAAGAAACAAAAAGGTAAAAGCTATTTCTAGTGCCCTCAGTCTATTAGCCAAGCACTTATTTAGTCTCTAATGTAACCAAGATAATCAATTAACTTATTTTATAGTTCTACCTCAAATTTCCTTGTCACAGAACTGCTAGATTTAGCAAATAAAACTATAGGGTTACCTAGTTAAAAATGACTGTTAGGTAAGCAACAGATATCTTTAGTAAACTTGTCCTAAATATTGCATAGGACATACTTATACTAAAATTATTTGTTATCTTTCTGAAATTCAAATTTAAATGGGAGATTCACTCTTTATCTCTGGCAATCCTAGATTTGAGGAAATGAATGAAAGAATTTGCTCATGTATGTGGTAATTCTTCACTTTCCACTGGACCTTCTCATCATCTCTTATAATAATAAACTTTATAAATTAATACTTAAAGATGAATTAACTTGAATTCAAAACACATTTTATTTAGTGGCTTTTGGAAATCAGTCTTGATATTTATGTATATATTTTGGTGTATATAATAGCTATAACCAATTTAATCTGATTGAGTGTATGGATTTCATTACCCATCTTTAAAAGAAACCAGAGGGCAGCCCGGGTGGCTCAGCAATTTGGCACCACCTTCAACCAAGGGTGTGATCCTGGAGACCCGAGATCGAGTCCCATGTCGGGCTCCCTGCATGGAGCCTGCTTCTGTCTCTGCCTGTGTCTCTGCCTCCCTCTCTGTGTCTCTCATGAATAAATAAATAAATAAAATCTTTAAAAAAAAAAAAAGAAAGCAGGAAGTGGTATTATTGTCTTCTAAATTGGAAACTATCTGATTTTGGGTTTCTGTTTTTGTTTTTGTTTTGGGTATGTTTATAAATGGAGGTTTGATATTTTTGGACTTGAAATATAAACCTTTGCTTAGGAAGATCACCTAGCTAAGTTTCTAACGAGGAAGAAAGGCCTATTAGCATTATTCTTTGGGATCTAAGAGGGTTGCATTATTTTGGAATTATTAGGAGAACACTATTATAAAGAAGGTCTTGCAATTTGCAGTTGCTAGGTTACTGCATAGAAAAAAAAAGTGTGAATGACACCTGCCTGTGCTTGTAGGAGAGAATGAGAGCAATCAAATGTTTTATAAGACAGTAAGATAAAGGCTTTAATTTGCAAGCATAGGACTAACATTAATAATTATTTTTATGAATTCTGTTTTTAGGAAAACAGAAACGACCATGAAAGTTAGAGTTTTATAATTTTGTTGGATAGAGATAATTTAAGAAATTTGTGAATTCTGATTTGAGGTAAGATTAAGTATAACATGAAACTAATATTTTCTCTGCTCTTTGTTTTATCTTCTAAAATAATGTAACAATCTGCACAAACTTTTATTACAGCCATGCTGCAATACAGTTTAAGTGCAGCAAGCTAAAGGAAATAATTAGTAGAGAACAAAATGAATCTTTGATGGGATGAAAATTACAAAGAGAGTGGGAACTAGTCAAAGGATAATCTCTTAGCCTTACCTTTTGCTACACTTTTTTTTTTTAATAATTTCAGTTAGTTTATCTGTTCCAATTCCTACTGTTTTGTTGCTATCTTTATAATGTTTAATTGAACACTATTTCCCTAAACATTTATCTGCCATTCTGATAAATCTGCTAATTCTCCTCCTCAATTCATGGCTCAAGGTTTTCAGTTACGTATCTTGACAGTAACATTGTCTTAAAGCAATTCTAAATTTGGGGATATTGATGGTTTGGGATATATTCTTGCTCACCTTGTTAGTTCATCTAAAGCATAATTACTATTTAAAGTTCAGTAATTATTCTATTCTCACAAAATAATAGTACTTGTATAAGTTATCCCAAAGGAACCAGCTGGTTTTGATCTTCCCTTCAATACAGCTAGCAATGAAAATCAAAGTCACACACAATAAATACATAATCCATTAACACTTTCAAAAAAGTTATGCTTAATTCTAAGAATAAAGAATCCTTCTTGTATTTAAATAGCCTTTTATTTGTCGTTACAGACTAAATGTTTGTATCTCTCCAAATTCATATATTGAAATCCTAATCCCTAATGTGGCTATATTTGGAAATAGTGCCCATAAGGAAGTGATGAAGTTTAAATGAGATCATAAGGTAAAGTTCTAATCCTCTAGGGCTAATACCTTTATAAAGAGAGGAAAAAACACCAGAGCTCTCTCCATTTTGTGGAGAACATAATGAGATGGCCACAATCTGCAAGCCAGGAAGACAACTCTTACCAAAAACTGACCATGCTGGCACCTTGATGTTAGATTTTCCAGCCTCCAGAATTGTGAGGAATATATTTTTGTGTCTTAAGCCCCTGTATAGTGTTTCTTAGGCATCCAAAGCTGCTAAGACACATATTATGACATTTTTCTTCTAATAAGTATTTATAAATATTTTCCCAGAGATTTTCCAAAATATGCTCTGAGTTGGTAATATGGTATCATTATCCTGGTGTACCCCAAACAACTTGGTCATCATCCTCCAATCCTCAACCTTCCCATTCTTTTCCTTACACACATATTCATGTGTTTAAAATGTAATGAATCTAGCCCTTTATCTGATACGTCATTTGCAAATATCTTCTCCCATTCTGTAGGTTGTCTTTGAGTTTTCTTGACTGTATCCTTTGCTGTGCAAAAGCTTCTTATCTTGATGAAGTCCCAATAGTTCATTTTTGCTTTTGTTTCTTTTGCCTTCATGGATGTATCTTGCAAGAAGTTACTATGGCCGAGTTCAAAAAGGGTGTTGCCTGTGTTCTTCTCTAAGATTTTGATGGAATCTTGTCTCACATTTAGATCTTTCATCCATTTTGAGTTTATCTTTGTGTATGGTGAAAGACAGTGGTCTAGTTTCATTCTTCTGCATGTGGATGTCCAATTTTCCCAGCACCATTTATTGAAGAGACTGTCTTTCTTCCAATGGATAGTCTTTCCTCCTTTATCGAATATTAGTTGCCCATAAAGTTCAGGGTCCACTTCTGGATTTTCTATTCTGTTCCACTGATCTGTGTGTCTGTTTTTGTGCCAGTACCACACTGTCTTGATGACCACAGCTTTGTAGTACAACCTGAAATCTGGCATTGTGATGCCCCCAGATATGGTTTTCTTTTTTAAAATTCCCCTGGCTATTCGGGGTCTTTTCTGATTCCACACAAATCTTAAAATAATTTGTTCTAACTCTCTGAAGAAAGTCCATGGTATTTTGATAGGGATTGCATTAAACGTGTATATTGCCCTGGGTAACATTGACATTTTCACAATATTAATTCTGCCAATCCATGAGCATGGAATATTTTTCCATCTCTTTGTGTCTTCCTCAATTTCTTTCAGAAGTGTTCTATAGTTTTGAGGGTATAGACCCTTTACCTCTTTGGTTAGGTTTATTCCTAGGTATCTTATGCTTTTGGGTGCAATTGTAAATGGGATTGACTCCTTAATTTCTCTTTCTTCAGTCTCATTGTTAGTGTATAGAAATGCCACTGACTTCTGGGCATTGATTTTGTATCCTGCCACGCTACCGAATTGCTGTATGAGTTCTAGCAATCTTGGGGTGGAGACTTTTGGGTTTTCTATGTAGAGTATCATGTCATCGGCGAAGAGGGAGAGTTTGACTTCTTCTTTGCCAATTTGAATGCCTTTAATGTCTTTTTGTTGTCTGATTGCTGAGGCTAGGACTTCCAGTACTATGTTGAACAGCAGTGGTGAGAGTTTACCCCAAAGATACAAATGCAATGAAACGCCGGGACACCTGCACCCCGATGTTTCTAGCAGCAATGGCCACGATAGCCAAACTGTGGAAGGAGCCTCGGTGTCCAACGAAAGATGAATGGATAAAGAAGATGTGGTTTATGTATACAATGGAATATTACTCAGCTATTAGAAATGACAAATACCCACCATTTGCTTCAACGTGGATGGAACTGGAGGGTATTATGCTGAGTGAAGTAAGCCAGTCGGAGAAGGACAAACATTATATGTTCTCATTCATTTGGGGAATATAAATAATAGTGAAAGGGAAAATAAGGGAAGGGGGAAGAAATGTGTGGGAAATATCAGAAAGGGAGACAGAACGTAAAGACTGCTAACTCTGGGAAACGAACTAGGGGTGGTAGAAGGGGAGGAGGGCGGGGGGTGGGAGTGAATGGGTGACGGGCACTGGGTGTTATTCTGTATGTTAGTAAATTGAACACCAATAAAAAAATAAATTAAAAAAAATAAAATAAAATAAAATGTAATGAAGTGTGATTTCTTCAGAATTAAGCACTCTACCCAAAATACTTTAGCTATAGAGTTACTGGATTCATTATATTTACATTCCATTTAGAATAGGAATAGTTGTAAATGTTGTAAAAAGAAGCAGAGGTATAGATGACTCATATAATTCTGAGCAAGGTCTCTGTTGATAAAAAACAACAACAAAAACAACCCTTGAAAAAAAAAAAAACAAACCTTGAAACACAGAATTCAGGGGTCCCCTAAGGTTTATGCATAGAAGAACCTGAATGGGCAACCTGCAGTAAAGACATGTCACAATCTGTGGCAAGAAATGAGGTAAAATAAGAAGGGCCCTAGAGTATGGGATCTTAAGAGCTGTATAAATCTTTTATTTCCTAAAGTATCTAGCCTAAGACCTTTCACAGAGTGGGTGGCCAATTTAATTATTACTGAATTAAATTAAATGAATTAGTATGCCACATTTAGATTGAATCAGTATTGTAGTTATCAAAAATGAGGTTCCTAGTGTTATATTTGCTACAGTAGCAACCAAAAGTATCTGCTACTTTTATTTCTACAACAACCCAGGTCTTTGCCATTGAGTTGATCTCTATAACAGAAGGAGAAAGCCTTAAGCTAGAACTTGGGAAAAGACGACATTGTTGTCACCTCTCCACACTCCTAACAAAAGATGATTTGTCTTCACTGTTGAACATGGTTAATGTATGCTTTAGTTAAGGATTGTGTTATTTCAGTTGTAGAGAGATTGGTCCCATTATTGACCTTGTGCTGTTATATTAAAAAGTTTCTTCTCTTGAGTACACCTCTTCCTCTAGCAAAAAAAGAAAACAGACTTGTTATTGGGGACCTTTGCAGTGGGTCACTGAATTGCTTGTTTAAACATGTTAGCTCTGATAATTACAGTGCTTATATTAGTTCATGTGTAAACAAGCCCAAGTATATCTACAAGGACACCAATGAGGTCATTTTAAATCATATATTCAATTTCAGACTGGCACCAATGCATACAGATGTTAAAAATAGCACCGTCTCATAAATCAGGACAGAGAAAAGTAGTGAGGAGCAAATGTCTAGAGCCAGATTTAAAGGCCGGATTCATATGCTGAATCCACCACCTGAGCTCTGTGATACTAAGTAATTCCTTAAACTCTCTGTGCCTTAATTTCCATACATGTAGAACAGGGGTCATCTTAGTACCTACATCATAGGATTGTTATCAGTTCCTAAGAATTAATATTTATAAAATGCTTAGAATTGAGTCTGAAACATAAGAAACAGCTTTGAAGTATTTGTTAGATCTTTGAAGCATTTCTTTTTTTTTATTTTTTTTTTATTTTTTTTTTATTGGTGTTCAATTTACTAACATACAGAATAACACCCAGTGCCCGTCACCCATTCACTCCCACTGCCCACCCTCCTCCCCTTCCAACACCCCTACTTCGTTTCCCAGAGTTAGCAGTCTTTACGTTCTGTCTCCCTTTCTGATATTTCCCACACATTTCTTCCCCCTTCCCTTATTTTCCCTTTCACTATTATTTATATTCCCCAAATGAATGAGAACATATAATGTTTGTCCTTCTCCGACTGGCTTACTTCACTCAGCATAATACCCTCCAGTCCCATCCACGTTGAAGCAAATGGTGGGTATTTGTCATTTCTAATAGCTGAGTAATATTCCATTGTATACATAAACCACATCTTCTTTATCCATTCATCTTTCGTTGGACACCGAGGCTCCTTCCACAGTTTGGCTATTGTGGCCATTGCTGCTATAAACATCGGGGTGCAGGTGTCCCGGCGTTTCACTGCATCTGTATCTTTGGGGTAAATCCCCAGCAGTGCAATTGCTGGGTCGTAGGGCAGGTCTATTTTTAACTCTTTGAGGAACCTCCACACAGTTTTCCAGAGTGGCTGCACCAGTTCACATTCCCACCAACAGTGTATGAGGGTTCCCTTTTCTCCACATCCTCTCCAACATTTGTTGTTTCCTGCCTTGTTAATTTTCCCCATTCTCACTGGTGTGAGGTGGTATCTCATTGTGGTTTTGATTTGTATTTCCCTGATGGCAAGTGATGCAGAGCATTTTCTCATATGCATGTTGGCCATGTCTATGTCTTCCTCTGTGAGATTTCTGTTCATGTCTTTTGCCCATTTCATGATTGGATTGTTTGTTTCTTTGGTGTTGAGTTTAATAAGTTCTTTATAGATCTTGGAAACTAGCCCTTTATCTGATATGTCATTTGCAAATATCTTCTCCCATTCTGTAGGTTGTCTTTGAGTTTTGTTGAATGTATCCTTTGCTGTGCAAAAGCTTCTTATCTTGATGAAGTCCCAATAGTTCATTTTTGCTTTTGTTTCTTTTGCCTTCGTGGATGTATCTTGCAAGAAGTTACTATGGCCGAGTTCAAAAAGGGTGTTGCCTGTGTTCTTCTCTAGGATTTTGATGGAATCTTGCCTCACATTTAGATCTTTCATCCATTTTGAGTTTATCTTTGTGTATGGTGAAAGACAGTGGTCTAGTTTCATTCTTCTGCATGTGGATGTCCAATTTTCCCAGCACCATTTATTGAAGAGACTGTCTTTCTTCCAATGGATAGTCTTTCCTCCTTTATCGAATATTAGTTGCCCATAAAGTTGAGGGTCCACTTCTGGGTTCTCTCTTCTGTTCCATTGATCTATGTGTCTGTTTTTGTGCCAGTACCACACTGTCTTGATGACCACAGCTTTGTAGTACAACCTGAAATCTGGCATTGTGATGCCCCCAGATATGGTTTTCTTTTTTAAAATTCCCCTGGCTATTCGGGGTCTTTTCTGATTCCACACAAATCTTAAAATAATTTGTTCTAACTCTCTGAAGAAAGTCCATGGTATTTTGATAGGGATTGCATTAAACGTGTATATTGCCCTGGGTAACATTGACATTTTCACAATATTAATTCTGCCAATCCATGAGCATGGAATATTTTTCCATCTCTTTGTGTCTTCCTCAATTTCTTTCAGAAGTGTTCTATAGTTTTGAGGGTATAGATCCTTTACCTCTTTGGTTAGGTTTATTCCTAGGTATCTTATGCTTTTGGGTGCAATTGTAAATGGGATTGACTCCTTAATTTCTCTTTCTTCAGTCTCATTGTTAGTGTATAGAAATGCCACTGACTTCTGGGCATTGATTTTGTATCCTGCCACGCTACCGAATTGCCGTATGAGTTCTAGCAATCTTGGGGTGGAGACTTTTGGGTTTTCTATGTAGAGTATCATGTCATCGACGAAGAGGGAGAGTTTGACTTCTTCTTTGCCAATTTGAATGCCTTTAATGTCTTTTTGTTGTCTGATTGCTGAGGCTAGGACTTCCAGTACTATGTTGAACAGCAGTGGTGAGAGTGGACATCCCTGTCTTGTTCCTGATCTTAGGGGAAAGGCTCCCAGTGCTTCCCCATTGAGAATGATATTTGCTGTGGGCTTTTCATAGATGGCTTTTAAGATGTCGAGGAATGTTCCCTCTATCCCTACACTCTGAAGAGTTTTGATCAGGAATGGATGCTGTATTTTGTCAAATGCTTTCTCTGCATCCAATGAGAGGATCATATGGTTCTTGGTTTTTCTCTTGCTGATATGATGAATCACATTGATTGTTTTACGGGTGTTGAACCAGCCTTGTGTCCCAGGGATAAATCCTACTTGGTCATGGTGAATAATTTTTTTAATGTACTGTTGGATCCTATTGGCCAGTATCTTGTTGAGAATTTTTGCATCCATGTTCATCAGGGATATTGGTCTGTAATTCTCCTTTTTGGTGTGGTCTTTGTCTGGTTTTGGAATTAAGGTGATGCTGGCCTCATAGAACGAATCTGGAAGTACTCCATCTCTTTCTATCTTTCCAAACAGCTTTAGGAGAATAGGTATGGTTTCTTCTTTAAACGTTTGATAGAATTCCCCTGGGAAGCCATCTGGCCCTGGACTCTTGTGTCTTGGGAGGTTTTTGATGACTGCTTCAATTTCCTCCCTGGTTATTGGCCTGTTCAGGTTTTCTATTTCTTCCTGTTCCAGTTTTGGTAGTTTGTGGCTTTCCAGGAATGCGTCCATTTCTTCTAGATTGCCTAATTTATTGGCGTATAGCTGTTCATAATATGTTTTTAAAATCGTTTGTATTTCCTTGGTGTTGGTAGTGATCTCTCCTTTCTCATTCATGATTTTATTAATTTGGGTCTTCTCTCTCTTCTTTTTAATAAGGCTGGCTAATGGTTTATCTATCTTGTTAATTCTTTCAAAGAACCAACTCCTGGTTTTGTTGATCTGTTCCACAGTTCTTCTGGTCTCGATTTCGTTGAGTTCTGCTCGAATCTTTATTAACTCCCTTCTTCTCTTGGGTGTAGGATCTATTTGCTGTTTTTTCTCTAGCTCCTTTATGTGTAAGGTTAGCTTTTGTATTTGAGTTCTTTCCAGTTTTTGAATGGATGCTTGTATTGCGATGTATTTCCCCCTTAGGACTGCTTTTGCTGCATCCCAAAGATTTTGAACGGTTGTATCTTCATTCTCATTAGTTTCCATGAATCTTTTTAATTCTTCCTAATTTCCTGGTTGACCCTTTTATCTTTTAGCAGGATGGTCCTTAACCTCCACGTGTTTGAGGTCCTTCCAAACTTCTTGTTGTGATTTAGTTCTAATTTCAAGGCATTATGGTCCAAGAATATGCAGGGGACAATCCCAATCTTTTGGTATTGGTTCAGACCCGATTTGTGACCCAATATGTGGTCTATTCTGGAGAAAGTTCCATGTGCGCTTGAGAAGAATGTGTATTCAGTTGAGTTTGGATGTAAAGTTCTGTAGATATCTGTGAAATCCATCTGGTCCAGTGTATCATTTAAAGCTCTCGTTTCTTTGGAGATGTTGTGCTTAGAAGACCTATCGAGTATAGAAAGAGCTAGATTGAAGTCACCAAGTATAAGTGTATTATTATCTAAGTATTTCTTCACTTTGGTTAATGATTGATTGATATATTTGGCAGCTCCCACATTCGGGGCATATATATTAAGGATTGTTAAGTCCTCTTGTTGAATAGATCCTTTAAGTATGAGATAGTGTCCCTCTTCATCTCTCACTACAGTCTTTGGGGTAAATTTTAGTTTATCTGATATAAGGATGGCTACCCCTGCTTTCTTTTGAGGACCATTCGAATGGTAAATGGTTCTCCAACCTTTTATTTTCAGGCTGTAGGTGTCCTTCTGTCTAAAATGAGTCTCTTGTAGACAGCAAATAGATGGGTCCTGCTTTTTTATCCAGTCTGAAACCCTGCGCCTTTTGATGGGGTCATTAAGCCCGTTCACATTCAGAGTTACTATTGACAGATATGAGTTTAGTGTCATCATGATATCTATTCAGTCTTTGTTTTTGTGGACTGTTCCACTGAACTTCTTCTTAAAGGGGAATTTTAAGAGTCCCCCTTAAAATTTCTTGCAGAGCTGGTTTGGAGGTCACATATTCTTTCAGTTCCTGCCTGTCTTGGAAGCTCTTTATCTCTCCTTCCATTTTGAATGAGAGCCTTGCTGGATAAAGGATTCTTGGTTGCATGTTCTTCTCATTTAGGACCCTGAATATATCCTGCCAGCCCTTTCTGGCCTGCCAGGTCTCTGTGGAGAGGTCTGCTGTTACCCTAATACTCCTCCCCATAAAAGTCAGGGATTTCTTGTCTCTTGCTGCTTTAAGGATCTTCTCTTTATCTTTGGAATTTGCAAGCTTCACAATTAAATGTCGAGGTGTTGAACGGTTTTTATTGATTTTAGGGGGGGATCTGTCTATTTCCTGGATCTGAATGCCTGTTTCCCTTCCCAGATTAGGAAAGTTTTCAGCTAGAATTTGTTCAAATACATATTCTGGCCCTCTGTCCCTTTCGGCGCCCTCGGGAACCCCAATTAAACGTAGGTTTTTCTTCCTCAGGCTGTCGTTTATTTCCCTTAATCTATCTTCATGGTCTTTTAATTGTTTGTCTCTTTTTTCCTCAGTTTCCCTCTTTGCCATCAACTTGTCTTCTATGTCACTCACTCGTTCTTCCACCTCGTTAACCCTCGTCGTTAGGACTTCTAGTTTGGATTGCATCTCATTCAATTGATTTTTAATTTCTGCCTGATTAGCTCTGAATTCTGCAGTCATGAAGTCTCTTGAGTCCTTTATACTTTTTTCTAGAGCCACCAGTAGCTGTATAATAGTGCTTCTGAATTGGCTTTCTGACATTGAATTGTAATCCAGATTTTGTAACTCTGTGGGAGAGAGGACTGTTTCTGATTCTTTCTTTTGAGGTGAGGTTTTCCTTCTAGTCATTTTGCTCAGTGCAGAGTGGCCAAAAGCAAGTTGTATTGGGAAAAAGAGAAAAAGAGAGGAGAGAAAGAAGGAAAGAAAAGAGAAAGAGGAAAAAAAAGGGGAAGAAAAAAAACGAAAAGAAAAAAGAAAAAAAAAGAGAGAAGAAAAAGAGAAAGAAAAAGAAAGGAGAAAAAAAAGGGGGTGGGGGAAGGAAACAAATCAGAAAGCAAAGCAAAACAAAACAAAACAAAACAAAACAAAACAAAAAAAACAAAAAAAAAGAAGAAGAACCACCGGGGAGTATCTTCTGATTCTGTGTTCTTTAAGTCCCTTGGCTTCTCCTGGAAGTTGTCCGTCTAGCTGGTCTTCTGGGGGAGGGGCCTGCTGTGCTGATTTTCAGGTGTTAGAGTTGGGGGAGCTGCTGTGCCCCTGCCTGGTGCAGGGCTCAGTGGGGGTTGTTTACCCCGTGAGGCCGCAGGAGGAACAGTCCCAGTGGCGGGGCAGCTCTGGAAACCTGGATTCAGCTCCGGCAGGAACTACTCCGTCTGCAGGGCCTGGAGGCTCCGGGGCGGGGCCGCCGATCTGCTCAGCTGGGGCAGGAGCGTCCTCGCTGTCCTGGGCCCTCCCGGCCTCTGCCTGTCCCGGGGGAGGCCGGATCCTGGGCTGTGTCCCGGCCCCTGTGCTCCGGGGCCTGCGCTGGTGGATTCGCGCTCCCGCCCCGCAGCCCCCTCCGCGGAGCCGCCCCCGAGCCCCCCGAGGTGCTCCTGGAGCCGCGCAGCCCCCTCCGCACGGAGCCTCTTCCTCTGCCCGAGCCCCTCAGAGCTGCTCCCGGGGCCGCGCAGCCCCCTCCGCGGAGCCGCCCCCGAGCCCCCCGAGCTGCTCCGGGTCCCGCCGTGCGCGCTGCAGCCCTTAGGGAGCTCGGCGCACTCTCCTGGGCGCGCAGTTGCTGTTACTGTCCCCGGGAGCCCGAGGGCATCCCCGCCCTCCTGGGTCCTGCTCCACCTCCCCGCGAGCCCCTTTCCGCCCGGGAAGGTTGGTGCAGCTCCTGCTCCTCCGGGACGGGGCTCTCCTGTCCTGGGGACACTCGCCCCGGCCTCAGCCCGGCTCCTCGCGGGGCCCCTCCCCCTTGGAGGCCTTTGTTCCTTTATTTCTTTTTCCCCGTCTTCCTACCTTGATAGATGCGCGAACTCTTCTCACTGTAGCATTCCAGCTGGTCTCTCTTTGAGTCTCAGGCCGAATTCATAGATTTTCAGGATGATTTGAAGGTTTTCTAGGTAGTTTGGTGGAGACAGGTGATTTGGAGACCCTACTCTTCCGCCATCTTGCTCCTCCTCCTCCGAAGCATTTTCTTAATATAAATTAACTGTATTTGCCCAATTTTAACTTCACTTAAATTCTATAAAATTATTACAAGTGTGTGATTGCATTTTTGTTATAAACAGCTTTTCCAAGAAAAAAAATTAAGTAAAATGTGCCTTGTCTCTTCATATAAATGTATAATAATGTTTATTATATCCTAATGTAACTAAATTAGATATCATAAAACTTTCTCAGAAAGGTAAAAATCTATCTGTGATATTATATAAGGTAGGGTAGTACCGTAATGGAACTAATAACTCACTAATCTAAGAATATTTCTGGTCATATGAGATTCCTTAGGAGTTATATCTATAGAGATCTAATATAATATGTATTAAGCATAAGAGAAGAGGCATTAATCTTTTCCCCACTATAGAAGCTTAACTGATTTGATTACACAGGAAACCTAAAAATACTTACTGAATGTTTCAGTGACAGTATCTTTGTGAACTATTGTGAATGCAGAAACAAGAAATATTCTAAATTAACGTCTTTTAAACTCAGCTTCTAAATCAGTAAATTATGCAATTATTTTTAACTTTTATAAAGTTTCATTACTCTTAAACATATAATAGACTTCATATACCCAGTATTTAGATATAAAATGTTTTTATATTTACCTCATATTTTTAAATAAACTATAAAATATTACACAACTAGTTAAAGCATCTGCTTTATCTCACTTTTTCTTCTGTTTGAACCATTTTCCAGAAGTTATTTATTCTCTCTAACTCTGATTATATTTTTCACTACCTATTTATGTCCCCTAAAATATATAGTACTATTCTGCATTTATAAAATTTACATAATTGCTATCATGCTGTAAATATTCTTTTGCAATTTGCTATTTTCACTCAGCATTATGTTTTTGAGATTAGCCATCTTGATACTTATAGATGTACTTCATTCTTGTTAGCTGTTTTATAGAATACTACTATATGAACATACCAGAGTTTATTTCTTTACTGAAAGACATTTAAATTTTTTCCAAGTTTTTGCTAGTACAAACAATACTGCAATAAAAGACTTCCACTTGTCTCCTGTATACATGTATGAGAGTTGCTCTAAAATCTAGGATTAGGAATGCCTGGGTGGTTCAGCGGTTGAGCCTCTGCCTTTGGCTCAGGGCCTGATCCCAGGATTCGGGATCGAGTCCCACATCGGGCTCCCTGTGAGGAGCCAGCTTCTCCCTCTGCCTATGTCTCTGCCTCTCTCTCTCTCTGTCTCTCATGAATAAATAAATCTTCTAAAAAAATCATTCTAAAGTCTAGGATTAGAATTGCTGGATAAACAAAATGCACATATTTAACTCTTCTAAATGCTGCTTTTTTACTTCTATGAACAGTGCATGAGGGCTTCCATTCTCTTACATGCTCACCTATAGCTAATATTAATGGACGTTACATGTTTGTCAGTCTGCTAGGTCTGAAATGGGAACTTACTAGTAAAGCTTTCCTTACCCTTATTAATATTGAGTTTGAACACATATATGTATATATATTTCATATATTTATTAACCATTATTGAGTTTGAACACATACATGTGTATGTATTTCATATATTTATTAGCCATTATGGATGGCTCTGTTTCTGTGACATGCTTGTATATTCTTTATCCATGTTCCATTGAGTTTGCTGTTTTCACTCATCCAGCTGTGGAAATTTTGTTTGATTTAATTTTTAATATTTTGAAATAATCAGTATTTTCCTTTCTTATCTATTTAATCCTTGGTTAAGAAATTCTTCCTTATAAGAGTCAGAAATACATTGTACTCTAGATTCTACATTGTTAAAGTTCTGCGATTTACCTTTTCTTCTTTAATCCATCTGGACATTATTTTCAGAATGAGATGGGAATCCATTTTCTTCTATCCAGATGGCATCCACTTCTACAAGTACAAGTTATCAAAGGGTCCATCCTTTCTCCACTGATTTTTAATGCCATCCTTGTCATACCACACTCAGTATTTACTCCAAAATAAAGTGGCATCATTTTGTTGGTCTAGTTCATTCTTGATCTATTAGAGTATGTGGCCTGCTGGGTAATGATATTTTGGTTTCACTGAAATGTGCTTGGTGATCTAGTACAGTATATGATAATGTATTAATGCTAACCTTATTTTTTGCTTGAAATAACATGTATTCTCCAAATGTTTGGTGCATGATTTTATATATGTTAATTAGATCAAACACTCAATGTGATCTTTAGTATGCTTTCTTCCCTATATTAGATGTAGATTTAGAAATGCTGTTACATTTTTAAAAGATTTTATGTATTTATTTTAGAGAGAGTATGAGCATGAAGAATGGCAGAGGGAGAGGGAGAGAGAATCCCAAGCAGACTCTGCCCTGAGTGTGGAGCCCAATGCGGGGCTCCATTCCAGGACCCTGAGATCATAACCTGAGCTGAAATCAAGTCACATGCTTAACCGAGTGAGTCACCTAGGTGCCCCGAAACACTGTTACATGATCATTTTCCTCTATTTGCTTTGCGCTTGGTTTTTATACTCTCAATTCTGCTAAATTCTATTTTAAAACACAATAAATCTCATACCAAATTCAATACTCAAAGAGTATTTCTTTTTTTTACCTATACTTAATTATGCACAGTGGTCATGACATCCTGAAGGTGCCAAATGTGAAGTGTCAGTAGTAGTATCATCATCAAAATTCTTTGGAAACTTTTCTATAAAGGGCACCACATTCAATTCTGAATATACAACATGAGAATATACCCTAAACTGAAAGTACCGTGATTCAGTACGTGAGGAGAAAAGACAAATAAATACATACGTACAAATATATTAACCAAAGCACTGAGTAATCACCCAAGTTTGGATCAATGAAAATATTGTTATAAAGGATGTTAAAATCAAAGTAGGTTGTGCATGAAGAGCAGAATTTTGATAGGCAGAAGATACTAGAGAATATCTTTCAGGAAGAAATCAGAGTGTAAAACTGTGGAAGGAAAATAAGTTTGGCAAATACTTGGCAAAAAAATGAATGAACCATTATTTTGTGTTGATTAGAGAGTTTCTCTCCATATGTGCGATAGATTTTTAAACATTTTGATAGGGCAACTTGTGTACATCCCTGTAGTTAAGGTATTTGATCTTATTCTAGTGGGAAGAGCAGTAATAGCTCAGCAGGGAAATGATAAACAGTATCATTTTTTCTTCAAAAATATTAATCTGAAGTTTATGTATGTCTGAGAAGGGAAGAAATTGTTTCTTTTCTAGTATCAATTCAATTAATTAACATATAATGTATTATTAGTTTCAGAGGTAGAGTTCAGTGATTCATCCCTATTATATATACCCAGGGCTCATTACATCACAAGCCCTCCTAAATGTCCATCACCCAGGTCCCCCATTCTAACCACCCTTGCCCCCTCCCAGTAACCCTCAGTTTGTTTCCTATGATTAAGAGTCTCTTACGGTGTGTCTTCCTCTCTGATTTCATCTTGTTTTATTTGTTTTCTCTCTTCCTCTATGATGAGAGGAAGAAATTTTATAAATTAAATAAAATTACATTTTATTTAACAAACACTTTTTATTGATTACAATCTGTTTCATGCTGTTCTAAGGATTATTCATTCACAAATTAGCTCATTCATCTTTAATTCTCATAATGCCTCATAAGATATTATGATTCTACCAATATTTTTCGATAAAGAAATAAATATTATAAAGTTGAGACATTCATATAGGTAGGTGCTCTGGTGAACTATGTGTTCTCCTACAGTTACCCATCACCAAACTATGGATATATCAATGATACTTAGGCTTTATTTTCTTCATTTTATTTTTTTTTAATTTATTTTTTATTGGTGTTCTATTTACTAACATACTGAATGATCCCCAGTGCCCGTCACCCATTCACTCCCACCCCCCGCCCTCCTCCCCTTCTACCACCCCTAGTTCGTTTCCCAGAGTTAGCAGTCTTTACATTCTGTCTCCCTTTCTGATATTTCCCACACATTTCTTCTCCCTTCCCTTATATTCCCTTTCACTATTATTTATATTCCCCAAATGAATGAGAACATATAATGTTTGTCCTTCTCCGACTGGCTTACTTCACTCAGCATAATACCCTCCAGTTCCATCCACGTTGAAGCAAATGGTGGGTATTTGTCATTTCTAATAGCTGAGTAATATTCCATTGTATACATAAACCACATCTTCTTTATCCATTCATCTTTCGTTGGACACCGAGGCTCCTTCCACAGTTTGGCTATCGTGGCCATTGCTGCTATAAACATCGGGGTGCAGGTGTCCCGGCGTTTCATTGCATTTGTATCTTTGGGGTAAATCCCCAACAGTGCAATTGCTGGGTCGTAGGGCAGGTCTATTTTTAACTCTTTGAGGAACCTCCACACAGTTTTCCAGAGTGGCTGTACCAGTTCACATTCCCACCAACAGTGTAAGAGGGTTCCCTTTTCTCCGCATCCTCTCCAACATTTGTTGTTTCCTGCCTTGTTAATTTGCCCCATTCTCACTGGTGCCCCATTCTCACAGGTGGTATCTCATTGTGGTTTGGATTTGTATTTCCCTGATGGCCAGTGATGCAGAGCATTTTCTCATATGCATGTTGGCCATGTCTATGTCTTCCTCTGTGAGATTTCTGTTCATGTCTTTTGCCCATTTCATGATTGGATTATTTGTTTCTTTGGTGTTGAGTTTAATAAGTTCTTTATAGATCTTGGAAACTAGCCCTTTATCTGATATGTCATTTGCAAATATCTTCTCCCATTCTGTAGGCTGTGGTCATCAAGACAGTGTGGTACTGGCACAAAAACAGACACATAGATCAGTGGAACAGAATAGAGAATCCAGAAGTTGACCCTGAACTTTATGGTCAACTAATATTTGATAAAGGAGGAAAGACTATCCATTGGAAGAAAGTCTCTTCAATAAATGGTGCTGGGAAAATTGGACATCCACATGCAGAAGAATGAAACTAGACCACTCTCTTTCACCATACACAAAGATAAACTCAAAATGGATGAAAGATCTAAATGTGAGACAAGATTCCATCAAAATCCTAGAGAAGAACACAGGCAACATCCTTTTTGAACTCGGCCATAGTAACTTCTTGCAAGATACATCCACGAAGGCAAAAGAAACAAAAGCAAAAATGAACTATTGGGACTTCATCAAGATAAGAAGCTTTTGCACAGCAAAGGATACAGTCAACAAAACTCAAAGACAACCTATTTTCTTCATTTTAAAGCCAATATAAGATGCAGAGATATAATTCTAGGCTGCGAGGTTGAAAGTATTATTTTTAGTATAAAGCCAGCTTAATATTTTGCAGGTTATAGAGCCAAAATTATCTTATTAGCAGTAATAAGTAAGTATCTTATTAATTTCTCATGTAGAAAAAGGGAGCAGATAGTGGTGCTGAGGTTTTATTTAGCTATACAGTGGCAGCATTCTTCAAATTTCAATGATGTGTATACTGGATTCATGATTTTCCCTATTGATGCTTTTTACCAGTATTAACAAGCACCTGATATTTGTCTACTTATTAACATATTTTAAAACTAAAAAAAATATGTATTTAAATAAAAATTCTTTATACCATTAAAAAAACAATGGAAAATTAGAATCATTTGCCCTCAGCAAAGACTATCTTCATTTCTTGGTTATCCAATTTGTACAATGTTCCTGTTATTATCCTGTAGTTAAGCTCCTTCCAACCATCAAGGAGACTTCAGCAGTCCCCAACCAGCTCAGCTATAATTTCTAGCATGCCATGAAGTCATGTATTAAAGTGGTGAATGTGCAGTACTTCAAATTGACACCTGTCAATAGGGTACAGAGCCTCCTTAGTACAGAGGAGTGCACAGGCATCTTTGCCGGTAGTTGAGGTTGTGTATTAAAAGACAATCAGTTGTGTCCTTGTGTGGAAGATCTCCAACATATACTCTTTTCTCATCTACAGTATTAGAGTCCATCTGATTCCCTTTGTGTGGGAGCCAGGAAATGGCAACATAAAGGACTACTCAGTCAGGATTCAGATGTTCAATGAGATCAGGAATTTGTCTTTTTTTGTACAATTTCTCTGGTAATCTTTCCTATATGTTGGTTTCACTCCCATTGGGTTATTCCCTTTTCTTGCATGCAAGAGATTCCAAGATAATAGTTTGGGCCGGGTCATTTATTCTCCATACTTCATATTTTAATATATCCTCTCCAATTCCCAATGAGGTGACATATGGGAGGAATACTTCCTTATTATCTCTACATTCTATTAACTTTTTCCCCAGGGGAGGTGGGACTTATTTTACAAATGTTCCAGCAAGAAGGAAATGAATATGCCTAACTAACCCAGAAAACACTCTTTCATATCTGTCTACCACAGAAAATGTTCATTCTAGTTTTTCTTATTTTGTCATTATTTCACTGTGGTAGTCTCTGGTCTTTCATGGAAGGCCTGCAACTTAGTTGTGCAAAGATGCCAATACCTGGACAGGTGAAGCTAATTGTGAGAAAGTACTAGCAATCTTATTTGACTGTAGTGCTGAAGTCACATTCTTCAAACAGGCTTATCAGTAATAAATTTGGAATTTTGATCTTTACTCCAATGTATTCAATGCCTAGTTTCTCATTTGATTATGAAATCTGAGGGAAGAAATTATATTTTATTTATTGACCCTTAACATTTTTTACAAGTTCTAGAGTTACATTACCCGATCTGAGGATGATCCTAGTGAAAAAAGAATGCCTTCTTTTAATAATTTCAATAACATAAGGAAAGAAATGGTAAATATATCTTCAATTTCCCCAACTAGAACTACATTATCTAGTTAATTTGCGGGCTTAATGACTCCATCAAAAGGCGCAGGGTTTCAGACTGGATAAAAAAGCAGGACCCATCTATTTGCTGTCTACAAGAGACTCATTTTAGACAGAAGGACACCTACAGCCTGAAAATAAAAGGTTGGAGAACCATTTACCATTCGAATGGTCCTCAAAAGAAAGCAGGGGTAGCCATCCTTATATCAGATAAACTAAAATTTACCCCGAAGACTGTAGTGAGAGATGAAGAGGGACACTATATCATACTTAAAGGATCTATTCAACAAGAGGACTTAACAATCCTTAATATATATGCCCCGAATGTGGGAGCTGCCAAATATATCAATCAATTATTAACCAAAGTGAAGAAATACTTAGATAATAATACACTTATACTTGGTGACTTCAATCTAGCTCTTTCTATACTCGATAGGTCTTCTAAGCACAACATCTCCAAAGAAACAAGAGCTTTAAATGATGCACTGGACCAGATGGATTTCACAGATATCTACAGAACTTTACATCCAAACTCAACTGAATACACATTCTTCTCAAGTGCACATGGAACTTTCTCCAGAATAGACCACATATTGGGTCACAAATTGGGTCTGAACCAATACCAAAAGATTGGGATCGTCCCCTGCATATTCTCAGACCATAATGCCTTGAAATTAGAACTAAATCACAAGAAGAAGTTTGGAAGGACCTCAAACACGTGGAGGTTAAGGACCATCCTGCTAAAAGATGAAAGGGTCAACCAGGAAATTAAGGAAGAATTAAAAAGATTCATGGAAACTAATGAGAATGAAGATACAACCGTTCAAAATCTTTGGGATGCAGCAAAAGCAGTCCTAAGGGGGAAATACATCACAATACAAGCATCCATTCAAAAACTGGAAAGAACTCAAATACAAAAGCTAACCTTACACATAAAGGAGCTAGAGAAAAAACAGCAGATAGATCCTACACGCAGGAGAAGACGAGAGTTAACAAAGATTCGAGCAGAACTCAACGAAATCGAGACCAGAAGAATTGTGGAACAGATCAACAGAACCAGGAGTTGGTTCTTTGAAAGAGTTAATAAGATAGATAAACCATTAACCAGCCTTATTAAAAAGAAGAGAGAGAAGACTCAAATTAATAAAATCATGAATGAGAAAGGAGAGATCACTACCAACACCAAGGAAATACAAACGATTTTAAAAACATATTATGAACAGCTATACGCCAATAAATTAGGCAATCTAGAAGAAATGGACGCATTCCTGGAAAGCCACAAACTACCAAAACTGGAACAGGAAGAAATAGAAAACCTGAACAGGCCAATAACCAGAGAGGAAATTGAAGCAGTCATCAAAAACCTCCCAAGACACAAGAGTCCAGGGCCAGATGGCTTCCCAGGGGAATTCTATCAAACGTTTAAAGAAGAAACCATACCTATTCTCCTAAAGCTGTTTGGAAAGATAGAAAGAGATAAAACATTTTAATAGGCCTCTGTCTAAAACGTGAGAAGCAATTAGTTCCATATGAACCAAATGAGTGTGTACTTTGAGAGAGAAGTGTTTTTAGACGAGAGGGAGTAAAGACATAGGATTGACCCATCTGGGAAATACTCATATGGCAGAGATGGAAGAGGTTGGCAATTGCACATATAATGAAAGAATGGATTTAAGGAGCTTTTATCTTGGATGACTATGTAAATTGTGGAGTCATAATGAGGTTTATGTGGAAAATGAAAAAAAATTGCTATGGGATGGGATGAATTCAATTTTTAAGTAATTTTTATTGAGACATAACACACTATAAAATTTACTATTTTAAAAGTTTCCTCATGAAGTTTCAAGTCAATTTACATCAACTTCTAGCAGCAGGTGAGTACTCATCTATATTCTGTCCCTAAAAAGTAGACTTATAATTTCTAGAATTTCTTATAAAGGGAATCATTCAGTCTGCACTATTTGTGTCTGTTTTTTCTCTTAACATATATATTCAATATTCAGTCATATATTTGAGTATCAATTGTGTGTTCCTTCTTCATGACTTAGCAGTAATCCATTGTATAGATATACTACAATTTGTTTATCCATTTATCTACTGCTATATACTTGAGTTGTTTCCAGTTTTTGGATTATAAATAAAGTTGTTTTGTATATCCATGTATAAATCCTTGTGTGGACATCTTTGTGCTCCTGGGCAAATATTTAGAATAGTAATATCAAGGTCATTTAACTAGTATATGTTTAAATTTATAACAATATGGTAGAAATTTTCCAAAGTGGTTGTAGCATATTAATTTCCAACAGCATATTGGAGTTGCAGTGTTCCTTATCTACCAATGCTTGATTCTATAAGTATTTTTATTTTTTGCCAACACATTAAGTTTTAAAGTAGAAGCTTTTGAAAAATAACATGGGGAGAGAATTCAATTCAATTCTGAAACTTAAGGGAGAGGTATGATCTGAGATCATAAATTTAGAAATGGCAAGGATATGAAAAATAATTAAAATAATGATAGATGAAAATGATTCATACCATGCTTGTAGAATAGAGTCTCCTGGAAAACACAGATACTTCATTTAACAGAAAATTAGGAATCTAACAGGCAGGCCAAGAAAGCATAAAGATGGCAAGGAGATCCACAAGTCTATAGAGAAATCAAGTGCACAGAGAATTTAAGTATAAGGGATCAACAGTGTCATGCATCAGAGAAAGCCAGCAAAGGACCAGAATTTCCCTCATTTACTTTCGCATCTAGGACGTTATTACAACTGTAACAAAAGCTGTTCCTGTACTGTCCTGAAGTTGGCAATCAGATCACAGTGAGTTAGCTGAGATTGGGCAGAGATGAAGAGGTTGCAAAGCTAAGGTGACTGACTTCAGAATTTGGCTGAGAAGAGGGAAAACAGACTGAATGAGTCATAGACATTGATTTGAGGTCCAGTCTGTATAACCCTTGGTACAATGTCTGGTATATAGAAAGAAACCAGTAATCATACCATTATTTATTTTAACTGAAGGAGTAGGAGAAGAGTTTGATATTTTTCTTTCAAGATTTCTCCACATTTTGAAAACCAAGCTGCCTGTAGGTATTGCAGGCTGTGACACTGAAAGTAATTCCTCTTAACACGTTCTGCAATCCCAAATTTTATGAAGGTAAATTTAGCTTAATATTAGTATCAAGGGACACCTGGGTGGCTCAGAGATTGAGCATCTGCCTTTGGCTCAGGGAATGATCCAGGGTCTGGATATTGAGTCCTGCATCGGGATCCCTTCAAGAAGACCGCTTCACCCTACGTCTGTCTCTGCCTCTCTGTCTCTCTCATGAACAAATAAATAAAATCTTTTTTTTTTAAGGCTAATATTAAGAACATACATAAAAGATAAAATGAGGGTAGGAGAACATAAATTTTTATATATGCATCTAATCATCTGGAAACATCTCTTTGGTGACTATATGGGAGGCTCATGAATTAATAGTACATACGTCTCAAGAATGTTTTTTCTTTCTTTTTTCTTTTGGTTTATAAAATTTTGCTTTTAGAAACTGCTAGCAGAACCCCTCTTTCTCCACAAAAACTCCTTGTATATGTTTTTTCCAGTTCAGACTCAAAGGACCAATTTCTAGTTTAAACTATTCATCACGGCTTACATATGATTATGCACACAAATGTTAGCCCGCTAAAAAGAGTGCCTTATGTTGAATGAAAAAATTAATTCAAAGCTTTTGCTAACCCATTTGGTTATTTTACAAACATTACTGTTTTTGTTAATATGGGTAGAAAATCAGAGAATAAAAAACATGAAGCTTAAAGACCTCAAAAGAATAGAACTCAAAGACCTTTTCAAAACTGTTTTTCTAACATCATGTTACTTAAATGTTAATCCTAGATATTTAAAATCTATCTATATTTCTTTTTTAGATTTTAGAGCATACTAAGGCCCAATTTCCTACTGCTGGTTATCCAGACTTGAAGCTTTAGGTATGTGTGTAATTACTATCATTACCAATTAAATTACTCTTTGAATTTAAAAAATAGGGCACTTATTTCTGAAACTAGACCAAAAGTTTCAGAAAATATTTTAAAGGTTTAAATAAAGAACTATGATGCTAGTGACCAAGTGATAAAATTTTGAACAACGTGATGAAAATAGTAAAATGTGGGGCACCTGGGTGGCTCAGTTGGTTAAGTGGCTTCCTTCAGCTCAGGTCATGATCGGAAGGTCCTGACATCAAGTCCCACATTTGACTACCTGCTCCGGGGGAGTCTGCTTCTCCCTCTCCCTCTGCCCCTATCCCCTGCTTATGAGCATGTGTTCTCTCTCTCTCTGTCAAACAAATAAAATCTTAAAAAAAAAGTAGTATAATGTGAATCTTTCTCATACAACAGCCAATATAAGCTTTTGCCCCTACTTCTTTGTTTTTTCCCCTCTCTCTGCACAGAGTATGTTTATGACGGTTTAATTTGGAGAATTTCTCTTAGCCCAGAAAATGTTCTTGTGAATGGAAGCTAGTGTAATGTAAGAACAAGAGAAAGAAATATGAAAGCACTTTTAGATCAAATTTGCCATAGATGCCCTGAAATACTGATTTGCTGACATTTATATTAGAACATTCTACCTTTTTAAAGCATTGCTTTTAGAATCTTTATCATAAACCTGATTCATATATATGTAAATATGAATATCTTATATTAGCATTATAATTTAGAATATATACAATGTAATGCATATATACACATATATATTATTCCAATTTTATTAACTAGGAAATTAAAGTTTAAATTCAATGACTCTTCAAGGTCACAAGGATTAGTGTGAAAATGAGATCCAAAGTACCATCTATATTAATGACTAGCTAATTCCTTGATAACTTCCCAAACTCAATTAGGAAAACCATATTGGAGAGCATGGCTTAGACATAGGCCACCCATTCACTCTCTAACACCCCCCCTGATTTAAAGTTCAACTGGAATGCAGGAAGAAAATATGGAATAGCAGAAAAGCAAGGAAAATTGGTCCTTTCAGTACAGTCATTACTTAGATGCCTTGTAAAAATGATGCCCTGTAGTAAAAACTTAAGTGTACTGAACATATTTCCTTGGCTTAATTTCAGTACAGATGTGGTTGACAGTTCTGTACTTACTTCCAGCATCCAACACTAAAGACTCTCTGCCTTGCTCCTCTGAGCTACATGTAAGGCCCACTGTAGAACTGTGGGGGAGAAACCCTCTGGGAGCAAGCCCTAAAGGTTGAATGCCACCCTTTCTGTCCTCTACTAGAACAATTACAAAGTGCATTCTACACGATTCTTCAGAGATTCCTCTGCAGGCTCAAGGCTTGGTTCCCCACAGCAGCCACCAGTTTATTAACATAAACCTTACTAGCTTTTATTTCTTCCCAGTGTTACTTTCTTTACTATCTAAGTTCTGTGTTCTGAGAACACCTCTCAAGTAAACTTTGCGCACTCAAATCCTTTGTTTGAGGAAAGATTTAAACTGAAACAGGTCAATAGCTCTTACCTTTTTGATTAGCAACATTTTTCCCCCTTCTCCTAGAAGAGAATAAATAAGACAAAGAGAAAGAAGCAAGTTTCTTTTCCTTCTAGTCTTCCTAAGTGATCCTTCTTATATATATCTTGAGTAACTTGGAAACAGAAGTCTCCTTACTTTCAGTATTGTAAACTGAAGCAGGTAAGAGATTTCCCCTAGCTTCATAAGGTCAGCCATTACATCTAACAATTGTAATGAGAACTTTAAAATCTACTCTCATAGCAATTTTCACATACACAATGCAATATTGTTAACTATAGTCATCATCCGGTACATTAATTACATCCTATAACTTATTCATATATAACTGGGAGTTTATACCTTTTGACCACCTTTACCCACTTCTCTCATTGAAAACCTGCCTATGGAAACCACCAATCTGCTCTCATTTTCTATGCCTTTTCTTATTGCCTTTTTCTTTTAGATTCCAAATGCAAATGAGATCATACAGCATTTGTCTTTCTCTAACTGATTTCAGTTAGTATAATGCCCTCAAGGTCCATCTATGTTACCATGAATGGCATGGCTTCTTTCTTTCTCTCTTTTCTTTCTTTCTTTCTTTCTTTCTCTCTTTTCTTTCTCTCTTTCTTCCTTCCTTCCTTCCTTCCTTCTCTTTCTTTCTTTCTTTCTTTCTTTCTTTCTTTCTTTCTTTCTTTCTTTCTTTCTTTCTTCTTTTCTCTTTCTTTCTTTCTTTCTTTCTTTCTTTCTTTCTTTCTTTCTTTCTTTCTTTCTTTCTTCCTAGATTTTATTTAATTATTCATGAGAGACACAGAGAAAGAGGCAGAGACATAGGCAGAGGGAGAAACAGGCTCCATGTAGGGTGCCTGATGCAGGACTCAGTCCCAGGATCCTGGGATCATGACCTGAGCCAAAGGCAATGCTCAACCACTGAGCCACCCAGGTGCCTCTCTTTCTTTTTTTAATGGAGAAACAGAATCTCAGATTTCAATGATTATAATACAGTAAACACATATAGTATACATTCCCCATAAGGCAATGTAATGAGAATCATTACTCATAATATCAAGAAATCAATGGAAAACAATACTAAGATCTCAACTCTTCTGTCAAGTGTACCCACATCTATAATTGCTTTAAATTACAAATATTCCACTCAGCTATTCTCCCTACCCATTTTATTTTCAATTTTAACAAGATTATTTCTATGCAATATTGGCAGCTTGAATCCTGGACAAAAGATCTATATGCATGAAACCAATGCACTCTACTGTGTGAACATACATAACTTCATTTTACTAATAAACCAGTAGGACATGTGCTGTAATTTGGTAGAACATGTCTTGTAAGATGTGTTTTATAAGATAAATAGCTAACATAATGAATTATGATTTGGCAAAGCCACAAAGACAGTTAGTTGCAAAACTCATGTGTAAATATATATCTTTTGATATCTAGTTTTCTTTCATTTAGATGGAATTGCTAAGAACTTCTCAAGTCTTTCTGAACTTCTTATTTTCAAGTCTGTCAGCCCACAAAAAGAGCAAAGGCTGATTAACCCTCCACTATGTGGTAAAAAGAACAGGGCCAATTCTCATCCTGTGGAAAAATCCTGCAGTTTTTCAGCTGTTCTGGTGACCAGAAAGCACCTCTGTATAATTAAAAGCCTCACTGACCATGCATTAAAAACCATATTTTCTAATAAATTTTATCCTTAAATCTAACATTTCAGTCTCCATCTACCTGCTACCTTGATTCTTACTTATTTGTGATCTTGAGAGACAGATGAGGTTTATTGCCTGCCTGATGTTGAAAATACAATAATTACTTAAAACTTAAAGGCATATCAAAAGTTTCATTTTTAATGTGTGTAGTAGTTAGAAATGAATTCATTAAAAGGTGCTATTGTTAAATAGTGAAAATATTTTAACTATTCCAGAAAAAATAATTTGGAAAAGAGTAAATCAAGTCAAATGAATAATCGAATAAAAGGCCAACTATATTTGGGGATACAGTGTAAATATGTAAATATAACATGTAAATAATAAGAATGTTTATTAGTCATAAAAGGTAGACTTTATCTGAATCTAATGTAAAATTATTAGTTCATTTTGTGCAAAAAAGCCACTAAATTTTTAAAAATGTTTTAAAAGCAGTATCCTTTTGTCCTCCTGTTGAAAATCTACATTTTACTTCCAAAAAATGACATTCATTGTGTATAATATATTTCATTACTATTTAAAAAAAACATTTAATTCCAACTGTGAAACTGGTCCTTATCAATGTGACTGGGCTAAAGTGTCCCACATACCACTTGTGTTTGAGCTGAATTCACAATATGAGGCATATCCTTTTCAGAACAGAAAATAGAAATACACTGTAGCACAACTTATTTTAGAAAGACACTATTCTTTAAGTTATATAGGGAATCCTGGGGATTATGAAACATTTGACTCTGAATAAGAATACAGCCATTACTCTTCACCTCTCTTAATCACATCTGCAGAAGAAAGAGAGGGATGAGAATCTCTAAATCTCTATTTAATTTATCTACTTTCACTTTGAAAGATACAGACTAAAGCTAGATTACTGAAAATGTATCATTTCATTGCACTGGTCAGATAACTTGGCAAATAGTTTAAATTATTTTTTTAAAAGATGACATTTTTTATTTGAGAGAGAGAACATGGGAGTAGGGGGAGGGGTGAAGGGAGAGGGAGAAGATGACTCCATGCTGAGCAGGGAGCCCCATGTGGGGCTCAATTCTAGGACCCTGAGATCATGACCTGAGTAGAAGTCAGACACTTAACCAACTGAGCCACCCAGGTGCCCCAGTTTAAATTCTTTAGAACATAATTTTACTCAATGAATAAATGCAGAGAAAAAAAATAAAAGGAAAAATTCATTTTGATGATTAACTTAGAAGCAGCACATATGAACTATATACATTGTGTGCCCAGATAAACATGTCTTTATGGGGGGGTATATAGTATCAAGCAGGGACCAGATATAAAAATGTTACTCTTCTAAGTCTATGATCATACCTTATACATTTTTGTTTTGTTTTATATGTGCATGTTTTCATTTCCTACATGGAGATGATGATCTATGAGTTTCTTATGTTTCTATGTGCTTTGGACCAGAGGCACTGAATATCTTTGTCTCAGAATATCTCTTCAGCAATATATAGTGAATATCTTTAGAAGACAGAAACAGTATCCCTTCCAGAGCACAGGATAGGAACACTTATTGCCATTATAAAAAGATGAAGGTCCCTAAACATAGGGTTCCTTTCCTGTGATACTACCCACTGAATATGCTGGCATGCTTCTGGGTCCATATACATCACCTTAGTGGGACATGAGGAAAACTGAATCAAATAGGCTAAAGCTCATGCTGCTAATGTGCTGTGAATAATACAATCCTTTGTCCCTGACTTTAGAATTTTCTGTCTTCTGGCAGCTTCTATGAAACTAGCAGATTAATTTGTTAGCTTGAAAGTAGGATCAAATCTCAGAAAATTCTTGGATCCTGATGGTTTTGGTAACAAGAAGGGGAAAGATCTGTCGGAATGGCTAAAATTAATAACACAAGAAACAGCAAATGTTAGCAAGGATGCACAGAAAGGAGAACCCTCTTGCACTGTTGGTGGGAATGCAAAGTGGTGCAGCGACTCTGAAAAACAGTATGGAGGCTCCTTAAAAGGTTAAAAGTATAACTTACCCTGTGATACAGCAGTTATACTACTAGATATTTACTCAAAGGATACAAAAATACAGATCCAAAGGGGTACATGCACCCCAATATTTGTAACAGGATTATCAACAATAACCAAATTATGGAAAGAGTCCAAATGCCCATCAACTGATGAATGGATAAAGAGGTGGTATATATATGCAAAGGAATATTATGCCCATCAACTGATGAATGGATAAAGAGGTGGTATATATATGCAAAGGAATATTACTCAGCCATCAAAAAGAATAAAATCTTGCCACATGCAACTATGTGGATAGAGTTACAGTGTATTATGCTAAGCGAAATAAGTCAGAGAAAGATCAATACCAGATGATTTTACTTATATGAGGAATTTAGGAAACAAAGCAGATGAACATATGGGAGGGGAAAAAAGAGTGAGAGGGAGACAAACCATAAGAGACTCTTTTTTTTTTTTTATTTTTTATTTATTTTTTTTTATTTTTTTTTTTATTGGTGTTCAATTTACTAACATACAGAATAACACCCAGTGCCCGTCACCCATTCACTCCCACCCCCCGCCCTCCTCCCCTTCTACCACCCCTAGTTCGTTTCCCAGAGTTAGCAGTCTTTATGTTCTGTCTCCCTTTCTGATATTTCCCACACATTTCTTCTCCCTTCCCTTATTTTCCCTTTCACTATTATTTATATTCCCCAAATGAATGAGAACATATAATGTTTGTCCTTCTCCGACTGACTTACTTCACTCAGCATAATACCCTCCAGTTCCATCCACGTTGAAGCAAATGGTGGGTATTTGTCATTTCTAATAGCTGAGTAATATTCCATTGTATACATAAACCACATCTTCTTTATCCATTCATCTTTCGTTGGACACCGAGGCTCCTTCCACAGTTTGGCTATCGTGGCCATTGCTGCTAGAAACATCGGGGTGCAGGTGTCCTGGCGTTTCATTGCATTTGTATCTTTGGGGTAAATCCCCAACAGTGCAATTGCTGGGTCGTAGGGCAGGTATATTTTTAACTGTTTGAGGAACCTCCACACAGTTTTCCAGAGTGGCTGCACCAGTTCACATTCCCACCAACAGTGTAAGAGGGTTCCCTTTTCTCCGCATCCTCTCCAACATTTGTTGTTTCCTGCCTTGTTAATTTTCCCCATTCTCACTGGTGTGAGGTGGTATCTCATTGTAGTTTTGATTTGTATTTCCCTGATGGCAAGTGATGCAGAGCATTTTCTCATGTGCATGTTGGCCATGTCTATGTCTTCCTCTGTGAGATTTCTGTTCATGTCTTTTGCCCATTTCATGATTGGATTGTTTGTTTCTTTGGTGTTGAGTTTAATAAGTTCTTTATAGATCTTGGAAACTAGCCCTTTATCTGATATGTCATTTGCAAATATCTTCTCCCATTCTGTAGGTTGTCTTTTAGTTTTGTTGACTGTATCCTTTGCTGTGCAAAAGCTTCTTATCTTGATGAAGTCCCAATAGTTCATTTTTGCTTTTGTTTCTTTTGCCTTCGTGGATGTATCTTGCAAGAAGTTACTATGGCCGAGTTCAAAAAGGGTGTTGCCTGTGTTCTTCTCTAGGATTTTGATGGAATATTGTCTCACATTTAGATCTTTCATCCATTTTGAGTTTATCTTTGTGTATGGTGAAAGAGAGTGGTCTAGTTTCATTCTTCTGCATGTGGATGTCCAATTTTCCCAGCACCATTTATTGAAGAGACTGTCTTTCTTCCAATGGATAGTCTTTCCTCCTTTATCGAATATTAGTTGCCCATAAAGTTCAGGGTCCACTTCTGGATTCTCTATTCTGTTCCACTGATCTATGTGTCTGTTTTTGTGCCAATACCACACTGTCTTGATGACCACAGCTTTGTAGTACAACCTGAAATCTGGCATTGTGATGCCCCCAGATATGGTTTTCTTTTTTAAAATTCCCCTGGCTATTCGGGGTCTTTTCTGATTCCACACAAATCTTAAAATAATTTGTTCTAACTCTCTGAAGAAAGTCCATGGTATTTTGATAGGGATTGCATTAAACGTGTATATTGCCCTGGGTAACATTGACATTTTCACAATATTAATTCTGCCAATCCATGAGCATGGAATATTTTTCCATCTCTTTGTGTCTTCCTCAATTTCTTTCAGAAGTGTTCTATAGTTTTGAGGGTATAGATCCAAGAGACTCTTAATGACAAAGGACAAACAGGGTTAATGGAGGTAGGTAGGTGGGGGGGGGTAGGTTAGATGGGTGATGGGCATTAAGAAAGGCACTAGCTGTGTTTAGCACTGAGTGTTATATGTAAGTGACGAATCACTAAATTCTATTCCTGAAACTAGTATTGTACTTTAACTAACTAAAATTTAAATAAAAATTGAGGAAAAAATAGAAAGGAAACAGAGACATGGCTTTGAAGAAGTACCCATGGAATGATCTGAGGTAAGTCCATGGCATTAGTAGAGAATATTTTCACCAAATATTATGGTCAGCTGGAAAATTAAAAGTCCTCCACTTTATTACATGATAATAGGAAAGAATTGGGGAGAGAGTTGCAGGCCAAGTACCCTGAAGCAGGTTGAAGACAGCCATCCAAATGGTGTTCTGATAGTTGCTATCTCTCTTCTGGATGGGAAAACTTCCTTGCCAATGTGGGCTGCAGAAATTTCTGCCATCATTTAGATAACAGTTATATAGATGTGAATCCACACAGAGCATGACACGAAGGAAACTCATTACTGCTATAGCTTGTAATAAGATAAATCATTAGAACTTTGGCAGGTTTTCTTGGGAGGTATGAAGGTGGAGTACATATTATTTTGTAAAGAATAGCAAAATCTGGGCTATCTTACAAACTCAACTCCTTCTGTAATCTATTTTGAGGACTGTAGGAACTCAAACTTTTATAAATATGGTGGAGTCTTTCATGAATCAGTAGCTAGAGGATGGGGGATTTTTGTTGTTGTTCCTGTTTCATTGAGATGGGTAGTCTTTCAAGGATTGGGCTATATTAGGTTACTCAATTTTAGCTTTCCACCGTGTATGTTTCCAAGGTCTTGTCTATTGTTGCTACGTTTACCATTAAAACGCTAGCATCCTAGTTACCAAAATTGTCAACTATGATCAAGGCAGTTGTAATAGTTATCTCAGTTTATCATTTTGGCTTTACACACTCCATTCTCCTCCTTTCTTTTATTTATTTATTTATTTTTTGGTGGCTACTAAAATATGCCTCTATTATTTGTGAGCCCAACTATGTGTGCAGAAGGATTTTATTTTATCCATTAATCCTGGTATTTTGTACTAGAGTTTATATCAGAATATAATGCTCTAATTGACCACACTGTCTAAAATATATATTTATAATAAGCTATTATTCTGTTCTGTAAGACCAGATTGGTGATCTGGGTTGATGCCATGTGTAATAATTCACAGTGAATTCCATATTAATCTGTGTCTTTTCTTTTGCTTCAAACTAGTTTATTTTCCACAGGAAAAAAAAAAGTTTATTTTGTATGCCATGTGGAAATAAGATATACTTTTAATAGCATTTGATGGTTTGGGTAAGTTTTAGAGTCAAGCAAAGCCAGATGAGATCTAGACTTTGAGTAAAAATAAAATATCCCCCTTTCTTTGAGTAAAATGATTACCAATTAAAGCTGCTCTTTCTCTACTCACCTAGATACATAATACTAGATGAGGTACTCAGGACTAATTATTGCTGTTGAAATTAGACAATTTGCAGTAATGGCAAGTACAATAACCTTTGTGAGGTAAAATTCATCTTGTTGAACCCATTAGTTGCCTCCATAGTACCATTATAGTCATAATTTTCATGATCCCATTGATCTATTCCTTTAGAGACTGGTATAATCTGTTATACATGAAGTAGGTCATCTTGTCCATCTCATTATTAAATCTTCCATAGTAGAGGGCTTTTGATGAGCGTTTTTATGAAAATCCAGTATTTTCAGATTCTGAGAAAATTAAAACATCTATTCACTCACATACTTTGTTCCCCCAAAATCTCCAAGTCACTTACAATAATACCCAAAGTCTGATATCTTGCTGAACATAATTAGTATAGATCCTCACTTCAAGCTTATCTCTTTTTAAAAGAATTTTGAAAAATGAGATGTACTGCTTGAAGACACCTATGTGAAATCCTTTGTTCACTTTTATATTTTAAAAAAGACACATAAATTCTATATCTGATTTTTAACCTAGTATAAGATTATTGAGCGATTAGAGAATTAGCTAAATTTGGCATTCTGAAAATATGAATACTCTAATCATTTAACTTACATGTTTTTTAATATTTACTTGGTGTGATTTGCTAGATACCAAGTCCAGTTAATGAAGGAGTCAAAGATTTTATGGCTGGGTGATAAAATAACTCTGAGATCATCTTTATTTTATTTTTTGAGACTATCTTTATTTTCATTTTCACCCGATATTCTATAGCTTTAGTCTTGACCAACATGCAGTAAAAACCCAAAGTATGTTTGTCAAAAGAAGAATTGATACTTTGCAAAGAGGAAATAAATGTCTTTGTTCTAAAACTGTAAGGCCTCAACAGTAACTTCCCATTAGAGTGTATTATAATTTCAATTATCAAAATGTCCAAGTGACAGAAAAGTTTAGCATGTATCCTAAAAAGTTAGAAATAGTTTTGTTTTTTTTTTTCCCTTGCCCTGGATCTGTTCAAATTCAGGAGATGCTGTATCTCTCAGTAGAAAAATCAGAGTACAATCAACTGACTATAAGAAATTCATTAAGAATTGCATTACATTCTAATAGTAGAGGGTACAGTTTCTAATAACAATCACTTTGAAATGGTATCTTGACATAGCCCAAATTATTGGAATGTATAATTATTATTGAGATGACAGGACCCTATCTCTTGGATTTATTTCACATATTCTGAAATACATGGATCTCACCAAGGTGTATAGATATTTCTTGCTCCTCATACCAATATAAGTGATACCATTAATGTAGAAAATTAGCAGTCAGTCAGGATGGTGAGAGAGTCCATTTTTTTGGTGGATTTAATTGTGGTACAGAGCCAGATAATTATATATCCCAGAAGGAAAGATAGTCAATATAAACTAAAGTTCTTGTCAGATAAAAGCCATGATATTTTTTGTTTATTGTGATAGAGAATAAAAAATATTTACCAGATAACTATCTGTATGGCAGATATCAGAATATCCATTTACATCAGTAAAAAGATCACATTTAGAAGAGTCTCTGCAAATGGACTATCATCCATCTGTAATTTTTGTTTCTGACAAAAATGCATAATTCAATGGATCTGTGAGAGGAATAAAGATTCCTGTGCTTTCTAGTGTTTGTTCTAATACAATCTACAATTTTACACTTGAAGAAGAAAATGTTCGAGGCACTTCCTCATTGGTCATTTCTATGATTACAGCTTTCAATCCATAAAATTTTATCAGATATTCTGGGACATTATGCTAACTATACACTCAGGAACAAGGAGCCATATCTATTGTGCATGTTCATCGATGATTCTGGGTCAAAGTTCTAGTTAAGTTATGCTATTCTGTGATGCCCAGGATCCTTCAGTGATATGGTGTAACCTTAAATTTTGATACCCGGGTAAACCAATACAGGTTTGTATCTGTTCTTATACTTAAACACTATAATTTCAAGTGTTTTGTTTGAATTGGTCAGTTATGCTAATCAGAACATTAGAATGATGGTAGAGAGGGAGGCTGATGGAATTACCTATCCAGTTTTTCTATTATAATTGCAGCTTTAGGGTTTTATTCTTTGAATTCACGATGTTTCTCTATATCATGACATTTTTACAACTTTCTGACCTATATTTATAATCTGCTATTTACATATCAATTTGCCAATCTCTTCAATGAACAGAAACAACTATTTTTAGATTATCCTAAAGGTAGGAATCTTCCCATATTAACATCATAAATTCTTGCTACTATCTTATGTAATATGTTAACAAATTAAGTGCTATATAAAATTTTGTTGCTCTAGCATAATAAGTGAATTTTTTATTATTTAACTCAAAGCGCAATCTATATGGTCACTTATATTTTTCTGAGCAATTAATATTTTAAGGTATTTTACTAACCTCTCACATATCTCATTTATTCCCACAACTCTGTACTAAATAATAGAACTAAATTACTGAAGTATTAAAATATTTATACTAAAATACTAATATAATCAATATTTTAAAAATAAGGAATTCTAGGCACAGAAAAATTATGAATAATGGTTGTTGTACATTTGGAATCGAAGTTGGGATTTTAACATAGCCAGTCTGACTCTGGAGCCCATTCATTTAACAATTATAATATAACTCTAGGTATAAAACTGAAACTTAGATTTGATACTAAAAACAGAGCATAGGGATCCCTGGGTGGCGCAGCGGTTTGGCGCCTGCCTTTGGCCCAGGGTGCGATCCTGGAGACCCGGGATCGAATCTCACGTCAGGCTCCCGGTGCATGGAGCCTGCTTCTCCCTCTGCCTATGTCTCTGCCCCTCTCTCTCTCTCTCTCTGTATGACTATCATAAATAAAATAAAAAAAAGAAGATACATAAAGTCCTTTTAAAAATAATAAAAATAAAAACAGAGCATAAATAAAATTAAATATTAACTGTATTTATTTATAATTATATATGCTAAAATTCTAAGTGGGCTTCCAAAATACAATCAAATGCCATATTATTATTTTTACTACAATACTCTACTGCAATGTTTTTTTTGTTTTTTTTTTTTTTAATTTTTATTTATTTATGATAGTCACAGAGAGAGAGAGAGAGGCAGAGACACAGGCAGAGGGAGAAGCAGGCTCCATGCACCGGGAGCCCGATGTGGGATTCGATCCCGGGTCTCCAGGATCGCGCCCTGGGCCAAAGGCAGGCGCCAAACCGCTGCGCCACCCAGGGATCCCTCTACTGCAATGTTTTAGCCACCATTTGATATTCAGAAACTTACAAATAAAACTTAATAAGTATATATATGCCAACAGGTGTCAAAAGAAAATGGATAAAATTGTTGGTAAACACTGATTCATAGCTGCAAAACTTTAACTTCTACTCATTTATCCAATCCCCTTCAACTATATTTATGATTCCTTTACAACCATTTCAAAAACTCTTCATATTTTACTATGCTTCCTTCATAGACCTCTTCATTACAAGCTATCTGAAGAGGCACCTTGATCTGTCATTGCTACCAATACTTTCCACAAAAATCTGCCAAGAACTCCATTTATTCTTCATGTCTCATAAGATTCCTCATGAAAAATGGCCTATGCCAGCCACTATGTCTTCAGCCTTTCTCTTGATTAAAGCTAAAATCTATTCCTCTGTCTAGCTAGAGAAGAGAAGCATTCTGAATTCTCTTTTCTCTTTTTCCCTTGTAATTTTGATTCATCACCCTTTCTTTTTCAAACGACGAGTACATCATCCTCTAGAGTGATAAGCAGTCATCATTTTTATAAAATCACTAAGAAGTAACTTTCATATCACAGATCTTGATGTGTGAAGACAATTTGGGGTATTAAATATCTTTCCTTGTGAACATGACCTATCTTCTAAACTGGTCAACTTTGCTGATCATTATGAAACTAAGGTATCTTATCAACTAGTATCAAATTTGGAATCCCTGCTATGTAAGTAGTTTCACACTTGGCTATTCTGCTTTGAACAGAATATTATTTTATCATGACACCAAGAGGCAACTAGTTATCTGTGATAGGCACATTAAAACCACGAGTGCAGAAAGGCAAAAGGTTGAGAGCCATATCATATAAGCTACAAATAGATCTATATATGTGTAATATGTATTTTAATATAATATTTATAATGAGTTAATATATAGAGAATATATATTTTAGAGATTATCTAGTAAGTTTTAGAATTGTTAAGGATAAATGTATTTTCAAGGACACAGCGGGAAGTAGTTTGGACTAAACTTTAAACAACCAGTTTATTGGCATTTCTAATTCACCAAAATGCTTTTAAATTTTATCTTAAATTTCTCAGCGGTGATGTGACTAAGATATCACACAGTATTTGCAATTTTTTTGGAGGGAATGCATTAAACAAGATGTTCAAAAAGTCCTACAGTTGATTCTCTTGGGTACTTTTTCACAATGCAGTGATTTTTCTTGCCTCAGTAGTTAGAAAAACACTTAAATGCAACTTCGCTCATATAAAACATAAAAATAATTGCTATAAACATTATCACATAATTGACATCATATTTCATAAATAATACTATACTGGATTGGTTTATTAATCTTCAACATGGTCTGTTTGTAGGGGGCCAATATAAATTGAACAGATATACTTAATTCAAACTTTGTAAGATCTGAAAACTTGGTAAGCTCTACATCTTTATATTTGTTACTTTCTATGTAGTTCTACATTTTTTCAACTTGGTAATAACACTAAAATAAAATTTTAAAAAATCCAGCTTAAAATGTATGTATCCTCTTCGCTACACTGTTACCCTTATCTGCTGTCTCTCTATCTGCCTATTTGTCATTTATTGATAATCCTAATTCTAGAATGTCAGAGTTAAGAGAGACTGGGTACAGGATAAAGGTTACTTCTCAAGCAAAGTCCCAGAAAATGCAGTGATAACATCACAGGAACTGAAGTTTTTTTGGAAAGAATGTGTGACTTCTTAAAGGCAAATGGGAGGCTAGATGTACAAATTTATATATTTTTCCCCCCAGAGGAAGATAACTAATAGTCTTGACTATGTTTGTGGAGCGAACATGCTAAGACTGGGGCTAGAGGAATGAGTAGAGAGACAACAGTTTGAAACTACAAAACATGAGATGCTGACATATCATCAGTATTATCTGTGAGTTATTCATATTAGTGAGACCACTAAAACATTTTTCACTTTGTAAAAGTACTTGACATACTGTGTCTTTGGGGACCTAAAATTTCATGTCCCCAATTCTTTGAACATAATTTTTAGCTTGAGTGAAAAACAATGAAACTAAGCTGAACAAGGCCTCATTTCAACATAAGTTGCTTAAGTACTAAGAATATCTTAGAAGCATTTAGGGCAAAGGACAACAGAAAATAATCTTGAATAAAAAGATGTAAATATAAAAATTAACAGTTTTGAGATTGCCAATATGGATAACACATCCTCTTAGACTACTTGTCACATATAATTCCTCTCTAGTAAAAATGTCTTTGGACATGAACTCATAGGAGTAAGAAATTGCTGACATTATGTAAATCACTAATCAACAAGGCCATGTTGGAAGACTTGAAGATAGTACAGAGGACATGCAGTTACTTTACTTATAATAAAAAGTGTTATTTGAGATGAATAAACAATGATTGAGAGGTCAATAGGACCCTTGTTATGCCATAAACTCCATGAGTAAGTATACTTGTCAACAAGTATATCCTAACTCACAGGATCTGGCACACATTGGGTTTCGATGTATATTGACCTAATGAATGAAGAAATGTTACTTTTCTCTAGGCATTTTTCATAGCTATTATTTTACAAGGTTTAATAATATTCATTCATTAATTTTCATTCTGTTACTGAGAAAATAAACTTGTTCATTGATTTTGTAAGTTTTCAGGAAAAGGACCACTGGAGAATATCAAGAACATTTTGATTCACTGATTTCTGTTTTTTTGTTAGTAGGTACAGCCATCCAGGAACTGGCATTTTGGGGCATACTACTCTTGAACAAGGACACACATGGAATATAGTTCTGGGAATCAACTTATGAGGCAACACAGATTGGATCCTGAATTGATTTTCATTTCAGGGGAGCTTTAGAAAAAGCAGCACTTTGAGGAGTGAGAAATTAGTAAATATAGCGGTGTCCATCAATCTAACCATATCTGCTGCCAGACCATGTGGCTGCAGAATGGTTACCTGCTGTTAGAATATGTCTAAACTATATTGGAGCTCCAAAACAATTGTAGGTTTAGTTTAGTTTAGTTTAATTAAAAGGCGTAGAAAAATATGGGATATGTAGAATGAAGGGAGTCTTCCTATCATTACCTTAAAAATGTTTCATCCATTATTAATCTTTTGCTAATGCTAATAAACATTGTTATTATTAAAACTTTGCTATTAGGATGTAGCAAAGAGTTATAAAATTTTAAAATTGCAAAAATAGTTGGGACATATATAACAGTATTTGTGTCCCTTACTACTTTTTAATGTGAGCATTCTTTTTAGTGTCATTTCGTTGTTAACTCATTTGTATTCATTGTAATAGCACTAATCATAACGAATTCATTTGGAATTAATGTGGATGTCACACATATTTTCATAAGAATCCTATAGCAATTCAATGGTAATTTCAAGTTCTATTCAAATAAAGTGTAACTATTTTAAGTCATGTAATAATGCCATTGTGTGGAGCTATAAAAAAGTATAGATTTTCTCTAGAGAGATGTCATAATCTCAGAAGCATCATTTCCTAGCTTCCATATGCATCCTAATGGCTATGATCATGGACTACTAATAGCTGTCTCAATGATGTGTAGGGTACTCCACTGGAGTATAGTTCCGCACAGAGCAGGAGAAATTATGTCAGAGTAAGGATACAGCCTCAGAATGAACTGTTATTTATGTGGTCTTCTGAGTTTACCTGATAGATATGAGCTGTATGAATTCCCTTGTTACTAGAAATTATAATAGTTCAAATGATCAACATCCTTAACGCTTTGTTCAAGTAAAAGAAATAAGCAAATGTAGAAACCACTACTACTTTGAAATGAAACTAATAATTTTCATCTGTTGACTTCTCTCTTCTTTGCTGAGTGAACAGCAATATATAGAAAAACAAGCTGTTTATTTAGAAGGTGACAAGATAATAAGGTTAGTTGGTAAGAATACAATGGCTTAAGTTAACAAATTTAGGACCTAGCATAGAGATTTATAAGACACAGAGAGACAAAGAAAGAAGAGAAAGAAGAGTGAGAAAGCGAGCAGATGTAATTTATATACAGAATATTTTGTTGTTGTTTTTTTTCAGATATGTGAATAGGGTACCTAGAAAGAAGCTAGAGTTGGGAGATAGTTGGTTAACTTTTCAGTAAAGGCTAAGTAACAGATGAGCCATTACCAGTTGCTCAGGTGCCAAAGTCCTTACCTTATAACGTTATTGTAGCAATAGAAAGCACATGCAAATGAAGAAAACAGAGTTTAGAAGCAGTGTTTCCTCTCTAGTCTATCTAGTGTCAACAACCCTTATGGGAATTAGCAAAGCTTTGTGCAAAAAAAGATAAAATACAAGACAAGACACTGAAGAGTTTTTGGAGGGACAATGCATCCCTATTGTTTCTCCCAATGTTTTATTCACACCCAGTGCCAATAAATCAGTAATTTGCATATCCATATGGTCTCACATATTTTTCCCAGCAACAATGTAATATGAGAACTTGAATTTTAAGTGTGGCAAATCAGTGATAAAGTATGCTGAGAATGTGCTACAGCAGTGTAAATTGAAAACTGATATGGACTAGGTCTACAACACTCAACAAAACTTAAAATGGAACTGCATTTAAAATAATGCTGAATTTCATAAATAAAGTTAATGATACTGATTTCTCTAACTTTCCATGAACAACATATAATGGTAGAAAGTAGGATATCTGAAGACATGGAGCATAAAACATTTGTCAAAATGCACAAAACATAATCAAAGGATCTAAAATTATATAAATCTTGTTTTTACTATACATATCCATATTAATTTTGAAATAGCATCTGGGAAAATCTTTCTGGTTGCTCCTGGAGAAAATTTTGCTAAATGTAATTTCTTGCTCATAATTTCTTGCTCAAAATCCAACTCATAGCTGGAACGATATGGCAAATGTTAAGGGTCTCAGTTATTACTGGTCAGTCTCTTTTACTATCCTAAAACATTTAGCAAATGTCTTTTTTTTTAATGAAGAGATGTGATCTCCTATAACTAATAATTATTACTAATAATGTGATTATTAACTTTCTTACTAAAGACGTGGTGTTATTACTAAGGTGTGATTCTTATTATTACTAAATTATACTACTGCACATTTTACCCAACGTAATTGTAATAGTGTTTTTAACAAAGAAAATTTCATCCAATTCTTTTTTTTCCATCCAATTCTTAAACTTTCTTTGCACTTAATATTGTCAAGTGCCTTGAAAACAATCATAACTTTGTCTTGAAGTTGTGACACACAGGTAATTAAAAATACCTACTAAATGAACTTAATTATAAACTTTTAAAAAATATTGTGAAGAAAAACAGTCATGAATTCATCCTTTACCATGTTTGGAATTTTAGTAAGATATTTTCATTTCTCCATTAAAAAAAATCAATGAAACTTGAAACTCTTTTTTTTTTTTTTAATATTTTATTTATTTGAGAAAGAGAGAGCACAAGCAGGGGGAGGGGCTGAGAGGGAGAAGCAGACTCCTCGCTAGGAGCAGAGATAGAACCAGGCTCAGATGTGGGGCTTGACACAGCCCCTGAAACTCTTAATCATAAATCCCATTCCCATGCCCAGCAAAAAGAATCTACAACTGAATTTGGATGGAAGCTTTTAAAGTTACATTCTGTTGATAACCAAATTTTTATTTTAAAAACAAGTATTTAGGGCAGCCCGGGTGGCTCGGTGGTTTAGCACTGACTTCAGCCCAGGGCCTGATCCTGGAGACCCGGGATCGAGTCCCACGTCAGGCTCCCTGCACCGAGCCTGCTTCTCCCTCTGCCTGTGTCTCTGTGCCTCTTTCTCTGTGTGTGTGTGTCTCTCATGAATAAATAAATAAAATCGTTAAAAAAATAAAAACAAGTATTTAAATGGCAAAACCCACTTTTTTTCTAGTTTACTGCATTTACTTCATAATCAATACACAGAAAGCAACACAAGCCTACCCTTTGGAATGATGTAGGAGCTGACAGTGCTTTGTTGGGCTCATTGCTTGCATTTGAAGTAAGCTTCAAAGATGCATTGGATTGATTTTCAATTGTGATTGATAAAAATTTATTTCCTTAATGTGCACTTCAGAAGACAAACATACTTTTTCCTATTTCTCTCATTAAGTACAACTAAAATCTTTAGACATTATATATAAAACAAACATAAGACTCCCAAAGGTAAAGAGAAAAAGGCAGACTGTCAAGGAATGACACAGTGGTGAGTTCTCTCAGTTTTCTTTTTGCCTCATTTATTCTTAGATGGAGCAGAAGAAACTAGCTACAGAAATACCAACAGTATTGATAAAATTACTCCAACAAGAGCTTCCTGTCTCTAGAAACAACCCAGACTACTTTAAAGGGTGAATGGTTAAATACACTGAAGAACAACTATACCATGGATTGCAACTCAGCAGTAAAAATGAAGGAGCTAAAGTACAGCATATGGAATGTAGTCAATTATATAGTAATGATGTTATATGTTGACAGGTGGTACTACACTTATTATAGTTAATACTGAGTAATGTTTAGAATTGTCCAATTGATATGTTGTACACCTAAAACTAATATAACATTGTATGTCAACTATGCTTCAATAATAAATAAAAACAAAAAAAATAAAAGGATATTTCACGGGTTTTTGAAAAAAAAAAAAGAAGAAGAAATTATCAATACATGAAACAATCTTGATAGTCCTCCAGAGATTTGTGTTGAGTGAAAAATCCAGTCCCAAAAAGTTACTTACTGTTTGATTCTGTTTGTGTATCACTCTCCAAATGACAAAATTACAGAAATGGTTGCCAGGGATTAAGAAGGGGCTGGGGACCAGAGGGAAGGGGTGTGTGTTTTTTTGGGGGGGGGCTATAAAAGTGCAATGGAAGGATCCTTGTAGCAATGAAAATGTTCTATATCTTTAACTATCAATGTCAATATCCTGATTGTGACATATCATAGTTTTGCAAGATGATACCATTGGAGGAAATATGGTAAAGGATACATGGAATTTCTATTATTCCTTTTACAACTGTATATGAATGTTACCTCAAAATAAAACTCTTAATGAAAAGATTCTCATATTGACTGATCTTGTCTACTAGAGATTCATTTATAATATTTAGAATTTGCAAATTGATTCCTATATGAAGGCTCAGTTAAACTAATGATTTCAGGTTTTCTGAATCTCTCAGTATATTTCATAATTTTTATTTCTTCATGCTAATATTTCAAATTTTCTATTTTTAGTTACCAAATTTCAGGGGAAAAATAAAACAGATTGGAGACTCATGAAAATAGAGTGTATAGGGGGGAACGGGGACAGAGAGAGGAGGAAGGGAAAAGAGATAGAAGAGGGAAAAAACCCATACAGCTTTATATGGTATTTATTGATCAGTCTTAAAAAGTCTGTTTCTGGGACATCTGGGTGGCTCAGATGGTTAAGCATCTGCCTTCAGCTCAAGTCATGATCTCCAGGTCCTGGGATCCAGCCCCACATGGAGCTCTCAGCTCAGTGAGGAGTCTACTTCTCCTCCTTCTTCTGCCTCTCCTCCTGCTTGTGGTGTTTCTCTCTCTCTCTCTCTCAAATGGATAAATTAAAAAAAAACTTTTTTAAAAATTAAAAAGTTAAAAAATAAATAAAATAAAAATAAAAAATCTGTTCCTAAGAGTGAGTTGTGATATTTAGAGCATGCTGACTACCATCAGAGAAGCTAGGCATTCCAGTTTGTTGCTTTGGTTGGACTAGGACTTTCTATGTGGCCTCTGGCATTAGCACCCTTACATCAGGGGTAACAGACTTACTCACTAGGATTAAATTGCAACATAATGCAACTAGAGACCCAAAATACAGAAAAATACTAACTTTTTAAGCACCATACCTCATAAGTACAACCCATATCATATTGTTTTCTCTGGCGACCCAATGCATACTGATGATAATTTTGATTTGTGTTTTATGAAATCTTATGACAGCATAGAATTTGAGCTTTCCCCCTTGAAACACTAAGTAATATTGATGCTCCTCAATAAGATAGTCCGTTTATCTTGTGGTTTTGATTATCCCCTGACTCAGAAACTTGTAACTTTCTAAGGCACAAGCAACTCTGCTTAAGAATACGGAAATGTTTTGAGTTCCATTTCTGATAACAGTAATGAATTTTTCTTGATTCCTCCTATATTGGCTTACCTTGGTAATTTTTATAAAGAATATATACATTTACATTAACTATGCAACTAGAAAAAAAAACAGGTTTAATCCATAGATGGTTACAATTTATACTAAGTTTATTATGTGATTAAGTCACATTGATGAGTAGGCCACAAAAAACAAGTTGACATCTTTTTCATGGCCTAGTAGGTGCCACCTACATTGATACATAATTAGATGGTCCTTGAGGAAATGGTAAAGTAATAACCAATATCATCACATGTGTCTGCCCTACACCAACCTACACAAAGAGATGACCTATTGAGAAGTGTGAAATCAGATTTCATCCTACTCTCCAAACAATGAATTCTGACAGTACAGTATTACCCTTGAAAGAAGTAGCACTTTATCTTCCCGGAGAGCTCACCTTTTTCTAACCAAAACAAATGTGTTCAGTCTGTGCTTTCGTGTCCCAGTGATAACCAATACAATTTATTTAACAAATACTCACTGGGTTCCAATATCTTATCACTAGCCTAGCATACAGTGTATTAAAATAAATGACACAGTATCAGAGAATGTCATCAAGTAATTCATAATCTAATTTAAATGCTGATATATACAAACACATAACTATGTTATCAGTGTACAGAGGAAGAAGGAAAATATCTGATATACCCCTGGGTTCTTAAAAAGAAAGTAAATATTTTGATACTTGCATCTCCTGGTACACAAAATTATTCTTTATTTTTCTCCTAACATAATTTTTCTTATTTTTTTGCTACGATTTTTGTTCATTTGGTTTTATGAAATGAAAAATGACATTATCATGGCTATAAGGGCTGATGATTATACAAATGGTAACAATATTTAGAATATTCTTAATACTAGAGTATAGAAAGTATTGCATGTTCATTATTCCATCTGATCTTCACAAGAACTCTGCAAAAATGACCATGTGTGATGGTTAATTTTATGTATCAACTTGACTGACTGGTCATGGGATATACAAATACTTACTTTTGGATAAAACTAGCATTTGATTTTCATGGAATAATAAAACACATGGTCATTCCCAGTGTGTGTGTTCATCATCTAACCCATTGAAGGCCTGAACAGAACAAAGAAGCAGAGGGCTAATTCACTTTCTCTGCTTGAGTGTGAGCTGGGATATCCAACTTCTTCTGTGCTCAGACTGGAAGTTAAATAAGTAGTCTCCCCTATTTTCGAGTCTTTGGACCTCGACTAGAATTTACACCGTCAGTTCTCCTGGTGCTCAGGCCTTTAGATTGAGAGCAGAACTACACAACTGATTTTCCTAGGTCCTCAGTTTACGGATAGCAGATTGTGTGACTTCTGAGCCTCCCCATCATTGTGTGAGCCAAGTCGTCATTAGAAGCCTTTTGTTAGGGGCTCCTGAGTGGCTCAGGAGTCTAGCATCTGACTTTTGATTTTGGCTCAGGTCATGATCTCAGAGTTGTGAGATCGAACCCCATGTCAGGCGCTGTGCTGAGTGTGGAGCCTGCTGAGATTCTTCCCTCTCCATCTGCCCTTCCCTCCAACTCATGCTCTCTCTCTCTCTTTCTCTAATAAAACAACAAAAACCTCGTTTTAAATATACTCTATATGTAACAAATTTATCAATACAAAAATATTAATCCAAGTCTATATATACTAATATATATTTCCTATTGGTTCTCTGGAGAACGAATTCTCTGGAGAATCCTAATACACATTGTAAATATCATTAGAAAATTCACTCATGTGAATAATTATTCCTTCTTAAAATTGGCTGATGTGAATAGGAGTACAAAAATATCAGATCTCTTTTAATATGAAAAAGGTGTCATGAACTTAAAAGAATAAGTTAAATATAATCTATGCAGTATTTTCCCACATAAATATATTATGATTAGCCATGGGTGACTAATATAGAAATATAATGTGTGAGGATTTTTTTCTTCTAGGAAAACCTTTGGCAAAAACTATTAATTAGCCATATTTGATTGGCAAATTTCATTCTTCTTCTCTGGGTAATTCAACATTTTTCTGCAGAGTTTAAATGGCATAACTCACAATTGTAAGAAGTTTGGAATAAAGCTCCACCAAATGGGATACATTTTGAATATTACCAACATGGTTAACCTTTATTTCCTTAAGCTTATGTCTAGTCCAGGGCTGATTTATGTTTATGTACAATAAAATAGTCTGTTTACAGTCACTCATAAAATCCCTTGTTAGTAACTTTCAGGTTCTCAAGGGATGGTTCACTGGTACTTGAAAAATAAAAACCGTGTATGGGTAGCCTATATAATAGATACAATGGGAATCTCATTCATGAGGGTGGCCAGGAGAATAGCTGACAAGCTTATTTCTCAACATCTCCACTTTCAAAATAGCTGTCTACGCCCTTGTTCACATTTTAAATGGAGTTTCTGCTCAGATTCATCTCTGAAAGAGACAAACACTTACTGCACCATTAGTGTATATACTGCACTTGTAATAGAGAGTCAAAGGCCAAGAGCACTATTTTCAGCATTTTTGCCACCACACAAATCATTATTAAATACAAACTTCACTGATAAGAACCTTGTCACACATTTAAAATGCATGATTCCATTTTTAAGTGAGCCAATTAACCAAGATTGAATTATAAAATTATCATAACACAAGTCTTTAAAGGTTCACAAAAA